>NW_025896054.1:3044437-3399108 GCF_002878395.1 Capsicum annuum
ATATATATATATATATATATATATATATATATATATATAAGCTTATAATTTATAAAACAGAAAATACATCAAAACACCCTTAAACTTGTTCAAAAAATTCACTTTAGCACTTTAACTTTACGGATAATTATTTACCTCCCTAAACAACTTTTAAGTGAATTTTATACAACCCCAAAAATATTATACCACACTCCCTATGGAAAGTGCATTACACCCGCGCCGATGTGGGTGCCACGTTAGAGCCACTTTGGATGTATATTTATCAAATTTGTTCTTCTATCTCAAATAAATTTATTTTAATTTCTTTTTGTGAATCTACAGGTTACTTTGCAATTACATAAAATACAAACAAATTTATGTAAGCAGTAAGTTTAGATTTTCATATAAATTTCTACATGTCTTATAATAAATAAAACGAAAGACACTTGGCAACTGCATGTATATAATGGATCTTGGGTGTTCATGTTTTTGTTTGTGTGTTCAAGTTTCTCTATATTTGGGTATATTTGTTATAGATTATATATTGAAGTCTTGAATCGTCATATTAGGTTGTATTCTCTCCAATTCTAAATAAATGATATACTTAATTTTTTTGGTCTAAATATTTTATTTGTTGAACTTTTTATAATTGTTTCATATTTTTCTATATTTATTATTTTCCTTTTTATTTTTCATTAACATAGCTTTATGTGCAGATTTTTCTCTATTTCTTCTTCTGTCTCTTAGTTTCTACAATTAGAGTGTGGTGTTGCTTTCTATATTTTGTTTATAATTTTATTTTTTTAAGTTTAAGTTTGATATTTTCTGCAAGTTGACATCTTAATTTTTACATGTTTGTTAACTGAACATTATCATTTAAAGATAGCAAGAAAATAGTCAGTCTTTGAGATTCTTTTTATATCCTATTCAATGTTCAATAATCATATTGAAGATTGATTAATCTTGATTTGCGCTGAAAAGTTTCGTTATGGAGATAAAACACTCCCTACCAAAAGCGACCTCATACTCAAGGCTCGAACCTGAAATCCCTGATTAAGGATGAAGAAACTTACCACTCCACCCTAATCTTTAATTGTGAAGTTGACCAACCTCACGTAGTTGCCTTTTTTGACTTCATGCATGCCAAGCAGCAGTTACACGTTTTTTATGATGTCTCTATGTATTTCAAGATTTTATGATACTCCCTTATGTTATGTTTGGATACTTGAATTAAAGAATTTTGTTTTAAAAATTAAGGACCTTTGTCTAAATATCATTAGGTAAATGTTCTATACATCATAAGACAATTACAGATTGAATTAGAAATATTTCTAGAGCAAATTGGTGAAAAAGAACTAAATTTCTAGATTTTATTTTGATTCATTTTTAGAAGCTAATTCATTTCTAATAGCAGTCAAAAGTGATAACAACGACGAAGATCAAGATCAACAATGAATTTCATTTAGGTCGAATACATAGATAACTTTTAAAATTTGTCTGAATTTTCATTTAGATCCTTAAATTAAAAGTTATACCATCTACTAAATAAACACTTAAACTAGAATCAAATAATGTCTATTGAGCTCACATTGTTTTCTTTCAACTAACTCAAAAATTAGAATTCAGTCAACTAATTGAATTAAAATCATAAAGAGTGTTTTTCTAAAAAATGAACTAATTTATTTTAAAATCGCGTGAAGCGCAACAAGTTTCACTAGTTAAAATATAAATTTAGTTCATATTGTAATATTTATTCCACCTATTCAAATTTCTCATATTTATATATAACTAGTTTAGGTGTATGCTTCTCGCGCATGTACCTCACTTTATTGAGTTCAAACGTTACACTAAATAGGATATTTATATAAATAATAAAGATGAATACAATACTTAAATTCAATTTCTTTTGGAGAATTTATTTAATTAAACCTAAACATTACCAAAAAAAGTTCTCAAAGTCGATTGACATTCATCTACCCCCTGTAAATTGTAATAAATAATACGATGATAGAGACATTAAAATAATATAATTAAATCTAACCTTTATACAAAAATTTCCTCAAAACCATCCGACACTGATCTACCACCTGTAAACTATAACAAAATAATATGACAATAGAGATATCAAAATAATACAACTAAACTTTACCTTTACACCAAAAAAAAAATCTCAAAATAGAGATATAAAAATAATACAATTAAACCTAACCTTTACCTAAAAAAATTTCTCAAAGCCGACCGACATTTATCTACCACCTGTAAATTCATCTAGGACCTGTAAACTATAATAAAATAATACAATAGTGATCACAAAGCTTCAGTTTTGATGAAAATAATTCTTGTCTGAGCGAAAATTTTGAGACTAAAGAATGACTTGAATGAAAACAGAGAAAATATATATATACACACACGTTGAATTCTATTATGTTGACAGAAATAGTGAAGAAGTTGATGGTTAGAAAATTAAGGATCCATCAATCTAGATATGCAACCGAATAAAGTTAGATGGACATCAATCATATTTTCTCAATAAGTAAATTAGTTTCTTCTCTAGTTTAACGTGCATCTCAATATTTATAGAAATATTTCCTTAATAGAGTTCAATTTTAAGAGTATTTTTCCATCCTATTTTAGAAGTATTTTTCTAATCGATCAGTACAAAGAAAAATATTAATTGATTCCCCTTTCATATATTTTATGAGTCCCATATATTTTAACAGTCTAATTAATATAATAAAAATAATTAAATAATAAATTGAAGAAAACAGCGAAACAACAATTTTGTCTAAAGAAGAGTCTTTTAATGAAGGATAAAAAGTTCAATTCACTTTTGTAAGGACCTTCACACTTTTAATATACTATACATATAGATATAAAGGGAGGTCATAGATAAAGTGATTTGACATCTTTCTATGACCTCCATTCATATTTATGTTTTTTCTTCTTTTTATGAATTCATTCTTTATTTATCTATTTATTTTATTTTAAATAGCCATAAAAATATTTAGACTCAATTAATCAACTTTTCACCTACCATTATAATTATTTCTTAATTAGATATCTTAATATGCATTCATATACAATGTGCGACTTTCTGATATCCTTTCTATCACTTTAAAATATGCACAAGTATTCATGATTTATTAGTTTCTCTATTTTTCTCTTTAATTATTTTTTGATTTCTATGGCTACTCCTCAATATAGGTATCATAAAGTTTTTATTGTTTTTTATTAAATGGCAGAGTGATTCTCTTTCTCTCTCTCTTTATATATATATATATATATATATATATATATAGTTATGCAGTAATATCTCTCTATGACCTCCATTTACATTTATCTTTTTTCTCCTTTTTATAATATTTTTCTTTATTTATCTATTTATTTTATTTTAAATAGCCCCAAAAATATTTTGATTCAATTAATCAATTTTTCACCTGACTTTATAATTATCCTCTTAACTATATATCTTAATGTGCATCCATGTATGATATGTGACCTTTTGATATCCTTTCTATTACTTTATAATATGTAAAAGTATAGAACATTGCATGATTTATTGGTTTCTCTATTTTTCTCTTTAATTATATTTTTGATTTCTATGGCTACTCCTCAACATTGGTAAAAGGTACATAAAGTTTTTATTTTTAAATTAAACTGTAGAGTGATGCTCTCTCTCTCTCTCTCTCTCTCTCTCTATATATATATATATATATATATATATATATACATACATATACACTCTAGTTTAGCCGCACGTGCCTTGCACATATAACTTTTGATTATTTAAAATTAGATGATTTTGTTTATTGCGAATATTTTTAATGAAGTGCAAAAGAATTCAAGTCACTTATCAAAGATCCTTCACATTTTAATATAATAATGTAAACATAACATATATTTTATTGTAAGCAGAAGTTTCAAATGGTTAATGGATTGTCACTTTTGCATTTGTCATGTGGTACATCTTTTCCTTACTGTTAGAGGCTAAGAGAGACGCATCGATTTGAACCATATTTGTAGTAAGACTGTTTTTTTTTAAATTGTATATTTAAAATCTTTCCTTATTTTTAATGAAAAATTTCAAAAATAACAACTTTGAAGCCTTAATTATAATTTGCATAGTAACAATTTGATAATTACGAAAATAGCAAATTGTATTTTGTATTTAAGTAAAATGTTGCTATATAAATACATATATAAATTGAAGAGCAGTTCCTATTTTAACTCACATCAGTTAGAGTTAAATAAGAAGTAACAGTCCTTAAGTCATGCTACATTCAATTATAAAGATTCCTTTTCCTAATATAACTCATCTATTTATCTTTTTTTTTTTAATCTTTTTCCATTTTTTTTCTAATTTTTTGTTTTCTAATTTTTTTCCTTTCTCATATTTTTTTTTCTTTTCCTATTTTCGTTTCCCTTTTTATCGTTTTATTTTGATTTTTGATTTTTTTTTTCACTTTATTTTGACTCTTCTATTTCTCTTCTTTTTAATCCTTTTTCATTTTTTTCTTTTCTCATATTTTTTTTTCCTATTTTCGTTTTCTTCTTCTTTTTTTCTATTTTTATTTATTTATTTTTTCTTCTTCTTTATAGATCTGCATATGTATTTACAGTGCAAAACATACATATATCTGCATATATATTTATAGAAATACATATCAGACTCATATGTATGTATAAACATATAGGACACAAAAATCTCTATAACAATATTCTTATGATGAAAAATATGTATTATCCATAAATACATATGCATTAATCATAAATACATATGCATAATTCATAAATAGATATGTAGAATAGGAAAAACACATGCATTTCTGGAAAAATACATATGCATTAGTCATAAATACATATGCACACTGAAAAAGTACATATGTATTATTCATAAATATATATGCATCTATAAAAACCTAAGCAGAACTAAAAATATATTTCCAAATCAATAAACATAGCATGCAACCCTATAAAAACGTATGAATAACTAGAAAATACATATGTATTATTCAAATATATATATGCATATCTGAAAAAATACATATGCATTAGTCATAAATATATATGCAATCTAGTAATACATATGTATTATTCATAAATATATATATGCATAATTGATAAAATACATATGCATTAATTATAAATACATATGTACAACTAGAACTACATATTCTTCCTTTTCGTCTAACTTCCTCTTTTTCACATATTTTTGCACTTTTTGGTGTTTTGGTGATTAAGGTTTTCTCAATGTTTCCCATTTCAGAAGAGCAAACAGGCGGCAAAACAGTTTTTTTGGCGAAATCTCACTGGAATATACCAACCCACCTCTACCACATCGTCGAAAAATCTATAAAAAATGATGGCCAAGCCTGTCTTTCATCGGATCTGCAAAACCAACGAACCATCCACTAAAATCCAACCCCTGTGATTGGTTCTAGCTAAGACTCGCCGATAAAACACCATTACTGTCGGTTACCATCGTGATGAAATCCACTGAATAGACCCTTCCTCCGTTAAAAATCCATCGGAAAACGCTGGAACAAGAGAGTCCAATAGAAACCACTAGCCCACCCATCGTCGGAAGCAACATCTCTTGGCTGGAAAAACAACAAAATAAATCACAAAACCCCCAAAAACAAAAAAACAAAAAAGAAAGCTGAAGAAAAAAGTATGAAAAAAAAACGTTATATTGGAGGTAACTGAAATAGAGAAGTGGAGTGAAAATAGAAAAAAGTAAAAAGAAAAAAAGGTGCAGCAAAAGCGCTTATCAATAAAAGGGTAAAAATATTGCTACTTTTGCTACATCTTATAATTTTGGTAAAGTATTGTTATTAATTGTAATTAAGGTCTTAGGTATGTTAGTTTTTGTAATTTTTCCTATTTGTAAAGACAAATCTTTAGAAAACCTTTGATTACTTACTTAAAACTTTTAAAAATTTGGTATTTCTTATATTTTTCTTATTCTAGCTTTCATATTTATTTCTAGATTTTTTAAATCTTCTTAAAATAAACTTTAGTTAATTTAAAATTCTTAAGCTAATGAAAAAGGTATAAATTGTCATTAATTCTAATGATATCTAATAATAAAAGATTTACCATAATTATTTAACTAACTTTTAAATTCTTAAATAATAGGAAAATAGTGAAAAGACGGTTTTGTTTAAAGCAGAGATATTTAATGAAGTAAAAAAAGTTCAAACAATATTTCTAATGTACTTCACACTTTTAATATACTAGTATTAGTATTAATATAGATATATATTATAGATAGATATAGATATTGATATTGATTTCATATTTTCAGTTTTGACATATTTGAAAAAAATAGTAATTACATAATTGATAATAACTTGAAATAGTATTTCACTGAAGCTCAATTTGTTTTCTTTTTACTATCTTTCCTTAATTATTTAAGGAAACACATGAAAAAAAATAGTTTTAGTAGGACACAAATCCGACAATTAATTATTGAAATATTGTGTCCATATATTTTAGGTCCAAAAGTTCATATATTATTAGGGTTTGTACATAATTATAATTTATCCAATTTAGAAATAATATAAATATAATCTAATACTAATTCGAGAAAACGGTGAAAAGACTATATTGTTTATAGCGAAGACATATTTAAGTAGTCTTAATTTCTTTTATATATTTTAAGACTCTTAACTTTTAATTTTTTCCCATATATTTTAATATTCTTGACTTTTAATTTCTTCCCATATATTTTAAAATTCATTTATTTTAGGACTTTTCATTTCTTCCTATATATTTATTTTATTAAGATTCTTCCCACATATTTTAAGACTCTTGACTTTTAATTTCTTCCCATATATTTATTTTATTAGGATTCTTCTCATATATTTTAGGATTCCTTAATTTAATAAAATAATAATCAAAGAAAAAAGGTGAGAAGATGATTTTGTCTATTGCAGAGACTTTTAATGAAGGAAAAAAAAAATTCAAACAACATTTCTATGGCTTTCACACTTTTAATACGTGCAACACACATGTGACTAAAACAAAATAATATGATAATCAAGATATCAAAATAGTATAATTAAATCTAAACTTTACAAAGAAAATCCATAAAGTCAAAAATAAATCTAATACTAATATAGTATAAAATTATTACGCTTACCAAGTCTTGAGAGTATCGCGCGACGAAACAATCTTAAAGCTTTAAAGCTAAAAAATATGTCTTAAATAAAGCTAATTTTACTTTAAAAAATTCGATCACCGAAATCCTGAAATTACTTTGGTATATTCATAACATATATGTATAATACAACGGGAGGGCATAGAAGCTTGATCACGTATATGGTTGATCATTCAATTCCAATGCAAGTTAAACATTAAAAACAAATTCAATTTCAATTTTTTAACTTTAATACTACATTATAAAATCAACCCATAATATCAAACTCCCTAATTAACACCAAAAGAAATCTCAAATTACAATAAAAACTCTAAGAATTCAAAAATTACCTATTGTTATTCAAGTCTATGAAGCAACCAACTTCAAATCGTGGATGATGGAGATGTATGCATGTTCAAATTCTAGTTTTAAACAATCGTACTTGATATAGACGAAAAAATTCCGTGTAACCATAAACAACTTTATTGATACAAAGAAATCCTAATGTTTTGTTGGGTTTTAAAACTTTTCTTTTTATGTTAAATTAACTTACAATAATAATAATAATAATTAAATTAACAACAACAACAACAACAACAACAACAACAATAATAATAATAAGAATAATAATAATAATAATAATAATAATAATAATAATAATAATAATAATATGTCGGTCTTTTTAGTTTACCAAAAAACCTACTCCTACACTTTTGTTTGCTAAAAGTAAGATAATTTTGTAAGGAGTCATGCCAAAAAACTACTTGTTTAGTTTGTTAATATAAAAGGTTTTTTAAATTTTACAAAAATTGGGAGATATGTTAGTTTGTCAAAGTAATACTTCTACCGGAATATTTTTTTGCCAATAGGACTCATTTAATTTGTCAAAAATAACATAGTTTATTATTTTCTGAAAATATCTATTATTAGATGTATAATTATTCTCTTAATATCTTTCTATATATTTTAGAACCTCTTCTATTTTAGAATTTTTTTTTTCATGTATTTATTTAATCAGGGTTCTTCCTATATATATTAGGAGTCCTTAATTTAAAAAATAATAATTAGAGAAAAAAAAGGTGAAAAGATGATTTTGTCTATTGCGGAATCTTTTAATGAAGGACAAAAAGTTCGATTCACTTTTCTAAGGGTCTTCACACTTTTAATATAATATAAATAATATATAGCCTCGCGCGTTTACCTTACTTTATTGAGTTCAAACATTGCACTAAATAAAATATTTGTTTAAATAATAAAGAAATACAATAATTAAATTCAACATCTTTTGGAGATTTAATTAACTAAACCTAATCTTTACCAAAAAATTTGTCAAAGTCGATCGATATTCATCTACCACCTTTAAACTGCAACAAAACAATACGATGATAGAGATATCAAAATAATATAATTAAATATAACTTTTACACAAAAATTTTCTCAAAGCCGTTTGACACTTATCTACCATCTGTGAACTATAACAAAATAATACGATAATAGAGATATCAAATAATACAACTAAACTTAACCTTTACAAAAAAAAATTCTCTAAATAGAGATATAAATACAATACAATTAAACCTAACCTTTATCTAAAAGAAAATTTTCAAAGCCGATCGACATTCATCTACCACATGTAAATTCATCTACCGCCTATACGTTTATCTACGACGTGTAAATTATAAATATATCTTGATTAATAAATAAACATGCCTATTATACTATAAATATATAATCATTGGATTAAAATTCTACTTTCAGTTCTTTTAATTTTATTTTTGAAAAAAATTATATGATATCATTAGAATTCAATTCAGTTTGTACTTTTCTAAAAGCTAGATTGTTAATTTAACTAAATCTCCTAATATCTCATGTGGATAAAAGAAACAAAAATTCGTATACAATTAGAGTGGCTAACCAATTTCTTATGATGAAATATAATCCAAAGAACTTGGTCAAAATTGTAAATAAGTCAATTTCAAAATATTTATTGTATATAAGTCATTATAAAAAAATCACAAAAAACATCTCAATTATCAAATGCCTATCCAGAATAGATGATAATTTATTAGTTAAACTTCAAGAACATACAAAAGTCATAAAAGAGAACTTCTCAATTAGCAGAAGTCTAATAAAAATACAGATAATTTATTTTTATAACATAAAAATATATACTAAAATTCTAGAAAGCTTACCTCAAATCACAAGAAAATTTGTCTCTTTAATAATAAATATTGTTAATATTTCACTAAAAACTTCTCAATTAGCAATTGTCTATCACGAATACATGATGATTAATTATTATAAACTTCAAAAACATATTAATTAAAATTTTAAAAAACTTACCTCAAATCACAAGCAAATTTATTTATTTAATCATAGATATTATCGAGATTGTAAACATCAAAAACAAAAATTTTAGAAAACATACCTTAAATCACAATCAAATTTATAAACAACGATAAAAAAAAAATATTTGAGAACTATATTGTTGAAGTATTATTCTAGAAAGGAAGAATTCTCAATTTATAAGAAATTTTAGGTTTAGTTTACTTTCCTTCTTTGTCAATTCAATTTGTATTTATTTAATGTAAATCTTTTTTGTTTTATTTTTCTTTTTTCCTTCTTCTTTTTTTTTTTTTCCTTTTTTCTCCACACGTTTTCTTTTTCCTTTTCAATTAAATTTAACTTTGTTTCCAATTATGTATTTTCCTTTTTTTTTGGTTCTCTTTTTTTGCTTTGGACCTTCTTTTTCTTGTTCTTTTTAATTCAAATTAACATTATTTTTTTATTTAATTTATTAATAAATTACATATAAGGTAGTATTTGAATTGATTTAGAACTTTTTTTCCTAACTCAATAAGGATTTTAATTAATTTCAAAGTTCTAATCTTAATAATAACTAAATAATAATTTGAGGAAAAATAGTGAAAAGACGATTCTGTCTAAAGAAGAGACTTTTAATGAAGGGCAAAAAGTTCAAATCACTTTTCTAAGGATCTTCACACTTTTAATATATTATAGAATAGATATAAATAATATATAATATATAATATAATATATTAAAAGTGTGAAGACCCTTATAAAAGTGATAATATATTAAAAGTGTGAAGACCCTGATTTAAACTTTTTATCCTTCATTAAAAGTCTCTATAATAGATAAAATGGTCATTTTACTATATTCATAGAATTATTATTTAATTATATTTATAATATTCTAAACAAGGAGTTCTAAAATATGTGGTAAGTTTTAAAAATAAAGAAATATTAAAATATATGGTACAATAAAATACATGGTAAGAATTATTAGAAAAATTAATAATTATTAAGTCCTAAAATATATGGTAAAAGGGGAGGAAAAACATGAGAAAGAAGTGCACATTTTTTTTTTGGGTAACACGTTCAAAAGTAAAAAGGAACAATAAAATAAGTTATTACTATTAATCTAATATTGTTATTGTAAATTTTTAATTTAATTTTTATTATTATTATTTGATAATATATTTTCCTTAAATTATTAATTAAATATTTTTATAAGATTTAAAATAAAAGAGTTCTACAATATGATATGAATAATCTATAATCTACATATATATATATATATATATATATATATATATATATATATATATATATATATATATATATAAAATGTAAAACGTGTGAAGACTATTAAAAAAGTGATTTAAACTTTTTGTCCTTCATTAAAAGGCTTTGTAATAAACTAAACTGTCATCACTATTTTACTTAGAGTATTATTAAAATTTTACGTGTCCATGAATAAAAAAAATTGCCTCCTTTAATTTTCGTTATAATTCTCATTACTTTTGGTGGGAAAATTGTAACCATACATTGGAAAAGGTAGGTTACAACTGTACAATAAAGAAGTGCATTAAGAGTATGATTCTCTTTTCAACAAGTTAGTAACTAAAAGTTAATAACTAAAGATCAATAATGTATGTAGTATATGCAAATTTTTGGGGGGAAAAATATACAAATAAAACCAAACTAACCACATTAGGATTCCTATAAATTCTCTAGGTTTAAACGAAATCAATATCAATATATTTATATTTGGAAAAGTAAAAAAAAAAGTTGAGTCCTTTTTTATTTAGACGAGTCTTTTTTTTATTTTTTCTTTCATGGTAAAAAGAATTATGAATCCTTTTATTTGTCTATTTTAAAACTTCCATAAAAAGAGGTACAATTTCAATTTCTTTTCATTAATTTTATGATCGCACCATTAGTAGGAGGGTGCGGATAACTAACTTGTAAAGATAAAAAGTAAAATAGATCTATTATATATAATGGATATATTTTACTTTTTGATATCATTTCATCCATATTTTCTCTCCAATATTTTAAATATTTGTAGTCTATCATTTTATCCTGTAGTAATTGCAGAGTTACAGATTTCAGTATAATAATTTGTCCTAATTGTACTGTAATGTATATCTAATTCTAGATTTTCAATGTTATTTATTATTTTGTGTTGTTCTTCTCGTAGCGAATTTTTTAAATTATATAAACTACCACATGTACTTTTTCCTAAATTTTCTAAGGTTTCTTCTATCCATATTAATTTTTCTTTTAGATTCTCCATTATTTTTCTAATTCGGTTTCTATAATTAATTTCTTTATTTAGATTATCTTGATTTTCTCTAGTTTTTCTAATATATTCTAACATCTCTTAGTCTGAATAATATCCGTCTGGGTAATTATCAAGGTATAACTGTGCTATCCAATTTATAGTTTCAATTTCATAGTCTAATACTTTTTCTAATATTATTTTCTTAATATCTATAATTTCTATATCTCTAAGTATATATAAGATTAATACTTTAAGATTATCTATCATTTAAAATTGACTAAATATTTTATTATAATATTTTGTAGTTGTTTATTTTAGTCTTAGTAGTTCTTGCATATTTTCATTAAGAAATTCTATATATTTTATATCTTTAGTTTCCATGTATTTGTCTAAATTTACTTTCATATGTTTTTCTATTAACTGTATGTTTCTCATATCTTTTTTCAAAAATTCTAGATATATGTAATTTATCATGGTAATTATTTGTAAGAGTAGTTAGGTAGGTATGATATGTAATTTATTATAGTCATATAATATTTACCAAATGCTTTTTCTAATATGATTTTTCTTATATCTACTACTTTTATATCCTTAAGTGCATACAAAATAAGTATTTTAAATTTATCTACCATTACATCAGATAAATAATTATTCATTTTCATAAAATTGCTATTTTCAAAATATTCCCTTCAATCATGTACATAACAAAATATGGTCATCTTAGATTACTATATACTAGATTATTCTTAAATAACATGTTCTTTGGTCACTATTAGCATGGTAATCTGGATATTTTCCCTTAAACAGAGCCTCTACTCTGGTTACTCCCCACCACGGCTTCTTGCCTCATTGGTTTCACCTTTAGGATGACTTAGTTCTTAGGGATTTTTCTCCGTTTCCACTTTGCTAATAAACTTCTTAACATATTATTCTTCGAATAATTCTACTGTAAAGTAACTAACATGAATTTATTTTATCATACCATGATTGTTGGGAATTATGAATTTAGCTATTCATAATCATAAATAAATATACCTGTTCGGGTAGGTTTGATATTTCTGAGGTTTGTTCCTCCATAGCTTTTTCCATTGAAATAAATCTGTTTTTTAATAACTAAGCAAAATATTTGTTGTGGACAGGAGAGAGTTTTTGCTTCAACACATGAAGGCTTGCTCTGCAATGCCTTCGGTTCCTCTTATTTATAGACTGAATGAACTTTACAAGAGTATTCACATTTTTTTAAAATTAGTCTACTTTTCAAAAAGTCTCCTAATAAGACAAAAATTATTAATGCCTCGACTAATAATAGTCAAAAAGTCTAAAAAGTCTAAAACTTAAAAGTTTGGCCTATACAAAAGTTTTTAATAAATTGTGAAAGTTTACATGTTGCTTTCACAATTTAATAGCTTGTCTTCTATTATTACTCCGTTGATATCTTCTCGTTGTCGTATCTGCTGCTTTTCCATATCTCCATTATTGCTTCTTATCTTGTATCTTCTAGTTGGCGTTCTTATCTACTTGGTTGATTTTTCTTCTATTCTAGCTGAACTTCTGGGATATCATTATCTCCTCCATTACATTTTGAACATTTATGATCTGGATATTTATGTCCAATTGTCTTGCAATATCTAGTTAATAATTCTTTTGAAATAATTTTTTCTTTGATAGCTCTGGCGATATGTTCTGTCTCTGGTTTGAGTAACGTCAAAATCCATTGCCTAATAGTTTCCATATCTGTTTCTCGTAATTCCTTTGAATTTGAATATATTAGTACATGATTTCTTGAATAATAACTCCATATGGGATTTTGATTGCAGTATGTGTTCGCTAGCTCTTGCAAAATTGTAGATAGTTCGATAATCCTCTTATTCGCATAAAATTTTGGTATCTCAATTCTAGGTATTTCTGGTTGTGGAATAATATCTTGTGGTATAATCATGTCTCATGTCATTCCTATCTTTACAACTTGTATGGTTTTTTTAACTTCATCATATAATATCTCTGCTGGTGCCGTGTAAATTTTTATAAAAAATAGGGTACCTTTGGTTGTTTTTTTAAAAATGATAAATGCTTCATATATTTCCGGTATAGTGAATATCTCATTTCCGTCAAAGGTATATACAATACTGAGTAGTCCATATTCATAGCAAGTTTTAACTAGACTTGGTTTGATTTTAGGTAAAATAATTAGCTTATTATATCCGGTCAATCTTTGGGTTATATAGTTTGAATTTGGTTCTTGGATGTTTATAGCTCTGGGGTTAGTATTTAAAAAGGTTTGTACATTGTAGATATTTTCAATATATGTCCGGGTTGTGTAGTTGTAAGTCTTTTTGTCTTGGTTTAGACTATCTCGGTATGTGGTAATTTGTGGGGGTATAAACATGGGATCTTTTGATGTATTTGGTATATATGGTTTATCAACTAGCTTGTTTAGGTTCATATTTGTATTTTTCCTAACTCCTTTGCTTGTACCTATAGAAGTAGATTGATAAACGTTATGGGTTTTATGGAGTGTCCCATCGTCTCCTTCTAGCTCTGGAACTTTAATGTCTTCCGATTGGCATAGCTCTGCACACTGCTGAGTTAGCTGATTTGTAGCTATAGACTTCAGTTTAACTTCATTAGTCTTTAACTTCATTAGTCTTTAGCTTTTCTATTTCATTACCCATACTGTCCACTTTCATTGAAAGCGTAGTTAGGGTGTTGAGTATTTTTTCTAGAGTATCCTCTTCTATTATATCAGTTTGTGTAGATTTGTCTTGATATGTAATCTGCAATAACATTTTTGTTAGTACTAATTACTTCAATTATAAATGTGAAATTTAATATATTCACGACTAGTCTCCGAATCTCTTTTGTTGTAACTGAATTTTGTATTTTCTTTGTTAACCACCAGCGTACCTGTGTATTATCTGTTCGTACAATAAACTTGTTATATACAATATATGGTTCAAATGCTAACAAACATTTATATAATGAACACAATTCTTTCCTATTTATTTCCCATTTTATTTCTGTTTCATTGAACGTACCTGAGTAGTATCTACAATGGTGTTCTAATTTTTCTGCTTCATATCGGTATTTAAGTACTCCTCCATAACTACATTCACTAGCATCTGCTTCTACTATATATATAAATTTTCTATTTTCATCTGGAAATTGTAGTTTTGTTAATTCTTTACAAAGTAATTTTATTTTTTGAACTTTTTTTTTATCTTTTCATTATAGTTATATTCTACATCCTTTTTTAATTTTTCTGTAGTGGTTTTAAAGTTTCTGCTAATTTTGAAATATATTCTCTTACTTGGTTTACTAATCCTAAAAATGATTGTAATTTCTTTTTTGTATCTAATTCTTCTTTCGAATTTATTATTTTTTGTACTATATGTTGTTGTATTTTTACTCCACTCTTATCTATTTGTATTCCTAAAAATTCTATCTGATTTTTCATAATTTCAGCTTTCTTTTCACTTAGACTTATTCCCGATTTTTCTATTATATCTGTAAATTGTCCTAATAATTTTAAATGCTCTTCTTTAGTTTTTGTATATAATAATATATCATCTATGTATACCATACAATTAGATAATTCTTTAAAATAACTATCCATAAAATGTTGATATCTACCTAGTGCATTTTTATATCCAAATGGTAATACGTTCCATTCATAAAATCTTTGTGGTACCGTAAATGCGGTTAATTCTTTAGATTCTTCTTCTAACTTTAAATGGTAAAATCCTGATTTACAATCAAATTTACTAAAATAATTATATCCCTGTATTTGTCTTATTTTTAATATCTTATTTTGTATTGGATAATTATATGTCATAGTCTTTGCATTTAAATTTCTATAGTCAATAACCATTCTACTTTTTCCTCTTTTCTGTTCACTATGTTTATTTACTATAAATGCTGGACTATTATGTTTACTATTACTTTTTTGTATATATTATTTTTCTAATAATTCATCTATATGCATTTTAAATTTTTTTAAATCGTCAAAATTATATGTTAATGGTTTCTGGGTTATTATGCTATTTTTATCTATTAATTCAATTTTTATAGTAGTTTTATGTTTTTCCCATCCTTTTAATGGATCTTCACTATATAATTGTTCTAATTTTTTCTTAATTATTTCTATCTTATTTATTGAAAATATAGTTATTTCTATTTTATTTATCGAAAATACAACTAGTTCTATTATATCTTCAGTATTTTTTATATTTTCTAACTTTTGTGTAATTTTTTCGCTTCCTTTTATCCAATCAGTTTTCTTTCTTATTTTATTATTAACTCTTTTTGCTCTTACTTTCTGTTTACATGGTGTTGTAAACCACCAATCTGTTCTAGTTATTATATGTGGGTATAATTTATCTAAAACCGGCATTCCTAAAAGTATATCTTTAGATGTTAGTTCATAATTATAAATTTCTTCTATTGTTAATATCTTATCCCATACTTGTATTTTTACATTCCTAGCTTTATAAGTAATTAAACTTCCTTCATTATTAAATCCTTTAACGATTATTGGTGTTTTTAATTTATCCCATTTGCTTTTTGGTAAGCAATTATATCTACATAGATTAGCTTCTGCTCCTGTATCTATCATAAGTGTATAATATCTACTGTAATATCCTTCTACTACTATCTTCATTAATACATATATTTTCATTTTATGTTAAGGCTCTTCTTAAGAATAATTACATATATTACAGTATGTAATATAAAATGTACTATCCACATACGTCACACATAACCTACCTTGGTATCTCAAGATTCTATCACCTCTATTCTTAAATGCCATAACCTTTTGCTGACCAATGTCCTCCTTGATCTACATTAATAGAGAATCTTTGTCCTGGTTTTCCTTAACTTCTGCATATAGGGATGACTTATCTACCTCATGGACGAGCAAACCTCCATCTTCGGAGTATAAGAATCGGACTCCCAGATTAGCAAGACGATGACTATCCTTAACCAAATTCCTATTTCCTTCCTTAACATTTGAAAGACTGCCCATGGACATCCTGTTAAGAGCATCAACAACCATATTAGCCTTTCCTGGGTGATAGTGCAAGCTCATATCATAATCTTTCAAAATCTCCAACCACCACCTCTGCGAAAGGTTTAATTCCTTCTAGGTGAAAACATATTGTAGACTCTTATGATCAGTAAAGATGTCAACATGCACCCTATAAAGATAATGACACCAAATTTTAAGCGCAAACACCACAACCACCAACTCTAATAATGGGTGGGATAGTTCTTCTTATGTACCTTCAACTTCCTTGATGCATAAGCCACCACCTTACTATTCTTCATAATTACACACTTAAGACCTGCTCACGACTCATCACAGTAAACCACGAAACCTTCTGTTCCCCCAGAAAGTGTCAACACAGGTGCAGTACTCAACTTTTCTTTCAATCTCTCAAAACTATTTTCACAAGAGTCAGACCACAAGAATTTTGCCTTCTTCTGAGTCAGTCTGGTAAGCGGATCAGCTATGGATAAGAAACTCTCTACAAAATTCCTGTAATACCCTGCCAAACCCAAGAAGCTTCGAATATCAGTTGGAGTCGTGAGTCTGGGCCATTTTCTTACCGCCTTAACCTTTTAGGGATCTACTTTAATTCCTTTACTAGAATCAATATGCCCTAAAAAAGCTATTGCACTGATCCAAAACTCACACATAGAAAATTTGGCATACAACTCATGGTCCTAAAAATTCTGAAGGATGATTCAGATGTGATTGGCATGATCTTCCTCACTCTTAGAGTAAACCAAAACATCATGAATAAAAACTATAACAAAAAGGTCTAAGAACTGATGGAACACCCTATTCATGAGGTCCACGAATGCTACAGGGGCATTAGATAGCCCAAAAGACATGACTAGGAATTCATAGTGACCGTATTGACTTCAAAAAGATGTCTTGGGAATGTCAGCCTCCCTAAACTTTAATTGGTGATAACCCGAACTAAGGTCTATCTTAGAGAAATATTTATCACCCTGAAGTTGGTAAAAAAGATCATCAATTTTGGGAAGAGGGTACTTACTCTTAACTGTGACTTTGTTCAACTGATGGTAATCTATACACATACAGAGAGAGCTATCTATATTACGCATGAAGAGTATATGAGCACCCATGGGGGAGACACTAGGACGAATAAATACTTGGCCAAAAAGGTCTTTTAATTGATCTTTCAACTCTTTCAATTCCACAGGAGCCATCCTATATGACAAAATAGAAATAGGCTGGGTGTCTGGAAATATGTCAATACTAAAATCTATCTCCCTATCTGGGGGTATTCTAGGGAGATCATCAGGAAAGACTTCTGAGAATTCATTAACTACTGGAATCGAATAGAGGGAAGGACCCCCAGTGCTAGAATCTTTTACCCGAACAAGATGGTATAAACAACCTTTGGATATAAGCCTTTGGGGTCTAAGATAAGATATGAACTTCCCTTTAGGAGCAACAAAATACCCCTCCTATTTAATAAAAAGGATCATTAGGGAAATATAAGGTAACTTTTTTGGTTCTACAATATAACGTGGCATAGCATAAATAGAGCCAATCCATTCCTAAAATAGCGTCAAAATAAACCATGTCAAGTTCTATCAGAGCAACCACATTATTTTGATGGAACACTAATACTACATAATTTCTCTAAACTCATCTAGCAACAATAGAGTCACCAACTGGGGTAGAGACAGAGAAAGGTTTAGAAATATTTTTGGGCTTAAAACCAAAATTGACTGCCAGATAAGGGGTCATATAAGATAGGGTAGACCCAGGATCAAGCAACACATAGACATCATAAGAGAAGATTTACAACATACCAGTAACCATATTTGGAGAATAAATTGAGTCCTGATGAGTAGGCAAAGCATACAACCGATTACAACCACCTCCAGTAGCAGAAACATTACCTTTAGGAGGCAAAGCTGTGGAAGTAGATTGGGACTTAGTGTCACCCAAGTTTTCTTTAGTGGAGGGACAATATCTCTGGACATGGCCCGCCTGGCCAAAATTATAGCACACATTTCTTCCAAAATAGCACTTCCCCAAATGATTCTTGCCACATGAGTTAAATAGGGGCGTGACCTAAAAGACTGAGTCACACTCTCCTAAGATTGAGTACCCTGGATCCTCGATCTACTGTTGAACTGGGACCGCTGATTGGCTAGAGGTCTAGGCACTTGTGCACTATCCGTTGACTATGCATTACCCTAAAACCTCTTCTTGGACCACTTTATATCCTATTTTCCACCCTGCTGCTGACTGGTATCATGATCCGTATATTTCACTCTCTTAACTTGTCTCTCCTCTACCTTTGATTGCATCTTCTCTTCCTCCTCCACCCGTTGTGTATACACTACTAACCTGAAGATGTTCATATCCTTGTTCAACATTGCCCCTTTATATTTTAACACCAAATTATTTGAAATACCGAATGCAAATTTTCTCATACGAGCCCTTATGTTGCACAGCAATTCTGGAGCGTAACAAGATAGCTGGGTGAATTTCAATGTATATTTCTTAACGCTTATATTTCCTTATTTTAGATTGACAAATTACTCAACCTTGACCTCCCTCAATTCCTGTAGAAAGAAGTGATCTAAGAAGGCCTTTAAAAATATCCCCATATAATAGGTACATCATCCTCACCCTCAAATCCTCCCACTCATGATACCACAGGTTAGCAATGTTCTTTAGCTGATAAGTTGCAAATTCCACCCCTAGTAACACTAGCACGCATGATTTTGAATATCTTCTCTATCTTATCTATGAATCTTGGGAGATTTTTCTTTACCTTAGTACCCATAAAGGTGAGTGGGTTTGGCCTCATAAACTGTCCAACTCGAGTAATTTCAGAAGAAATACGTACAGAACTCATATCTCCTGACCAACGAAACTGAAAAATCATATGTTGAGCAATCATGTGGATAGATTGGCGGAACCTAAAATTTGAGGCCTCTTCTTATGGGGACTGAGTACTATCAACACCAGGCCAAGGTACTTGAGGAGGGCTAATTTGGACTAGAGGAACCCCTGGTGTAGTAGTGAACTCTGGGGTACGAGCTCTACAACGGGTCTGTATCCCATGAGTAGGGTAAACATCTTCAATATTTGTCCCAATAGGGACGACGGCCCTGACAGATGTGTTCTTCTTATTGGATTTACGGGAAGGCATGATCTTAAACATAGAATGTCAGGAGTTCAAAAATACTCAAACTCTATAGCACGAACTAGAACATGAAGAAAATATAAATATTCCTAAATGCCTCGTAGCTTTCTCCTTATAAGTATGACACACTACACACCCATAAAAAAGGACTCTACACAACATGGCTTAGTAGACACCCTGGGACCCTGAATTGTGCTCTTATACCAAGCTTGTCATGACTCAAATCGAGGCCCTCGCCATGACAGGTACTCTGAGCCACGAAGGCCCAATGAATCCTATAACATGCTATCATGAACATAATTCATATGAACTAAAGGTGTGGAAGATTAAACTAAAACGTTAATGGTTCCATAAGCAATATAATACATCCAAACATCAATCTATAAATAAAGAATCTAAATCCAGCCTAACCAATCTATGAAGCCTCTATTAAACTGAACGTACTAGTCTGTGTAAACCGGGACAAGGCCCCCGATCGAACCACAAAACTGAAAGGAAATAACATATGGACAAGATGCCTTCTGAAGTAAGGGAGGCTCACCCACACTAGATGTCTGGGAGTAGTCTACTATTGAGCCGGACTACGGATTATGCCTCAGAACCTATATTATGAGGGGGAGTGGTCAATACTTGGAGAGTATTAGTATGTAGAACAATCCAAAAATAACAAATATTTCATGTAAAATAACTGAGAGCATTGTGAAAACCATTTATCATAATATATGTAAAACCTCATGGGCCTATTAAGGAACTTCAAATCATTCTTGCAAAGACATAAACTCAACTCTTTGTCTTAATTCTGAGCTAGATGTTACACCTTACATATCTATTATCCCACGGGCTATATGGGATCCGCCCTTAACTCGATACACAAGCCTCTAATCCAAGTTTGCCGCAAGAATTGGAGTACATAATAAAAATAAAGTATGCCTCCTTGCTGACATACCATGTCATGAAAAAGATTATGCCTCCTTGATGACATACCATTTCATAAAAATCTGCATCAGCAAAATATGATTGAGGAATATATGTTATCTGAACTCGTACCTTCTTCGGGTAACCATCTGACTCTCTTTAAGCCCATTTTTAGCCTCTTAATACCACACTCTTTACTTATACCTTCTTTATTTTTATGTTAAGGGAATTTTCTAATAGGTATCGTCATACCTAGATTTGCAAGCCATAGTATATCATATCCATAGCCCTTCTTATTTATAATCATGTAAATGACCACCAATAGAATTTTAACATCACATGAGAGTACTTATTTCAAAAAGCATATGAAACTTATGTAAAACACTCTCTTTTCAAGACACTAACACATGGTGGCAAATTCTTTCATTTATCACATGCAATTCTTTTATTTAAATGAGCTTTTATAAACAAGAAACACACTCTCATTGGATCATAAAGCAATGTAAATCAATAAATGATAGTAAAACATTTAACTCAACTTTTAGTCACGCATTTGAACAACCCATATCATGTTAAGACTATAAATTTTATCATGGAAGAGATAATTTCATAAATCATGTTCATAGTTCACTTTTAGAAACTCATATCATATTTGCACATTATTATAACTCAATTTTATGTAAAAACCTTAAGATAAATACATACTTTCATCAAACGAGTTCATGATGCATGCTCTTTAGACGATTTTCAAAACCCATCACATATACACAATTTCATATCTTTTAAGCTTGTTAAAACAATAAATTTACGCCCAAGAGAATTTAGGATAGTCCCACATACCTTGAAATCGAAGAGGAAGTTGGTAAATATTGACCCTTGAAGCTTAAAATCCTCAAATCCTAGGCAGTTTCTCCATTTTTGTTATGAAATAATATTTTGGAGATTTACAGAGGTGATATAATGTTTAAGGAATGATTTAAGTCGTGAGATTGGAGTTATAAAAGAAGAAAGACCAAAAAGCCCTTTCTTAATCTTAAGTGACTGCCCGAAAATTACAAAACAGCGTGGCACGAAGCTTATTGCGGAGGCTAGCTTCCATGCCATTGACCTTAACACGGAGACTATCCTCCATTTCATAGATCTTATCATGGAGATTATCCTCCGTGACAAAGGCTTACTGCTTCTGGGGTCCGAAATCATCCTGAACCCCGTCCGAAAATTCCAAAACTCTTCCAGGACAATCCTTTAACATACTTGAGTATAATTTAGGCCAGAAATCGATGTTTCAAATATGGGAAAACAAAAAATAAAATACATGGAGTTGTGAGGGTGTTAAAAGTGACGCCTCCTTTTCCCTTATTTGAATCATATTTAATGTGTTTTATTTGTAATACATTATTAAATTTATAAAAGAATTTCAAAGGTCACATAAAAAATATTCTCTTTCTGGTAGTCATATAAAAAGATCAAACCTTCAAATTGAGTTTAAAAAATAGGGTAGCGCGAATTTTTATTGACTTTTTGTTCTTTGTCCCTCTTTCTTCATAGCGAGGAGGCTAAAAATTTGATAAAAAGAATGTTTGCCAACATCCTTTTTACCAGTAAGGTAGTGACTGAATTTGACGTAAACTGCTTAGATGTTTCACTGAAATTTTCGATAATATTTTACTTTGAGAGCAAGATTAAAAACTTTAGTCCCTCCGTTTAAAAAAGAAGTAATTACTTTTCTTCTTAATTCATTTAAAAAAGAATGATCCTTTTTAAATTTTAACTTTACACGTGACATGTTTAAGACCACAAAATTGAGAAGGACATTTTGGTACATTTGACATATCTTTAATTTAAGACCACAAGATTCAAAAGTCTTATTTTCTTAAACTTCGGGTCGAGTTAAATTAGGTCATTCTTTTTTAAATAGTGGGAGTACTTTTTTTACTCTTAAGTAAAAATGTTTACCTGATTTTTTCTTGATGACTTTTGAGATAATAATTTGTCAAAAGTTTGTTATTGCTACATTTGTAAGTTGCTGGGAATGAATATCCATCTACACTTTTGTAAGTTGAAGCGCAAGATAATTTTATATCGGCTTAAGTTCTAAGATTTTTTGTTATTTCAATTACTTGTAAGCAGTTCGTTATTTCATATTCACCATAAATTTGATATAAAGTCCCTTCTACTTGCTTATTTTTCTTCTATATATTGAACAATATGTAAAAGAAACAAAGTTAACTACAAATGAGTTATCGAAACTTTTGTATAGAATTTCTTTTTAATGTGTTATCCATGTGATTGCGTCTTATATTTACCTTATAAGAGTTTAATTGAAGCTTTGGTTTAGTTTTCAAAATTTTTACAATATACGTTTGAGCAGAAATTTATTATAAACTTGTATGTTTTGAATTATATTCTTGAAGAAGTTACACAATTTCTTTTAGAATCGCGTGAAGTGTGGACACATTTACTTGTTACTAAACGGAAAGAAGACTTAAATATCACAGCCTACGGCTTTTCATCGCAAAAGCTAAACAACTTTTGGTATTTTTTCAGTTAGTTCATTTAATTGAATTGAACCGATTCTTATTAATTACTCTTTTGTTTCATATGGTATAATTAAAATATGAGAGACATTTTAATTATACTCTGAACATGTAAGGTTTTATTTAGTGTACATCTAAACTATTGGTTGCCTTAACCCCTCCCCCCTCCTGGAAACATGTTATTTCAACATGTTGAGTCCCCCTTCGTGGTCCACTTGGCACGAAAATTGAGTACAAACTCAAGAAGACGAATGACGAAGTAAAATATTTGCCACATCATCACATTCCAATGGTAAAAAATGTAAGAAACACCATTTTTCATTATTTCTATAATAGTTTCAGCCCCATATTTTAACACAAAGAAAACAAACAAAAAACACATCTTTTTGATAATAGTTTACTTGATAGACGAAAATTTAACCCAAAGTCAAATATTCATTCAAAGCTTGAAATTTCTCAATTTCAGAGTAGAGAAAAACTCAAAAATTTCACTCTTCTTCTTCACTAAAATCTTACAAAAAATCTTTACTACACCTTCACTACTACCTTTACCTAAATCTTCACCAAAACATTAACCCAAAAACATTCAAAGTGCAGTTAGAGAGAAATCTTCACTAGTGATGGTTTGACTTCTAGAGAGAAATTGAATATTGTTTGATATAGGATAAATATGAGGGAAGTGAATATTATTTATTCATGGGGACAAACACATAAGTCATTATTCAATTGTATACACCCGTGTTAACACTATAGTGGTCTTTGCACCACAAAGGGATACTTGGCATATTAAAATAACAAGTTCTGGGAAGGCAGAGGAAGGGGGGGAGTGGGGGGGGGGGGGGGAAGGGTTTAAGACAACCAATAGTTTAGGTATACACTAAATAAAACCTTAAAAGTTCAAGAGGTAATTAGAACTTCTCTCTTAAAATACCGATATATGAACTGATTTTTTATATCTTCCTATTCATATTTGCTATTAAAGGGATGAAATTGTTGGTATCAGGTGAATGTGTTATTACCTATTTTCTCTCTAAATCTTTTTTGCTGCATACTATCTTTTGTCTCCTTGACAATGAATCAAACTTCCATATTCGAGTCTTGTGAAGTAACTCAATCTCTTCATTCATAATACCAATCCATCAATCTCTTCTTGAGCTAAAAATAGCTTCTTTAGAGCTATTAGGATCAAGAACATCAATGGTCTAACTGAAAAAGAAAATTTCATAAAATTTTCATATCTAAAAAGATTTTCATCAACTACATTCGCAAACCTCTTTGGTAGGTTGACCACTCTCTTCTCTTTGTCTATTACAATGCTATACAGTTGTTGTTGTATAGGTGCATCAACATTATTATCTTGATTACTGTTTTGTACCTTCTCTATTTAAGAACTACTGGGCTGAGCTAATGGAGATTCAATTTCTAGCTCTATGCGGCCACTGACACCATGATCTGTTTTTTCTATTGTCTTTTTTCTTTGACTGTCCAGTGAGGCAGATTCATTGAATGTCACATCGCTACTAATAATTAAATCTGGAGTCTTTTAATCTATGAACATAACCTGTAACCTTTCACTCCAATCGCATATCCTAGAAATATGCACTTCTTGGCCTCGGCTAATGTTTTCCATCCCTCACATGATCATAAATAGGATAACAAACTATCATCAAATTTGAATAAGACTAAACCTTAAAAGAAGTTTTGAACTCAATAGCCGTGGATGAAGATCTATTGATAAAATAACAAGTTATGTTATTTGATTCAGCTCAAAAGTAGTTGTGGATGGATATCTATTGACCAAATAATAAGTTGGATTGATAACTTCAATCCAAAAATCCTTGCTAACACATGGGTGTGAAGGCATACTTTATGACTTGTCACAAAGTATTCTATTCATACATTCTACAATCCCATTTTGTTGTGGTGTTCCAACATAAGTATAGTGTCTCACTATGCCCTTTCTACTGCAGAGATTAATGAACTCTACGTTGCCATATTCCAATCCATTGTCCGTTCAAAGATGCTGAACTTTTCTTTCAATATGCCTCTCAACCATCATATTTTATTTAACAAATATAAAAAATATCGCATATTTTGTCTTAAGAAAATACACTTATATTATTCTTGAGTAATCATCAATCACAGTCATAAAGTACTTGGCACTACTTTTGGAGGGAATTTTGTTTGGACCCCGTAAGTCTGAATGTATACAATGTAACTTGTCTTTGGTCTTGTGTTCTGACTTCTTGCTGAAGTTCAACCATATTTGCTTACCAAACACACAATGCTCATAAAAATTTAAAGATTTTACCAATCAAAGAAATTTTGCTTGTTCAATAAAGACAGTCCTTTGTCACTCATATGACCACGTAGCAAGTGTCACAATTGAGACTGATTTAGATCACTCTTCCCAAAAGCTACAGTTGCGTCCCCTTTAATTATATTAGCTTGTAGATAGTAAAATGTAGAATGAAGCTTTCCTTTTATGAGTACCTGATCATAAAATCAAACACATTGAGAAATTTGTTTTTTTATTAACTTCAGTATATTTCAATGATTAGAAGGCTGCAATTTTATACAAAAAGAAAAGAAATATAAATAGAAAAATAATATACAGTAATCAATATGGACACCTAAATGAAAAGATAATCAACATTAATGGAAATATAATAATAACATTTTAGGGTCCAATCCCACCAATCACTCATTTTTCTCTGAATTACCTAACACAGTACAATTCATTGCAATACTCTCACTCAAGTTGGCAGGTAGACGTCTTTGATACCCAACTTTTCCAGTGAGATATTAAATGGTATACTTGGAATAACTTTTGTTAGCATGTTTACTAATTTGTCTTCTAATTTTACATGTTGAAAGCATATTATTTTATCTTCAAGTTTCTCTTTAATAAAATGTCAATCTACCTCAATATGTTTTGTCCTATCATGTTAAACAGGATTTTGAGCAATCTGTATAGGTGACTTATTATCACATAATATCTTTATCATAGAAATTGAGTCAAGACATATTTATGTTAATAATCTATTCAACCAAAGAGTTTCACAAATTACCTTCATCATACTTCTAAATTCGGCCTCTGTGCTACATAAAGCCACCACTTTTTATTTCGTTCTTCTCCAAGTAGCTAAGTTTCCTCCAATAAAGGTCAAATAACCTAATATTGATCTTCCATGTGTTGCACTCCCAGGCCAGTTCACATCAGCATAGCCATTAATATTCAAATGACTATGTTTCTTGAACATAAGTCCTCTTCCAGAAGACGACCTAAGATATTGCAAATTATGAGTAACCATCCCCATATGCTCTTCTCTAAGATTATAAATGAATTGACTAACAAGACTCACTGCATATGCTATATCCGGTCTTGTATGGGATAAATAAATCAACTTGCCAATAAGTTGTTGATACCTTCTTTTGTTTGTTGACGTCTAATTTGGATGCTTATTTAGTCCATGATTTTGGACTATAGGAGTGTCAACTGGTCTACAATTGAGCATTCCTGATCTTCCAATAAGTCAAGAATATATTTTCTTTGGGAAAGGAAAATTCCTTTGCTAGATTGAGCCACCTCTATCCCTAGA
The DNA here is from genome assembly GCF_002878395.1 of Capsicum annuum. Taxonomy (NCBI): domain Eukaryota; kingdom Viridiplantae; phylum Streptophyta; class Magnoliopsida; order Solanales; family Solanaceae; genus Capsicum; species Capsicum annuum. Next base: position 3,071,398 of record NW_025896054.1, read on the forward strand.
AAATACTTAAGCCCTCCAAGGTTCTTCATTTCAAACTTTGTAGCTAAATATCTTTGCAACTTTTTGATCTCTTCTTTGTCAGTCCCTATAATTATCATATCATCAACATAGATAATTAAGGTTGTGACCATACCTCTTCAGTGATTCAAGAATAAGATGTGATCAATATTACTTTGCTGGTAACCTCATCTCTTCATGGCCAAGCTAAAACATCCAAACCATACTCTTGGTGAATACATTAATCCATATAATGCTTTGTTTAACTAGCATACAGTTCCTGCTTGTGAAGTAACAAAGCCTTTCGGGATTTCCATATATACTTCCTCTTCAAGGTCACCATGTAAGAAGACATTTTTCACATTATATTAATTTAATGGCCAAGTCAAATTAGCAGCAAGAGATAGTAGTACTCTCACGACATTTAATTTTTCTATCAGAGAAAAAGCCTAAGTATAATCTATACCATAAGATTGACTGTATTTTTTTGCCACAAGTCTTTGTTTGTTGTGGTCAATTTATCCATCAACACTGTATTTGATAGTGAACACCCATCTACATCTGACCACTTTCTTTCCTCTAGATAGTTGTACTAGTGTCCATGTATTCATATTCGCAAATGCTTTTATTTCTTCCTTTATTGCTTGAGTCCATTTTGAGTCACTCTGGACCTCCTGTATAGTGCTTGGAATATTTGCAGGGGATTGGTTGTAGGTGAATTCTTTAAGTGATTTTGATAAATTATTTATGCTAACATAGTCGCCTGTTGGGTATTTTGCTTTCTTTTCTTCAAGATAGAAGAGTAACGATTTGGTGGCTACCCTCGATTATGCCTGAAAGGGAGTTATATGTGGAAGGGCTATCTAGTATATTATCAGGAGTACAATTTAGAGATTGTACCTCAAGAATGCCCTCAGGAGATTGGTGTTCGTGTGGTACTAATCTTTGAGTGATAATTTGTTCTGTCAGCTCCTCATGTGTATATTCTGCCCCCCTGCACATCCTCTCATATACTCACACCATGATTTTCAGATTTATCCGTCAAGCCAACTTTTTCATTCAGAGCTAGATTGTCTTCGAAAAATGGTCAATTCTCCCAATCATAATTATTTTTACTCTGCTCTTAATTAAGTTTCTTTCCTAGAAGAGAAGAGTGTATATAGCTCTCATAAAAAATAGTTTGGATTCTAAGAAAGTAACATCCAATGTGACATACAACTTTCTACTTATGGGATCATAGTAGCGGTACCCTTTCTTATGATAACCATATCTAAGAAAAACACAACGAACAACACATGGATCTAGTTTAGATTGCTAATTTTTTTGTAGAGATGGACATAGGCAACACAACCAAATATTTCAAGCATTAGTACCGATGATAGTGAATAATGATCAGAAAGTGTCTGTAATGGAGTTTGAAAGTTCAATACTCGTGATGGCATCTTATTCAGAAAATAAACCCCAGTACATACTGCATCCATCCAATAATGTTGAGGTGCTTTAGATTCTATCAAAAAAGACCTAGCAATTTGCAAAATATGCCTATTTTTTCATTTCGTAACACCATTTTGTTAAGTTGTTTGAGTGCAAGACATTTCATGAAGTATTCCATTCTTTCAAAAGTAATCAATAAACTAGTTACTTGCATATTCTCCACCATTATCTGATCATAAAACTTTTACAAAAACAAAGAATTGAGTTCTTATCATGTTATAAAATGAACGAAAAATCCTAAACACCTCATATTTACCTTTCATCAAATAAAGCCAAGTCATACGTATACAATTATCTACAAATGCCACAAACCATCTAATACCCAAAGAAACTAAGATGGGCGCTGGACCCCAAATATCAGAGTGAATTAACATAAATGGTGTTTCACATTTATTCGAACTTATTGGATATGAAACACGACGACTCTTATCAAGAATAGAATCTTAGCATTTGAACTTTGTTTCATCCGAATTTAAGAACAAACTTAGCAATAAGCGCCTTAAATAAGGAAAAGATGGGTGTCCTAGCATGCGATGCCACAATAATATCTGTTTATCCTTGTTACTCATTCCTTGAGATGCATTTGCTAAGCCACAATTGTAATCATCCACGTAATATAGGCCTCCTCGCTTAGTACTACGACCAAAAATCTCCTTCGTGGAAATATCCTGAAATAGTCAAAACTTTGGATATATTAGTGCATAAGAGTTCAAGTCCTCCATCATTTGATCCACAGATAATAATTTATTAGAGAGAGAGGAGACAAGTAAAGTATTTTGTAAAGAGAGATTTTAGTGTGACTCTTCCAACCCCTTCAGCAGGATAAGTCACTCTATTTGCATTATATATGCATGTGAGTCTAGGTTGAGTTGAGTCTACTAAATCATGAGAATCAAAGGTCATATGGTAGGTTTTCCATGAATCAATAATCCAACCGTTATTACCTAAATCATTATGAGCCATAGAGTTATTGACATTTGACGGTGAAGTATTCTCAAATTGTGGTATTAGCATCAAATATTCAGCTCTTTTTGAGTTCTCCCTAGTGTTTGCCAATAATTCTCTACCAGCCTCTTGCTTTCTTTTCTTTTTCAGTTCATACCACTATCTGGAGAACCATTTAATTGGAAATATGTTTTAATTTTATGTTTCGAGTTTCCACAGTGTGTGCAACCACCTCTTCTTTCTTGTTGATTTTGTTTTGGCATTTTATTCTTACCATTGATCATTGGTTAAAGATACTTATCGTTGAGATCCTTTTACTTCCCTTGAAATTATAGCTACACTACTCATGTCCTCCTGTTTTTTCAATATTATAGATTGCCTCAAGTCTTCTCACCAAACAAGTGCATATGCTTCCTCTACAGTAGGAAATGGCTTGAGTCGCAACACATCGCCTCTGATTTTATCAAGTCTATCATCCAATCCATCTAGAAAAGTAAATACTCTATCTTCTTGTAATATAGAAATATACTTTTCAATGTCAAATTGGCATGTTATTGGATTTGGTCGACAAAAATAAATTTCTCTCCACAAGCCTTGAAAATGGTTGAAATATGTCTCAATGGCCCCCCCCATTCTTAAATTTCATCACTCTTCTCTTAAAGTCCTAAACTTGAGAAGTGTCACCTCCATCAAAATATGTCCTAGAAATAGCATCCCAAACTGCTTTTGCAATAAAAAATCGAATGTAATTTCCAATTAACTTAGGATCCATCAAGTTAATTAACCAACTCTTTACTAGAGCATTTTCTGTTCTCTATTTCTTGAATGTGGAATTTGTTTCTTCTGATGGTTGAATATATCCATAATATATCCCTATTTGTCTTTTCTAGAGATGTACATCTCTGCAACCTGGGATAAAATAGCATAGTTAGCACCATCTAAATTGATACCTTGCGGAACAACAAGAGACACATGGCTTGCTGCAGTTGATGTACTTCCTATCAATTGTGATAATGTAGATGTTAGTTCAAAGAGAATAGAACTCTTAGATCCAACACCCGACCTCCCAGTTGTTGTAGTAGTTTTCCCCATAGTCTAACTTTTATCCTATTTCTACATTTTTTTCAGTCTCTCTTTATATTACTTGCCCTTTCTCATAGATTTGAACCATGCTCTGATGTCATGATAAAATTCGAACACAGTGAGAAAATTTTTTTTCTATTAACTTCAGTATATTTAAATGATTACAAGGTTGCAACTTTATACAAAAAGAAAAGAGATCTAAATGGAAATATAATATATAATAATCAATACAGACACCTAGATAGAAAGATAATCAACATTAATGGAAATAGAATAATAACGATTTAGGTTCCAATCCCACCAATCACTCATTTTATTTCCTGAATTAGCTACATCTCATTGCAATAGTAACATGGAGTCTTTACACACTTTAAGTGTTTCTCTCTCAAAGGGAAACTTATACCCTTGAACATCCAAAATCAAAAGAGAAATCAAATTCTTATTTATCCGAAGAACAAGCCAGAACTCTATATTTTTGATAACACCATCAAACATTCTCAATTTAAAGTTACCAATCCTCTCAACCTCTAATGGATTATCATTACGTCGTTAGACAATCCCACTCGTCTGTTTGAAAGTTCTAAATCAATTCTTCTGTAGACACATGTGGAAAGTTGTATCAAAATCAATAACCCATGAATTGTGACTATGATCAGAAGTCACGACACAAACTTTCTAATATGAGTACGACCTCGTAGATGTATATATTGTTGAGCTTGTTGAGCTCAACCGATAAGGTGCACACATTAAGTGTGATGGAGACTCCAAAACCGTCCATAATAGGTACTACATAGGTGCCTAATGTTCACTTGGTCATTAAAGGACATTTTTGTCTTTTCACCTTTTATTTGAGATGTAATATAAATAGAACATTTTTAGATCTTTTTATCCTTAGTTGAATAGTTTTTAGACTTTTAACATTGCAACACTTTAGTCTTCTCTTAGAAGCTCCCAACCAAAACTAGGGCTAGGCAAGTAATGATTCACTTGTTTTTGCATATTGGCTTAAAACTTTGATGTTTAGAGGAAATAAAGGCCCTCTTGTGTCAACGTAGAGTTAGATTTGTGTCGCGGATAGTGTTAAGGGTTCGAGAGTGTAACAATTCTTGGGTTCTTAAGAATGTCCCTTCATTTGGTCTAACTATTTATCTTGTATCTTTTTTAATCCATTGATTCCTCATTATTATTAATATACCCGTAACTTTCTTTTTGTTGTTTATGTGTTGACATAGTGAAGTCGTGTGGGGGCTCTTCAATTCACTATAGTCCTTGTAATATTGTATTTCCTATATACTTTGTTGAATATTGTTGTTGTTATCTTGAAAACATAAAAAAGCCGAGTGGGGCCTTTGATTCTCTATTGTTGTTGATCTTGTAGATCTCATGAATCCATATTGTGTGTTTTATTCTTGTATCACTTGGTATCAAAGCTCAAAGCTTGGTTTTGTTCTTACAAAACCAATCTTGGGAAGATCTTACCAAAGTTAGAGACATTGTGTTGCGTTGTACCTTGGCCAAAATTTGAAGTATTATTGTGTTGACTTGGCTAAGAGTTTTATGACTGGATATAGTAATCTTTTACTTATTAGTGTGTTCTAGTGTTTGATCCTTTCTCACCAACACTATAAGTGTCTAGATCTAAAGTTGAACTTATAATATTGACCATTGTTGTGGTGTTCTTGAAGAAGTTGTTATTGTATTCTTGAAGGTTGTTATGGTATTCATCTTGTTCCTCATCTATTCTTACAACTTAAGACAACAAAAGGTGAAAGGTAGATCCAAAAATTTGTAAGGCAAAAGTTGTAAAGTTATTTGTGAGAAGACTTGAACCATCACTTCCTAGACTTGACATCAACTTTTCCAACTACTATCCTTAAATCAGTGAGTCTTGTTTAGTGAAACTAGTACAAGTCAAGATCATCTCTTGAGAATAAACTTACAAAAGACTCAAGAATTATACTTCTCTCCAAAACTAATTGTCTTTCATCCTAAATTGTGTGAAGGTTGAGAATTTCAAATTTCTGACTAAGTTGTGTGAACCCAAGACAGATTACATGCTGCCATGTCACCACTTGCTACTATTCACATTAATAATTAAGCTTAAATTTGGATTTTTTAATTTCTAATTATTGATTCTTGGTTTCATTAATTGATTCTAGAACTAATTAGCAAACTAGTAAATTCCTACTAGATTGTCAAATAGTCCTTTGAATCCATTGTTCGTGTCTATGTTATTTGTGCTTTGTCGTTTTTATAATTGTAGTGCTTCTTGGTTCAAGTTCGAGCATTAGTTACTTGAGTCGTCCAACAAAGAATCCATTCTGACTAAGGAGTAGACTTACTCTTCAACTCACCACAACTACAATCTGACTTTCAAACATTTGTGACATCAAGTGTGAGGCCACAACTGAGAGAGAGAATAGTAAGGTTGTTTGAACTAACGTGTGTTTTGTTTTGTAGGTTTTGTGCTGTATTGTTGTGTGTGACATAGTGGACTGATTTGGTGACTTATTGGACTGTAACTTGAAGGATTAATTCTGATACCATCACAATGGAACCTGAGTTTCAAATGCTCAAAAAATGGATAGTAATGCCATCAATCTCATTTTGGCCCACCTTGAAACTATGTTCCGAGATGTGGATAGGTTGAATATGAGTATTGAGAAACTAGATAAGGATGTGGCATCAATGAGTGGGAGATTAGAGCTTGTGGAAAGTCAAAGGAGTTGACTATCCACCCCTTAACACATTTCTCCGACCACTACTCCCGAGGCCTTGTACCAAATGTTCTATCTACCGAGACAACCCTCCAATATCACAAACCAAACTCCACTATACTTCCTTACTCAAAACCATGAGAGGCCAATCCAACCACCACTTCACTAAGTCTAATAAAAAGGACTTGGAACCCAAATTCCACCCCACACCTCGAGCCCTTCAAATCAAACTCCATTTGACCAAAGACCTTATTATCCACCAAATCCAAACCTGCCACTACAAGATCCACATAACCCAAATATAACTATCCAACATGAGGGGTATGGACCATTTGATAATGGTTACATAAGGGGGGAAGAGGTACAGGGTAAACATGTTGATCTAAGGAAGGTTCATGATCGAGAAGGAAGAGTTGGTCACTGGAACCAGCAAGGGAACCAAAACCGTGAAGTAGGACTAAAGACTTCCAAAATGGGGCTTCCAATATCTAAGGGTGAGAGTGATACTGAAGAGTTTATTTCATAGGAATCCTCATGTGAGAGGGTCTTCCAAGTCAATGATCTTACCAAGGAGATAAAAAGTTACTACACGATTGCTCACTTTGAGGGTTATACTACTACATGGTGGGAGTATGTTAAGCATTTTGGCAATATTTTGGTAGAGGGGAAGCCCCCTTCTTGGTTTCGGCTAACGTACCTCATGAGACAAAGGTACCTACCCAAAAGATATTACCAATAGCTTCTTGCCAAGTTGTATAACTTGAGGCAAGGAAACAAAAGCATCGTGGATTACTACGTTGAGTTCCAATAACTCATCTTAAAACTTAATCATAGAGGGGAACAAGTGAGTCATGACATCATCCGATTCAAAGTGGGGTTGAATAGAGATATTGCTTCACATTTGATGCTTCATAAGTTCGACACCCTTGATGCCATCTTCCAAGCCGCATTGGAAATTGAAAGAGAGTTGCAGGAGAAATCAGGATCTAATTTCAAAGTCCAATCACCCTCAGGTTGGCACCATGAAAAAAATGATCTATCCAAAGTGGAGCAACCCGAGGCCAAGACTTCCCAAGCCGAGAATAAGGCTTACCAAAGGTACCCTCCAATAAATGAAGGTAAACCACATTTCTTTCCTAATTCTAAGGGCTTTCAATGTTTTAAATGCCAAGTTTGGAGACCCAAGGCTAATGAGTATTCGAATAGGATAAATATGACTCTAAGAGAGAGGAAATTATATTTTCTTAGGGAGGAGGTGGGATTTAAACCGAAGGAGATTGATATCAATCTCGGGGTGGAGAGGAGGTAGAACCTAAGAAGCCAAAGAAAGAGGAGGGCAAAGATTCTTGGCCGTATGATGGTGAGGTTGAAGTGCCATGCTTTTTAGTAAGAAAGGCCATGATTAGTAAGGTTTTGGGTGATCCTAGTCAAAGGGAAAACCTTTTTAACACCAAATGCCTTATTAAAGGGGTTGTGTGTTCTATGCTTGTTGATGGAGGTAGTTGTACCAATATTGCTAGTAGTACATTGGTTGATGTTTTGAGGCTTCCTACTATTTTTCATTCCATCCCATGCAACCTTCAATGGCTAAATGAGTGTGGTGAGCTAAAGGTAAACCGACAAGTGGTGATACAGTTCAAGGTAGGTAATTACTTTGATGAGGTGTTGTGTGCTATTATTCCTATGAAAGCGTGCCACCTATTGTTGGTGAGACCATGGAAATACGTTAGAGCTATGGTGCATGATGGATGAACTAATAGCTACACTTTGGAGCTCCATAGCCGAAGGTATACACTCCACCCTCTCTCATTGATATAAGTAGTCGAAGTAAGCCAACAAATAAGAGAGTTGGAGGAAAAGAGAAAGACAGAGAGAAAGGAAAAGGCTGAGAGTGGGAGTAGAGGATAAGGGGAGGGAACCAAGGACCAAAGAGAAAAAAGGTCCTCACTTTTGGGACTTACCCTCGGGAATTCTTTACTTTTCACTAACGTAGGTACTAGCATTTTGCCTAGTACCGCCTTTTCTTGTGTGCAGGTACATGATCATGTGCTTTCTAGGGGAGATACCAAGTAACTTTCTAACCAATAGATGCTTGAACCTAAGTAACCTTGGCTAAGCCTCAAAACTTTGGGACAGAAAATGAAGAGGTGATTCTATGAAGGGGCAGTGAGGTTGATGAAGCCATGAGTTTGAGGTCAAACTCCTTTAAAGGTGGAAAGGATGATACGAGAACGTCCTCATAGATGGACATATTTTTGAGCTTGTTGAACTCAACCAAGAAGGTGTACACATTAAGCGTAATGGAGACTCCAAAACCATCCATAATAGGCACTACATAGGTGTCTAATGTTCACTTGGTCATTAAAGGGCATTTTTGTATTTCACCTTTTATTTGAGATGTAATATAAATAGAACATTTTAGGTCTTTTGCTCCTTAGTTGAATATTTTTAGACTTGTAACATTGCAACACTTTAGTCTTCTCTTAGAAGCACCTAACCAAAACAAGGGCTAGGCAAGTGAAATTCACTTGTGTTTGCACATTGGATTGAAACATTGGTGTTTAGAGGAGGTAAAGGCCCTCTCATTTCAATGTAGAGTTAGGTTTGTGTCGCGGATAGTGTTAAGGGTTCAAGAGTGTAACAATTCTTGGGTTCTTAAGATTGTCCCTTCATTTGGTCTAACTATTTATCTTAAATCTTGTTGAATCCGTTGGTTCCTCGTTGTTGTTAATGTACCCATAACTTTCTTCTTGTTGTAATATTATTGGTTATGTGTTGACATAGTGAAGTCATGTGGGGCCTTTTCGATTCACTATAGTCCTTGTAATCTTGTATTCTCTATCTACTTTATTGAATATTGTTGTTGTTGTCTTGAAAACATAGAGAAGCCTAGTGGGGCCTTTGATTCTCTATTATTGTTGATCTTGTAGATCTCTTGAATCCGTGTTGTGTGTTTGATTCTTGTATCACTTCCCTTACATAGTCACTGTCATTAGAATTACTACTAGTTTCAACAATATTTATTGAGTAATTAACAATATTTATTGAGTAATTAACTTTCTTCTTTCCTCTTTTCTCCTATAGATTAGGATAATCTCTTCTGTTGTGATCCTGTTCCTATAACTCATGGCAGTTCAACTTCCTTGCCGTAGACTTCGATCCATTAGATTTTTTTCTATCAAAGTTTTTCTATTGTGTTCTTCCCCTACTTACAAGACCATTGCCCCCAGGTCTTCTATTTGGAAAACTCTTCTTCAACTCTTTAGAAGTTAGTACATTACTAACATCATCCAGTGAGATGCTATCATTCCTATATAGCAATGTATCAACAAAAGTATTATTAGACGGTGGTAAAGAACATAATATGATTAAGGTTTGATCCTCACTATTAATTTTGATATCCATGTTATTCAAGTCCATTATAATTGAATTAAACTCATCAAGGTGTGCTTTAACCGATGTACCTCATTTATACGAAGATTGTACAACCTTTTTTTCATGTAGAGGCGGTTTGTCAATGATTTTCTAGAATACAGATTTTTCAACTTCTTCTATGTTGTTGCTGCAGATTTTCAGCAATTTTTCAGAGAATGTTATCTGTAGTGCTCATGAAGACCGCACTCAAATCCCTCTCATTCAGGTCTTCTATCTTTAATTTTTTCAATATTTCTGGAAAAGTTTCCTTAATTGCCTTTCATAATCCTTGTAACACTAGGGACGACCTCATTCTAATCTTTTATACACTGAACTAGATCCCCATTGAATTTCTCTATTCATACTTTGTTGAAGATCATGGAGACATCTTAACCTTGATTATGTGTAGAAACTCAACCTTGGCTTGATATCAATAGTTGTGGAATATTGTGTGTGAACTAACACACAACCACAAATAAAGAAAATAGAGAAAAAAATAAAATAAAAATTTAACGAGGTTAGGCTAGGCCTAATTCATCAAGCAAAAACAAGAGAGTTTTCTACTATGAAAGAAAAAAAAAAAGTGTATAATGCTTTAGAATCTCAACTACATCCCCAATATACAGATCCCGAAAACCAAAATGACCCCTTCATCTATATAAAATACCAAGTATGCCAGATATATAAAATGACACCAAAATAGGTTAAGCTCACATATTTTGTGAGCTTTAGCCTTTTTTTAACTCAATGGTTGGTGACGGTGTTAACTCTTGCAAAAAAGTATAAATCTTACAAAACATGTGAGTTATTCATTTTTATTTTATAAAACTCACATATTTTGTGAGCTATTTTTATTTATTTTACAAAGATCACATATTTTGTGACCTATTTGTGTTTATTTTTTAAGGCTCACTTATTTTGTAAGTTATTTATATTTATTTTATAAAGCTCACATAATATGTAAGTTATGTATTTTTATTATCACCTAAAAATCTCCACTTCCCCCTCCTCCCTTCATTTTTCTTAACTCTTCGAAAAAATAGCAAAACCCTACAAACCCCAGTCCGATTCCCAATATCTGGTTCCCCAAGATAAATTTTAGTCAATTTCAATCAGTGGTTCCACTTTGATGGTTGAAAATTGAGAAATTGTTACGATTGAATTTGAGGTAATTTTTTGAATTTTTTTTTGTTAAAATTTTTGGTTGAAATCGTTAGTTTAGTGAGTGATGTTATAATTGTTGTTTGGTAGTTGTAAATTTGTTTGGTTAGTTTCTTCAAAACGGGCTACTGCTTGATCTTAATAGAAAAAAAATACCTTAACCAAAAAAAAAAAATAGAAAAAAAATACCTTCAATTTCTGAGTTGCATTGTTGCTCATAAAAGTTTAGTTACATTATTCACTGGATCAGGAAATTGTGCTACAATCCATGAGAGAGACAATTAATCCAAGTAAACAATTTTGCATTTGAAGAGTTAATTCTTTAGATAAATTTAATTAGAGTTTATTCCTACAATATTTTGTTGAAAAATCTATATCTATAATATATTAAAAGTGTGAAGAGCTTAGAAATGTCGTTTGAACTTTTTACCTTTCATTAAAAGTCTCTTCTTTAGAGAAAATCGTTCTTTTCACTATTTTTTCCTAATAATTAAGAGTAGAAAATTAATTAAATATATTTATGGTAAAATCTTTTCTTATTAGAAGATGTCAGTATTAATGACAACTAGTATTTTTTTCATTAGTTTAACAATTTTAGATCAACTAAATTTAATTTTTTAGAAGATTTAATATTGTCTTTTCCTATATTCCTCAAAAAAAAAATTCTAATCATACATAAACACAAAAATATATTACAAAACTTATAATACCCAAAAAGGCAAAAGCGTGCAGACCCAAAAAGGCAAAAACATACCTTTTTTTATTTTTTTTCTACTTCCTATACTTTTTTTAGTTCCAAATTCAATTATCTTTTCCTAAATCTCTAATTATACATAAACACTAACAAATTAGTTGAAGTCCTTATTTTATCTAAGTAACAAATCATAATATTTAACACTCTTAACTCAATTAGAATTTTACCTAAATTAAAAAAAATTCTACAATTCTATTTAAGTAATATTTTGATCATACTTTACTACAAAAATACAACCTTTCTTCTACTTCTACTTTTATTTTTATTTTGAGTTTTATTGATTTTAATTTTAATTCAAGTTGTCTTTTTACATTCATTATCGTCATCCTTCTTTCTTTATTCCTTTTAGTTAATGAATTTAAAGATTATATATGAATTATGTATAATCAACAATTGACATGTATTGTGGGGCTTTGAGCTAAAAGTGATAAAAGAGTTTGAAAATGAGGTGTAGGTGACTCAAGTCTTAATAATTGAGTGGAGGTGACCATTACTTTATTATGGATTAAGAAAGTTGAAAAATTTAAAAATAACCCACAAGTTTTTAAATTTATACTTTGATCCAAATGTTAGTTAATATAACAAAAAACGGAGGGAAAAAGGTGCAATTCTCTCTCTTCTCAGTTTTTCATCTGGATCAGTCATATCTAGAACACACATGAATTGACAAAAAATGTAAAAACAAAAGTAAAGAAAAGAATCTGAATGTAATACAACGTATACTACCAATTGAGTATATTTACACAAAAAGAAAGAAAAAAACTTACCTGAGTCATGTAAGAGAAAGTGGTTGAAGGTGTAATATGAAAGACAAGATGCAAGAAATAAATAGAGTGTAGTAGAATGAACGAGTGAGTAAGGAGGGACCTATTTATAGAGGATTGAATTTGAATGAGTTAGGAAAAAAGTCATGACTATTCACCTCCATTTATTAATTACATACAAATTGGTGACTTTTTAATTACTGTGAAAAGTTATGACTTAATTAAATCAAGCTGCTGACTGATTTTTTGATTATTGTGATAAGTCATGACTTTTCAACTTATTATTATTAATTAGTTCTTTCCAATAACCTTTTTATTGAGTTGTGACAACAGATTCTATATCTGTTATATCAGATAACCCATCTGAGACAACAGATATGCCATCTGTTGCAACAAATCGACAACCTATTACATCAAATAATCTATCTATTGCAATATATAATCTATCTTTTTTAATAATCATCATATCATTAATCTAAATTTGGTAAATTTTTTATTATATAAATTTTAAAAATAGATTTAAAAATAAAAAGGCAAAAAGTTACTACTTGTCGCCTATTTAATATTAACATCAATTATTCAAATTAAATAACTTTTTTTAAGGTTATAAATTGTGTTTATCATTTATTTCCTTATTGTTTTTTGTGAAAAGAAATAACTTAATCAAATCATACTGGTGAGTTTTTTTTAATTATTGTGACAAGTCATGACTTTTCAGCTTATTATTATTAATTAATTCTTAAATTTAAATAATCTTTTTCTCAATTGAAAAATCGAAGACTTCTCACTTTTTCAATAACCATTTCTTTAATAAAATAATAACCACTTTTATTGAGTTGTGACAATAGATTGTGTATCTGGTGAATCAGATAACCTATCAGTGGCAACAAATATACCATCTGTTGCAACAAATCAACCATCTATTTTAGGAGCTTTTTTGATTTCTTCTAACAGCTGATTTATCAGTCGCAACAGATGGGGAATTTGATGCATCAGCTGTTTTGAATGTCTTACACTAAAAGTCACGACTGCTCACTTTTTTCTTAACAATCATCATATACCTTAATTAATTCAATGTTGTGACCTTTTTACTATACAATAAATAAATAATTTTAAAAAATAAATTTAAAAATAAAAATGGTGAAAAGTCACGATTAATTGTTAAAATTAAATAACTGTTCTTTTACAGTTATAAATTGTATTTATCATTTATTTCCTTATTATTCATTTCACACTATTTTTTATATTAAATAATCGAAAAATCATGACTTTTCACCCTCCCAATAACAATAACCCTTTTTTTAATTAATAACCGTCTATTGCAACATATGATCTATCTATCCTAACAGATTAACCATCTATTGCAATATACGGTTCATCCGTTGTCACAAACTCTCAATCCCTACCTCCAACCGTCGACATGTTGAGAACAAAAAATAGACAGAATAAAATTTAAGTATTAAATAAGAATTAAAAATCCAAAGTCGACCAAACACAGATTTTTGAATTCATTATATACAAATATATACAATGAAAAAAATATATCCTTGGGTATATTCGATATAAAAATAGAAAATACATACGCTAAAAGAAAAAACATAACCTAATTATTATTACTATTATTATTATAATTATTATTATTAGTAGTAGTATTGTTTTCAACCAGCCAATCATTATCCGGCAGCAGCAGGGCCCTCTTCAGACTTGCTTTGAAGTCGTCCATTTTCATTCGAAGTTCATGAATCTACCTTTCAAGTTTCCGCAAGGACTAGAGATGAATTACCGTGTACAAATCTGGACCAACCATATCTAGAAGTGGAGTAGAATGAACGAGTAAGGAGGAACCTATTTATAAATAATTGAATACGAATGAGTTAGTCAAAAAGCCATGACAGTTCACCTCTTAAAATTGGTGACTTTTCGAATATGTAAATTAAAAAAATAGATCTAAATACAATATTTTGTCTTTATTGTATTTCGAAAGAAAAGAAAATTGCTTTAAAATAAATGTAACAGATGGGTAACCTGTTGCAAAATATATTCTATCAGTTTGATAATTTACAAAATATTGACAATCTGTTGCAACAGATGGATATATCTTTTTGATTTTTTTAATAGATAAGTCATATGTTGTAATAGATTGATCATCTGTCGTAATAGATGTCTATAATTGTTTGATAATTTTAATAGATGTGTTATCTTTTGCAATAGGTTAGTCATCTATTTATTCAAACTAAGCCATAGATAGGCTAGAAAGAATAAGGTGTGTGGAGATGGATGGATCCACTTTCATGTGTGGGAGTAATGTATTACTGATAAGGTTATCGAGACAACACACATAAAGTACAATGATTTTGTGAATACAGTTTTTAATCGATTAGGAATTAATCATTCAAACAAGATCCTGCATTGTACAACTAAGTTTGATAGGTTTGAATTGATGAGGCTGAGGGCCCATGAAGATGGTGCTGATACCCTGTTACGATTTAATGATGGTTGTAGCTCATGTTTATGTGTGCTAAGTATTGAGAAGGAATCAATATTTGGTATCATTGAAGAGATACAATAGAAATTGAACTTAACTTTAAGTAGGCATTGGACTCTAAGAAGGCCTTCGAAGCCTCACACTGCATCAAACAAGAACGAAAAACCAATAGAAATTCCCCTCGCACAAATTTATATGGAAGGGTTGTTCTAGAAGATGATTATATGCCAGAAGGATTCATAGGAGAATACTTGCGAGGGAAAGGGGAGTTGATGAAAAACTATATCATCTAAGAGCTAATTAAAGAGGAAAACATAGGGTAACAAGGAACTTCCAGCTAATTTGGATGATGAAAGTGAATTAAAATATGAGAAATCTGAAACAAGTGCAAATATGAAAGTGTATTCAAAAATGAAAATCCGCCTATTATCTCTCTCAAAGAAAAATAGTGCAGCTAGACACTTTGCTAGGGAGTTGCAACTAGGTAGCGTAGTTGAAATGATCACCTACATAGAAAATAACAGAACACCAAGAAAGCAGCTTTGAGGACACCGAGGGCTGAAATGATGTAGAGTAAGTCAAGAAAGCTTGCGCCAAGAACAACTAAAGTTAAAATAAGAAATCAAGCAAAGGCAACAATTTCTAAATTTCAAATTGCATCCTATGCCTTCTTGTTTGTGTTTTTGATTAGATCCACTACTATTAACCTGATCAGAACAACAAACAAGATTGAAAGATAGATTGAGTATCATTACTTCCTTAGCAATATGGATTAACTGATTGTGTTTTCTTTCCTTATCATAATTTCAACATATATTAGAGAAAATAAAAGGTTTACTGTAGTACGTGATTCCCGATAATTTTCAAGCTTGCCTCCAGCTTGTTGATTCGGTATTCAAGTTTTTCATTTTCTTCTTTGAGGTTAGTATAGAGTTCTTGGTATTTTGTGATCTTGTCAATGAGGAATAATTTTATCGAAGCTATGACATTGTAAAAGGCCATTAGAAGGCCTCTAGAAAACTTTCTTCAGAAAGCTTAAACGATACATGAAAGGTCTCTATGTTTGTTTTAGGTTAACGTCTTGATGCACACTCAAGCAGTGGTCCTAACAGTTGAACAACTCACTTTCTCGAGCGCTATTCAATGTAGTTTTTTCAACCAACCTTCAAAGGATATACCAAAGGATATCATAAAGAATAGCCTATTAAATCCTTTGAAGGCTGCTTGAACAAACTGCATTGAACAATGCTCAAGAAAGTGAGTTGTTCAACTATTGGGACCACTGCTTGAGTGTGCATCAAGACATTTACCTAAAACAAACATAGTGACCCTCCATGTACCATTTAAGCCTTCCGAAGAAAGTGTTCTGGAAGCCTTCTGAAGGCCTTTTATAATGTCACAGATTTGAAGAAAGTGTTCCTTATCGACAAGATCACAAAAGATAAAGAACTCTATATTAACCTCAAAGACGACAACCACAAAATTGAATACCGAATCAGCAAGCTGGAGGCAAGCTTAAAAATTATCGGGATTCACATACTACAACAAGCCTCTGATCTTCTCCAATATATGATGACAGCATGCTAAGGTAAGAAAACACAATCTATTAATCTGGATTGCTAAGGAAGTAATGATACTCAATCTGTCTTTCAATTTTGTTTGTGGTTTTGATCAGGTTAATAGCAGTGGACGTAGTCGAAAACACAAACAAGAAGTCATGGGATGAAATTTAAAATTTAGAAATTGTCTCCTTCGCTTGATTCCTTATTTTAACCTCAACTATTCTTGGCGCAAGCTTTCTTGACTTACTGTACATCATTTCAGACCTCGGTGCCTGCAAAGATGTTTTCTTGGTGTTCTGTTATTTTCTATGTAGGTGATCATTCCAAACACGTTACCTAGTCATAGATCCATAGAAAAGTACCCAGCTGCACTATTTTTCTTTGAGAGAGACAACAAACGGATTTTTATTTTTGATACACTTGCATATTTACACTTGATTCTGATTTTTTATGTTTTAAGTCAATTTCATCGGCTAGATTCGCTTCAAATTCCCTTCTATCCTATATTTCTTCTTCAATTAATTCTCAGATGATATAATCTTTATTAACTTCTTTTTCCCCACACAAGTATTCTCCTATCGCATCTTTTGGCGTATAATCATCACCCTGAGCAACCCAACCATATAAATTTG
Source organism: Capsicum annuum (assembly GCF_002878395.1). Lineage (NCBI taxonomy): Eukaryota > Viridiplantae > Streptophyta > Magnoliopsida > Solanales > Solanaceae > Capsicum > Capsicum annuum. Next base: position 3,088,406 of record NW_025896054.1, read on the forward strand.
GGCTAGGGAAATAACTATATTGTTATTCTTGATTGAAGCAGTGAGAGGCTTCGAAAGCCCTCATAGAGTCTAATGCACCCTAAAAGTTAGTCAAATCGCAAACAAATCTTTTTACAATGCCACCAAAACTTGATACTTAACAAAGCTTGGCACATAGACAGGAGCAACAACCGTCATTAAATCTTAACAGGGTATTAGAACCATATTCATGGTCCCTCAGCCTTATCAGTTCAGACATATAAAACTTAACTATAAAATTGCAGATATCTTATTTGAATGATCAATATCTAATTAGTAAAAACAATATTCATAAAATCAGCGTACTCTATGTATGTTTTCAAAATAACATTATCAGTAATACATACCTCCGACATATGAAGTGATTCCATCTACAAGCAGCATATTTCTCTAAACCCATCTTTACTGTAGTCTCTTGAGTTGGTCAGGCAAAATTTGATCAACTTTTATTTTCTTATATCTACAAACAAGATAAAAATAATTGATGTCAAATAAGCGAAGAACGGAAATAACATTATCCATCTGTTGCAACAGATTACCCATCTATTGCAATAGGCTCCACATCTGTTGCAACAGTTTTCCATCTGTTCAATACTTTATAAATCTGTTGTAATAGATATGGATCCTGTTGCAACAGATATAGAGTCTGTTACAACAGATGTGTAAACTATTGGAATACATCAAACCAGCCTGGCTAGTGGTTTGATTTATTCCAAAAGTTGCTCCATCTGTTGCAACATCAACAACATCAAAAACAAAGAAACAATAAAGAAATAACATAACAACAAAATCAACAACAAAGAAAAAATATCATTTATTCCAACACCATCAAAAAAACCATACCATAAGTTCCAACAACACTAACCGCAACAACAATATCAATAAGAGCAATAACAATAAAGAAACAAATAAATACATACAAAACAAATGATACTGCTAACAAGGCTTTTAAACTTCTTCCAACATATGACTTTTTTTTTTGCATATTTTAATTAAAATAATGGTTCATTCATTCAAGACTTAAAATTAATCTTTCCTTCAAATTTTTAAAATAAATATGATATAGATAAAGGGTAATTAAATAAAAAACATATGTAAATAATAATTTAAATAACTTGCAAAGAAGAAGAAGAGAATGAAAGAGTAAGATTGAACCATACCTGCAATGTCTAAAGCAAGGGGATCAAAACAATAATTTCAATTGAGAAAAGATATAGATCGGTTGAGATCCAAAATGATCCTTATGAGAAAAAGATGAGAAAAGAGAGAAAAAAAAGACGACTGTGATAACCCTAAAGAGGAAAGAAAGAAAAAGAAGAGAGATGAATAAATTTAGGGCTGAAGGAGAGATAATTCATTCGGCATGAGAAAGATAGGTGACATTGAAAAGACAAGATAAGAATATTGAAGGAGGAGATTTCTAAGTTTTCCAAAAAATATTTTTTACCGCCTTAGTAGTATTTTATCTTTCTTCTTTCAGATAAAAGATTGCTTTAAAATTTAAAAAAGATATTTTCAAACAGATAAGTCATGTGTTGCAACAGATATCAGTATCTGTTTGAAAATTTCCAATAGCTCAGTCATCTGTCGCAACAAATACAAATGTCTATTTGATAATTAAATCAGATAGGTAATCTGTTGCAACAAATCTCAATATCTATTTGAAAATTTCCAACAGCTCAGTCTTCTGTTGAAACAATTTTTTTTGTAGTTGATTTAGCTAGAACTATGGATAAGTACAGAGGGTCAACTACAACTTTAATTGAGTCTTGCATGATGTTCGTATTGCGTTCCTTCCAACCTGAGACATCGATCGATCACTCTGAGTTAAAATGATTCATATTAACTTTTTATTAAGCTAATACCTAAATTGATTTAGCTAGAACTAAGGATGAGTACACAGGGTCAACTACAACTTTAATTGAGTCTTTTTAATTGCATAATATTGATATTGCATTCCTTCCGACCCGAGTCGTTGATTGATCACTCTGAGTTGAAACGATTCATAGTAAATTATTATTAATCTAATTCCTAAATTAATTTAGTTAGAACTAGGGATGAGTACATAGGGTCAACTATAACTTCAATTAAGTCTTTGCAATTACATAATGTTGGTATTGCATTTCTCCTGACTCGAGACATCGATCGATCACTCTGAGTTGAAATGATTCATATTAACTTAATATTAAGCTAATAACTAAATTTATTTAGCTAGAACTAGGTATGAGTACATAGGTTCAACTACAACTTCAATTGAGTCTTTGCAATTGAATGATGTTGGTATTGTATTCCTCCCGACCCGAGTCGTCGATCAATCAATATGAGTTGTACTGATTCATATTAACTTAATGTTAATGTAATACCTAAATTGATTTAGCTAGAACTAGGGATGAGTACATAGGGTCAACTACAACTTCAATTGATTCTTTGTAATTGCATGATGGTTGTATTACGTTCCTCCCGATTCGAGTCATCGATCGATTAATCTTAGTTGAAATGATTCATATTAACTTATTATTAAGTTAATACCTAAATTTATTTATCTAGAATTATGGATGAGTATATAGGGTCAACTACAAATTTAATTGAGTCTTTACAATTGCATGATACTGGTATTACGTTCCTCTCGACCCGAGTTATCGATTGATGACTCTGAGTTAAAATGATTCATATTATCATACTGTTAAGATAATACCTGAATTTATTTAGCTATAACTAGGGATGAGTACATAGGGTCAACTACAACTTCAATTGAGTCTTTACAATTGCATGATATTCGTATTGTGTTCCTCCCGACCCGAGCCGCGATAAATCACTCTAATTTGAAATGATTCATATTAACTTAATGTTAAACTAATACCTAAATTGATTTAGCTAAAACTAGGGATGAGTACATAGGGTCAACTACAACTTCAATTGAGTCTTTGCAATTGCATGATGTTGGTATGACGTTTTTCCCGACCTGAGTCATTGATCGATCACTCTGAGTTGAAATGATTCATATTAACTTAATGTTAAGCTAATATCTAAATTAATTTAGATAGATATAGGGATGAGTACATAGGGTCAAATACAACTTCAATTGAGTCTTTCCAATTGCATAATTTGGTATTGTGGCGTTCCTCCCAACCCAAGTCATTAATCGATTACTTTGAGTTAAAACGATTCATATTAACCAATTTTTAAGATAATACATAAATTAATTTAGCTATAACTAGGGATGAGTACATAAGGTAAACTCCAACTTCAATTGAGTCTTTACAATTGCATGATATTAGTATGGCGTTCCTTCCGACCCGAGTCGTCGATCTATCACTCTGAGTTGAAAAAATTCATATTAACTTATTATTAAGCTAATACCTAAATTGATTTATATAGAACTAGTGATGAGTATATAGGGTCAACTATAACTTCAATTGAGTCTTTGCAATTGCATGATGTTGGTATTACGTTTCTCCCGACCCGAGTTGTCGATTGATCACTCTGAGTTGAAACAATTCATATTAACTTAATGTTAATCTAGTACCTAAATTGACTTAGCTAGAACTAGGGATGAGTACATAGGGTCAACTAAAACTTCAATGAAGTTTTTGCAATTACATGATGTTGGTATTACGTTTCTCCTGACTTGAGTTATCGATCGATCACTATGCATTGAAATGATTCATATATTTTAAAATTAAAAAAATAATTAAGATCAATTTAGACCAAATTAACAATTTCAAAACTTGTCATTCTTTTTGAAAAATACAAATCATCCATTTGCGGGAAAAATATTTTATTATTTTAAATCTTGAGTTCTCGCTCTTTTCTTTCTCTCTTAACAATACAGATTATAGATTCTCATCATATTTCTTAACCCTTCAAAATAGATCAATTTTCTTCCCATTTTCGACCTCATAGTTATTATTTTTGACTTTGTTCTTGCTTGTATCCGACGTTTTCACTGTCTTCGCAAGTAACAGAGTTCGAGAAGAGTTCTACATTTGTTCTTTATTATAAAAATTAGGGTTTTTTAGTTAATGATGAAAAGATGACTTTTAGTTGTATTATCTTTGAGAATAGGTTTACAATTTTGAGTTTCGATGCAAAAAGTATTGGAAGAACCCGAGATAACCCAAGTATTTATCGTAGTATTTTGCTGACTATCATGGTATTGTTGGATGGTGTTTGTGGTATTATTGGTGGCTGTTTTTGGTGGTCTTGAGGGTGGTATTAGTGGTCTTGGTGGTGGTATTGATTGTTTTGGTGGCATTAGTGGTGGTGGTTTGGTGGTCTATCTATTGCAATAGGTGGATCATTTATTAGAAGATATTAAATAGGCCTTCAAATAGATTCCCCATCTATTCCAACTAATGGGTTATCCATTGGAGTATTTTTTTGTACTATGGCGCATAATAATTTATTGAAATTAGTCTTACCTTTTTTAAAAAAATTATGCAGACATCAAATGTAATGTATTTTTTATTTTTCTATTATTTGCAGTCAAAAGATGTCTCCCAAAAGAAAAGAAACTGAAAGTGGATCAGCTTCTGACCACCCAGCAAAAAAGGCTAAAGTACAGATGAATTCAGAGGAACTTCTTGAACAATCCCAGCCAGGGAAAAAAAGCTGAGAAAAGTTATAAAAATGGAGGTTGAGAAGGGTATATAGAGGCTGGTGAGGAAAATAAAAGTGAGGAGGAAGAAGAAGATAAACAAAAAGAGGAAAAAGTAGAAAGTGAGAAAGAGGATGCTGATCAACATGATGATAAACAAGAAGAGAAAGAAGTAGAAAGTGAGAAAGAGGATAATGATCAACATAATGATAATGCATCACCAATGAGGTGTGAATTAAGACTGAAATCCCAGCATGAGGCTGTCAAAACTATTATTATTGACAAGTTTTAAGTTGCGATGCTGATAAATGACCCTCAGAACTAACTAGTGATTTTGTACTTAAATATCAGTTGGGGAAACCTTTTGATGATTTTAGTAATATCATGTAGAATGAAAACATTGATGAACTTTTTAAGAAGAGCTGCTTTGGATGCTTTCTTAAGCTACCTGAGGACCATACAACCTATTTCCAAATAAGCATAGTATATGGTCTTCTTAAGAACAGGATCAAGTACATAGGCGATGATAAAGATTCAAAGAAGGAGGGCAAAAATATGGATGAAATCTAGATCAACTACTGTGACATGCTGATTTGTTTTGGCTTGAAAGTATTTACCTTAGTGACAGGCTTGAGATGCGATTATTTAGAAGAACCTCTCATCAAGAAAATATCCCATAAAAGGTCTAAGACAAGCAGGATAACCAAACTACCACTATCAAATAGAGGGAAGGCAATGTCCAAGCAACCACCCACCAAAACCAACAAACTTAAGAAAAAACAGATGGGTTGTTGGACATTACCGAACATAGCTATAAGTGGTGGATTTGATAGAGGATATCAAGGATAAACCATACGAAAGCAGTATAGAGAGCAATTATGCTTGGTTTGGTTTGCCCATTCCTTATATTTTCATGAGACATTAAGAAAGTCATAGAAGATGATTTATCTATGTTTCTTGAGAATTTTGAGAAATTCAATGATTATACCTGGGGATATGAGAGCTACAACTTGACTGTAAAATATTTACTGACAAAGCTATCCCCAAAGAAGATCACATTATATGGCTTTTCATGGGCTTTCATGGTAATTTAATCACTATTTTTTTACTCATCTATTATTTTATATTGAATAATTATTATGGCTTTTTTTTGCTTGCTTCCAATTTACATATTTTAGAATTGGACATTTGAAGTCATTCCTCCCCTCCGAAAGCAAGTCTAGGATTACCTGGATGAGGTTTTCCATCCAAGGATCCTTAGGTGGTTGGCTACAAAGAGCAACGCAAGAATTAAGGAGGCTGATCTCTTTAATCCTCCGGATGATGCAATACTTCTTTTTTAAGTAAAATAGTTTGACTCAAAGAAAGATATTAAAATAGATATGCCATCTATTGCAATAGATGAGTCATCTGTTGCAATAAATTACCTATCTACTACAACTGGTGCATCAGATGGATAATTTATTATGACATACTATCCATATTTTGCAAAAGATTAACCATCTATTGCTCTAGTTATTTGAACCCAACTCAACAAATTACCCATCTACTACAAAATTTGCAATAGATGGGTAATCTGATACAATATATTGTTAATCTATTATGACGTACAGATCAGCTATTATGAAAAATATATCATCTGTTGTATAAGTTAACTGTGTAAATATGTAACCCAACTGATTGCAAATTATTATTATATGATTTAAATGTATCTGTCTTTTTTTATAGGTTGTGCATCCTTGGATCGTGCCTAATGAGCAGGAGTTGGGGATGACTTATTTTATTACTCTAGGTCTTGTTAATACAATAAAAGAGCCAATGGTGGAGTTAAAAAAGACAAAATTGGCCGGATCAACAGCCATAAGAAGAGTAGTTAGGCAAGGTCAGCATAATGTTGAAGCTCTTTATGACCAACCTACTACAACAGATTTGGGTGCTTCTTCTGGTGGTATTGCTAGTGGAGTTATTGAAGTTGGTAATAGTCATACTGATGCTGATGTTGATGTGACTCGTGATGATGATTATGTTGATGCACAGTTAAAAATAAATATGTTTGAAATCACCCCTTATATAGGACCCTCTTACCCTTACAATGGTCCCTTCCACCCTTACAGTGGTCCCTCTCACCCATCTCCACCCTCATATTCTTATTTCAAATGCAAAGTATGCAAGGACAGACAGGATATACTCCTTAAAAAAATAGAGGCTATCACTGAAGCTGTTGAGGAATTAAAATCCAAGAGAGATGTTATACCATCCAAGAAGGTGAGGAAGCCATACACTCCTACAGTGGAGGTTAGGAAGAAGAAAAGAAAAATTAGCTAAATACTCTCCAGTCTGAAAACAAAAAAAATTACAAGACCCTTTCCAAAAATTGTTGAAGTTTTGGGGCCACTGAAGAAGGTGGACATATATATGGGACTTGGAGACGAAGAGATAAAGGAACTGCGAAAAACCATATATGCCAAGAAGAAGAAACCTGCACAAGAATACACTGTGCATATGTGTGACACCCAAGACTTCAAGTGTATGACAAATATGCACAAGTGGTATATGGATTGGGTAAGTTTACTTTTCCTAACCTATCCTTCTAATCTACTCCATAAAGAAAAAGCTATGCAACAGATGTGTAATCTGTTGCAATAGCTTGGTATTCTGGTGCAATTAGTGGTGGTTCTGTAAGAACAAATTTCACATATGTTGCATAAGTTGCATTAGTTGGGTAATTTGTGAACAAATTCAGAGAACCCTCTGCAATAGATGGACCATCCGTTACATCTTTTCCCTATGTTTTTCTTCTTTACAATTACTAATTTATTTAAAAATTATCTTCTTATATCACAGTATGTTGATGAAATTTTCTGCCTCATAAGGGGCAAGCGATTAGCGTACCTGGATGCTTATGATGTTGCCGATAGGATAATGGACCTAAACTTCTACAATAATTTCAAGGATAGTTAAAATGAGCTTACTAGGCTAGCTAAAACTTCTGCTGGCCCGGGATTTGATTGGTTAGTTTCTACGTACGAATGGGATAAAGATATGATTAACTATGTTAGAGGGAAGAGGCCATATCCACACAATAAGAGCTGGACCAAGGCAAAGAGAATTCTTGCAGTCATGAACGTGGAAGTAAAATATTTTCTCTTTATTGAGATACTTTTCGATGAGGGAAAGATTAAGGTTTATGACTGCAACTTACCTATATTTGACGACTGTGATTTTTTTACCCATATGCAGCCATTGTTGGAGTTTCTTCCCAGTTTGTTGAGGTAAAGAAAATGGATGGATCGTTTTCTAGCGGAAGTGTTGATGAAGAAAGTATGGTATTTAAAGGTTGAAACAAGGACATGGACCTTCAAAAAAATAAAATAGGTGTCGCGTGCGAGCCGTACGTGCTTGCATAAATTGAACATTTTGTGATCGGCACAGAAATAGCTGATCTATGTGACATCATTGTGGAAAAGATGGAAGTTGTCTGTGCTTATGGGGTACTAACTAGATGCTTGGAGCCTGTATATAAAGAAGAAGATTGTAATACCCCCTATTCCAAGAGCTTAACTTAGCTCTAAGTATGTAAGTTATCCAACATAAAATTTATGACATACTCAGTATTTTTAGTTTAAAGACTTCCAATACGTTGGAAATTCAGTCAGCTTTCCAACGATATAAAATTTGCCCAAATTCAATACCCGGGTGAAGATTTAGGGCAGTTTATGTACAAATAGTGGCTCGCTGCGATTAGGCCGCATCACGGTGAGTATCACGATGAGCACTCCATCGCATCGTTCTGAAGGTCATTTTGACATTTATAAATTTCTAGAGGGTCACCGAGATTGCACCGTGTTGCGGTGAACCCCAAAACAACAATTGTCACGATCCAGAGTCACCGCGATTCCACCACGTCGCAGTGGATATAGCGATGACCCATTCACTGCAATGCGGTGAGGCCTTAATCAACATTCCATATGCAGATTTTTAAATCCCAAGGGCAACTTAGACTTTTTTCATGACCTAGATCAACCTTAAACACAAAATTAATCCCTAAATGACCAAAATATATCATTATTCACTCTATTTTCCCCAAAGTACATCATTCTCTCTCAAATGCAAGAAACCCTAGTTTCAAAATTCAAGAACAAAGATCAAGAATTTCTCCAATAACCTTAAAGAATTAATATTCCAATGTATGTTAGGTATTCATCTATTGGTCCCTTCCACCTATAGAGTCCACGAATCCATTTTCAAACTACAAGATTTTTGAGTTATGAATTTCTATGCTTGAGTTGAATTGAATTCATGTTCATGTTAATGTTGGGTTTTTGTCCAAAATTAATTTCAAAGCTTTCACCAAATTAATAATTATATGTGTTGAATTACATGAACCACTTGATAAACCCTTTCAATTTATAAGTTGATTGATGTAGCTATGATAACTACGCGTGTTGATTGTTGTATAACCTAAGCATGCTCCCCATGTGTTTGATAAAATGCCTATGTGAATGAATTAGTGCCATTATAACCTGATAGCATATGTTCCCCCTTCATGAATAAGTAGATGCCTTATAAGTGTTTGATACAAAGTCTCTATGGATGAATTATGAACTAGTGAACAATGTCATGTTATTTAAGATTATGCTATACTTTACTTTTTATGCTATCAAGTCCTGGGGGTATATAATACTCGATAATTTATCTGTTTATCTAGATCCAGTGTCAGTTACAGAATCTCAGTCATGTCACGATTAGCAGTACTCTCAGTCAGTTGTAGAATTCAAGAAAACTCTGTAAACTCAATCTCAGTCCAGTTCAGTATGCTCAGTTCAGAGTCTTTCAGTTGGGAGTAGGATTCAGTACTGAGTGAACCCAAGGATGGGGAATCACCTGCCAGTAGAAGGTGTGATCTCTAGAAGTAATCCTTGCATTCCTGAACTACGTAGCTAGCGTAGGTTGAGACATCAAACCTGCCAGATGAAGGTGGATGAGGTGTTTTAACTTGATAGATGAGGGTTCCACCATTCTTATTACACTACCTACCAGATGAGGCTAACTCTCAACTTGTCTTTACCCATGGCACGATACTTACACCCTTCTAATTGGGGTTACAGATTGGACCCCAACTACGTTATCTTATCTTATTTGAGGCATGTCGGTTAGATGATTACCTCTCATAATTTTAGTCTCACTCCTCAGAATAGAACTCAGTTCAGTTCTACAAAATTAGGACTGTCAAATATAGTCAACCAATATCAGTAAATTAGTTATCAGTAACTTCAGATATCAGTTACTCAGTATCAAAATTTTGGACATAGCTTCAAACAAGCTTAGTTACAGTATTTATTTATATACACATTAGTGCACACTCATTATTTATAGTAGTATTATTTATCTATGTACTCTTATGTTTAGTTACTCTACATCATGCAGTTAGTTAATTTTTATGCATATAAACCCTTGTATTTAGCCTTACCTCATCTAGCATACCAGTACATTCCACGTACTGACACATATTCTTTCTTGCGCTATGATGTTTCATATCATAGGTTTGGATGCTCAGGCTCCTGACCGTGCATAGACATATCTAGATTCAGCTAGTAGTATATTTAGCAGTGAGTCCTCATCGTTCGAGGATATGATTTTATTTTAGATTTTTAGTAGTTTCAGTATTTCAGTATTTAGGGTTAGTTGGGGGCTTGTCCCATAAACTCCACATTTAGACAGTTTTAGTTAAAGGATTTTCAGACTAGTTTTCAGATAGTGTTTAATTTTACAGATGGTTATTTTAGTTGATACACTTTATCAGTATTTATAGATTTTAAACCTTAAGGTACTTTAGCCTATTATTCTATATTTTTTTAGTATATTATTTAGTGCTCATAGCAGATATCAGTCATGGGTTAGTTTGTGGTCCTTCGGGGTTGTAAGTACTGTGTAGTATTTAGGATACAGACTCAGGACATTACAAACTTGGTATCAGAGCCTAAGGTTCAATAGAGTCCTAGGAAGTCTGAAAGCCACATCACGTAGAGTCTTGTGCATAGGTGTGTTGCACGCCACACTTATGGACATGAGGTTATGAGTTATTTTAGGAATAGTTTCTCTTCTTTCAGTATCCATGTCATGCGAGTGAGCGTGAACTCAAGTTAATCTCTCAGTCTAATCTGTTTCTTCCTTTCATTTATAAAACACGCCTCCCAGAAGGACTAACAAAAGAAGAACCGGAAATAAGTCAGCACCTCAGCCCGTTTAGGAAGATCCCCTGAACTAACATGTTTCCTATGTAGAATTCAGAGTTGTATTCGCTACTCTAGCCAATTCCATCATAGCTCAAAATGAATGGCCAAATGCTGTTCCAAAAAAACCTGTGGCCAATACTGCTGTAGCCAGGATTCGGGACTTCACCCAAATGAATCATCTCTTATTCTCAGGATCTAAGTCAAAAAAGGATCCACAAGAGTTCCTCGATCAGGACCAGAAAGTCATAGATATCATTGGAGTGACTTCCAGTGAGAGTTCTGAGTTAGCTTCCTATTAGATACAAGATGTATCTCATACATAGTTTAAGTAGTGAAAGGTAGACAGGGGCACAAATGTAGAGCCCATAGAGTGGGAAGAGTTTGCTACTGCTTTCCTAGATATATTCTTTCTTTTAGAGATGAGAGAGGTCAAAGTGTTAGAGTTCATTAACCTCAGACAAAGTAGTATGAGCATGAAGGAGTATTCCCATAAGTTTGCTCAGTTATCAAGGTATGCTCCTCATGCAGTGGCAGACAGTAGATCCAAAATAAGCAAGTTCGTATTTCGAGTGTTAGATAGTATGGTTAAGGATTGCAAAACAACGATGTTGATTAAGAAGATGGAAATATCCAGGCTCATGGTCCATGCTCAGTAGATAGAAGAGACTAAGAATAGTGAGAGAGACGCATAACAAGAGAGCTAGAGAACAAGTAGCTTTAATTTCAATCAGCTTAAGTCAGAGATGATAACCATTCCCAGTTTTGTCCAAAGTATTTAGTTCCAGCTCCGTTCTCAGCTAGTACTCCAGTCCCTAAGTTCAGAAATGGTAGCAAAGATAGGGCGACAGGCTCTAAGTCTCAGGATAATGTCAGCAGTGCTCGAACAAATCCTCTTTGTTAGACTATGGCAAGAACCATCAGGGTGTCTGTAGAGCTGGCAGTGATGTTTGTTTTGAATGTGTAAGCTAGGCCGTAGAGTCAAAGATTGTCCTCAGTCAGGTTCCTAGGGTTAGTATAACCATTCTTCAGCTTAATCTGGTCACCCGAATCAGCAGGGTGGCAATTCCAGTGCCACGAGTGAGCAACACCGAAATAGGATTTATGCACTTCAGTTTAGACAAGATCAAGAAAATTCTTCTAATATGGTCACTGGTACATTACAGATCTTCCATTTACATATTTATGCCTTGTTAGATCCAAGAGATTCTTTGTTTTTTGTAACTCCCTATATAGCAGTCGGCTTTAAAGTTAAACCAGAAGTCTTAACAGAACCATTCTCTATTTTTACCCCAGTAGGTCAGTCTATCATAGCCCGATGGGTATATAGGAACTGTCCAGTTATGATATCTTAGAAAATCACTTCAACAGTTTTACTAGAATTAAAGATGACAGATTTAGATGTTATTCTCGGTATGGATTGACTCCATTCATGCTATGCCTTAGTTGACTGTAGAAATAGAATCATTCATTTTCAATTTCCAAATAAACTAATCCTTGAATGGAGGGGTAGTACTAGGACGCTTAAGGGTCAATTGATTTCATACCTTAGAGCGAGAAAAATAATATCCAAGGGATGTGTCTATCATCTTGTGTGAGTCAAGGACTCTAGTTTAGAAAGTCCCAGTCTTGAGTCAGTTCCATTAGTAAATGAATTCTCAGATGTGTTTCCTGAAGATCTTCCCAGAGTTCCTCCTATTAGGGAAATTGACTTCGAAATAGACCTTCTTTCAGATACTCAGCCTATATATATTCTTCCATATAGAACTCAATGAATTAAAAGAGCAGATAGAGGACCTTTTAGACAAAGGTTTCATCAGAACCAACGTTCCCCTATGGGGAGCGCCAGTCTTATTCGTGCGTAAGAAAAACGATTCTCTAAGAATGTGTATATACTACGGCCAGTTAAACAAATTTATAGTCAAGAACAAGTACCTACTTCCTAGAATCGATGAGTTGTTTGACCAACTTTAGGGTGCTAATTACTTTTCTAAGATAAACCTTAGATCAAGCTATCATCAGCTTAGATTCAGAGAATGTGACATTCCGAAAATAGCTTTTCAAATATGGTATGGTCACTTTGAGTTTCTAGTCAAGCCTTTTGGTCTTACCAATGCCCCAGTAGCCTTTATGAACTTGATGAATTGAGTGTTCAAGCAGTACTTGGACATGTTCATTATAATCTTCATCGATGGCATTCTTGTCTATTTTTGTAGTAAGAATGATCACGCAGACCACCTCAGAATTGTACATCAGACTCTTAGAGCTCATTTGTTTTTTGCCAAACTCAATAAGTGTGAATTTTGGCTAAGGTCAATAGCGTTCCTTGGTCATATTATTTTTGGTGATGGCATTAGAGTTAATCCTTAAAAGACCAAAGCGATGAGAAACTGACCTAGACCCATTTCTCTATCAGATATCAGGAGTTTCTTGGGTTTAGCTGGCTATTACGGTCAGTTTTTTAAAGGGTTTTCGTCTATTGCATCCTCCATGTCCAGATTAACTTAGAAGAAAGTCAAGTTTTAGTGGTCAGATTCTTGCGAGAAGAGTTTTCAAGAGTTGAAAACTCGACTCACCTCAGCCCTAGTTTTAACTCTGTCAGATGGTTCAAATGGGTTTGTTGTGTACTATGATGCATCCAGAGTAGGTTTGGGTTCTTTCCTCATATAGAGAGGTAAGGTCATAGCCTATGTCTCTAGACAGCTTAAACCCTATGAGAAGAATTACCTTACCCATGATCTTGAGTTAGCAGCTATAATGTTCGCCTCAAAGATTTGGAGGCACTATTTGTATGGGGTGCATGTTGATGTGTTCATAGATCATAAGACCTTATAGTATGTTTTTTCTTAGAAATATTTGAATTTGTATTAGAGAAGGTGGTTAGAGTAATTAAAGGATTATGACATGAGTGTTCTGTATCAATCGAGCAAATCCAATGTAGTGGTTGATGCTCTTAGTAAACTATTAATGGGTAGTGTTTCTCATGTTGAAGATGGTAAGAAAAAATTAGCTCTGGAAGTTCATCAGCTTACCCGACTAGGTATCCACTTAGTCGATTCAGCAGAAGGTAGTGTGTGGGTTCATAGTAGTTCTGAATTCTCTCTAGTTTCTGAGGTAAAGGAAAAATAGGATAGAGATTTTAGTCTAGTGAAGTTAAAAGAGCCAGTCAGCAATCAAAAAGTAGAGGTTTTCTCCTAAGGGGGAGATGGTATGTTCACTGCTAGGGTCGTTTATGTATGCCAGATATAGATGACTTGAGGTAACAAATTCTTGCAGAAGCGCATGGTGTGCATTACTCGATTCATCCAGGGGCCAGTAAGATATATTGTGATTTGTGGGAGATCTATTGGTGAAGTAGGATGAAGAGGAATATTGTAGAGTTTGTAGCTGAGTGCTCTACATGTCAGCAAGTGAATATTGAGCACCAAAAGCCTAGTGGGTCTATGGAGGAGTTCAATATTCCCACATGGAAATGGGAAGAAGTGAACATAGACTTTATGATAGGTTTGCCTCGTACTTATCATTAGCATAACTCCATATGGGTTAACATAGATAGGATGACCAAATCAGCCCCATTTCTTGGCAGTTCATACCTCCTATTCAACTGAGGACTATGCCAAACTCTATATCAGAGAGTTGGTCAGGTTACACGGAGTCCCAGTATCTATCATCTCAGATAGAGGTACTTATTTCACCTCTCATTTTTGGAAAGCATTCTAAAAGGGTCTCGATACCCAAATTCATATCAGTACAACCTTCCCCCCTCAGATAGATGGTCAAGCAAAAAAGCGCTATTCAGACTCTAGAAGAATATGCTGAGAGTATGCATTATTGATTTTAAGGGTAGTTGGTATGACCACATGCCTTTGATCGAATCCACATATAATAATGGCTATCATTACAGTATTCAGATGGATCTATTTGAAGCCCTCTATGGTAGGAGATATAGATCTCCAATTGGTTAGTTTGAGGTAGGTAAGGCCGCAGTTATAGGGCCTAACTTAGTATTCGATGCCTTAGAGAAGGTTCAGTTAATCAGAGAAAGACTTAGGGCTACCCAGAGCTGACAAAAATCCTATGCAGATATGAGGAAAAAGGATCTCGAGTTTGAGATTAGTGATTTTGTGTACTTGAAAATATCTCCTATGAAAGGAGTAAAGAGGTTTGGCAAGAAGGGAAAGCTCAGTCTCCGATATATCGGTCCTTAAAGAGTTCTCAGCTATTTAAAAAATGTAGCTTATGAGCTCGAGTTGCCTTTAGATCTAGCTTTAGTGCATCCAGTATTCCACGTATCCTTGCTAAAGAAATGCATAGGTGACCAAGCAGTCATAGTTCCTTTAGAGGATGTAAATATCCAGAATGATCTTTCTTTCAAAGAGGTTCCATTCCAGATCCTCGATCATCAGATACGCAGACTAAGGAACAAAGAAGTTCCCTTAGTCAAAGTTCTTTGGCTAAATCAGTCTGTTGAGGGAGCTACTTAGGAAGCAGAAGTAGATATACGGACCAAGTATCCTCACATTTTCTCCGCAAACTCAGATTTGGCTTAAGGTAACAGTCTTCCTTGGCTTTACTCAGTTCCATGTTCAGTTACAATTATAAACTTGGTATTCCTTACCGTTGTAATTCAGTCATGCATTCATGAATCAGTTTAGGCATGTACTTACACATCAGATATGCATGTTTAGTGCAAAAATTTAGGTTATCAATAGCTTCAGTCATGTATTCCATGCATCAGATATTCATGTTCAGTATAAGAACTCAGTTTGTCAGTAGTCCAGTCACGTAGTCATGTCTTAGTTATGCATATTTAGTGTGTTAGCTCAGTCTATTAGTGTTTCTTAGCTTAATCAGTCTCATTCGAGGACGAATGTTCCCAAGGGGGAGATATTATAATACCCCGTATTCCTAGAGATTAACTTAGCTCTAAGATTGTGATTTATCCTACATAAAATTTATGAAATACTAAGTATTTTTCAGTTTAGATCCTGCCAATGCATAGGAAATTTAGTCAGCTTTCCAATAATATAAAATTTTCCCAAATTCGATACCCAGGCGAAGAGTTAGGGTATTTTATGTATAAACAGTGGCTCATCGCATTAGGCCGTGTCATGGTGAGTATCGCAATGAGCACTCCATTGCGTCGCGTTGAAGGCTATTTCAGAGAGTTAATACGCTAATATTTATTTCTTTTTGATTAAATTTGTAAGATGTGATATTAATAAGAAAAACATCATTTTCATACTGTTAACGTCTATATATATATTTAAATATTCAGAAATCCTAAGCAATCGAGAAATTAATTTTATGAAAGGGAGATTCAAAAATTAGGTGTCAACAGCTTGTCCCTCTTAGACCAAAGAGGACGAAAAGAATCTTTGGGTGAAGACGTTGACGAAAATCAATTTTGTCTCGACTGGTGAATTTAACGAATTCTAGAAATGCTATACCCCAAAGGATGGAATGGCAAAGCTTAAATGGCATGATTTGTGATTATGAATTCGACCGAACCCTGGTTTCTAAGACGCCTACATATCTTGAGTTTCACGAGAATCAGGTCGATGTAGTTCAAAATTTATGTCATCAAAAAATTTTGAGAGAATCTCAAAATTTTTGTCCCAGTTTCAGCTTATGATGGTACTGGATTATGAGAATATATTTGTGAAAGGGTTTAAACCTGTATGAAATTTTTTTTTTTTTGAAAATTGAGTCGAGTCGAGCTTTGGATCATTGACATTGCTAGGGATGCTTGACATTCCGCTAGCTTACCCTAGTTCATTGCTTAGATATAGTTCCACGTTTGTGCTAAGGTTCCTGCAAACCTTAAACTAGATAAAACAATTAGTACATAAATAGTAAATGCATTTAGTGAATTGATGAAGATAACGCCTCAGGCGTTATTTTATGTCAATATGGTCTTGCAAAATTTGAAATAAAGTTTATACAAAATAAAGTTTTATGCTGATGATTCATGGGAATGATGCCTTTAGGCGATGAAAATGAGGCCTTAAACCAAGTAGATTATGAAGAGATGAGGTATTTTCAGCCAAATGAAGCAATGAATTTCTACAAAGCATTTGTTTGATGCATCCATAAGCTTTGTGTGGTTCTTGAAAAGCAATTGTGCAGTGCATTTGGGAGCAATTGTGCAGTGCTATAGAATAAATGTGTATTGCAAAATAGCTTAAAGCAATTGTGTGGTGCTTTAGATGGAAAATGAAAGTCATGCGTAGTGCAAAATAACTTAAAGCGGTTGTGCAGTGCTGCAAAATAACTTAAACCAATTATATAATGCATTTTCTCCCATGCAAAAGCCATTAAAGCCATATGCAATTCATTCTAAAAATGTATTAAAGCATTTGCGCAGTGCATGTGCGATGTATTTTAAAGCATTTATGCAGTGCATGTGTGGTACATTTAGAGCGTATATGCGAAAATAAAGTTTTAGGACAATGATTCATGAGAATGATGCCTTTTGGCGATGTAAATGAGGCCTTAAACCAAATAGATTATGAAGATGAGGCATTTTTCAGCCAAATGAAGCAATGAATTTGTACAAAGTATTTGTTTGGTGAATCCATAAGCTTTGTGCGGTTATTGAAAAGAAATTGTGCAGTGCATTTGGGAGCAATTGTGCAGTGCTATAGAAGAAATGCGTAGTACAAAATTAGTTTAAAGCGATTGTGCGGTGCTTTAGATAGAAAATAAAAGCCATGTGTATTGCGAAATAACTTAAAGTGGTTGTGCAATGCTTTTAGAAGAAAATTCAAGTTATGTATAGTGCAAAATAACTTAAAGCAATTGTGCAGTGCATTAAAAGGAAATGAAATCCAGGCATAGTGCAAAATTATGCAGTGCGTTTGTGCTTATGAAAAGCTATTAAAATCATGTGCAATTCATTCTAAAATATATTAAAGCTTTTTGCAGTGTATATGTGGTGCATTTTAGAGCATATATGCAAAAATATGCTAAAGCATTAACGTAGTGCATCTGTGGTGCATTTTACAGTATAAATGTGAAGCAATTAAAATTCTTATATTCTGCATTTCAAGCAGTTGAAAAGTACTTGTGTAGTATTTTAAAGGACCTCTATGTAGACTAGCTATCATGAATCAAGTCACCATGAATATGACATTGGTGGCATTTTCGTACAAAGTGAATGCAATCTGTTTCCATTGTCATCCAAAACTAGCCAGCCCGAAGAATTTTCTTTGCCAAAATAAAACCATTAATATGTGGCCCACACATGCCCCCATGTATTTCTTCGACTAACCTGGTTTTCTCCTGAGCGTCGACTCACCTTAACAATCTTAAATCTGGAGTCCTCCTATAAAGATTTCTCCATTTAGGAATAAAATGATTTGCCAATCTTCGAAGTGTTTTCTTCTGAATGCTAGTCACGCCTTCTAGATAGTCTCCCTTCTTGAGATACCTTTTGATGTCGTAGTACCAAGGTTTTCCATCCAGCTCCTCATCTATGTGAAAATAATATCTCGATTGGTCTTTTACATTCACCTTGATAAGATCTATAAAATTCTTGCCTGGATGTTAAATCATAGAGGACAAGGTCGCCAATACATCTGCTAACTCATTCTAAATTCTCGGTACATGCTTAAATTCAACCTTGATGAACTTCTTACGCAACTCTTTCACACACTCCAGATATGGAAGCAGCTTCACATTCTTGACACTTTATTCGCCTTGTTCTTGATGTATTACCAAATCTGAATCTCCAATGACCAACAGTTCCTGAACATTCATGTCAACAGCCATTCTAAGATCAAGAATGCAAGCCTCGTATTCCGCCATATTGTTAGTGCATGGAAATTTGAGCTTTGTCGAGATCGGATAATGTTGTCCTAATTCTAAAATTAGTACTGCCCCAATACCAACTCCTTTGAAGTTTGTTGCTCCATCAAAGAACATTCTCCAACCTGGATATTCTTCTGAAATATCTTCTCCAACAAATAGAACTTCTTCGTCTGGGAAATAAGTTTTAAGAGGCTTGTACTCTTCATCTACAGGGTTTTCGTCAAGATGGTCAGTTAAAGATTTTCCTTTGACCGCCTTTTGAGTGACATAAACAATGTCAAATTCACTTAGTAGAATCTGCCACTTTGCTAACTTTTCGGTAGGCATGGGCTTCTGAAAGATGTACTTGAGCGGATCCACTCTGGAAATCAGAAAAGTGGTGTATGTACACATGTAATGCCTTAACTTCTATGCAATCTAAGTCAGGGAACAAGATGTATGCTCCAATAATGTATACCAGACTACATAAGACGTGAACTTCTTGCTCAAGTAATATATTGCTTGCTCCTTCTTTCCAGTTTCATCATGTTATCCTAAAACACACCCGACCGTATTGTCTGACACAAACAAATATAACAATAAAGGCCTTCCAGGTTCTGGGGCACCAAAATGGGTGGATTAGATAAATACTCCTTGATTCTATCGAAAGCTTGTTGGCACTCTTCTGTCCACTTGGTAGTAGCGTCCTTTCTCAATATCTTGAATATCGGTTCACAAATCACTGTGGATTGTGCAATAAATTGACTGATGTAATTGAGTCAGCCTAAGAAGCTCATCATGTCTTTTCGACTTTTTGGAGGAGGCAAGTCTTGGATAGCCTTTATTTTTTAAGGATCCAATTCTATACCTTTCCTACTCACTATGAAACCGAATAGCTTTCCAGTGGGAACGCCAAGTGCACACTTTGCAGGATTCAATGTTAGATCATACTGTCTTAGCCTATCAAAGAATTTCTTCAAATCTACCAAGTGATCTGAGCTCTTTCACGATTTTATAATGACATCATCAATATAGACTTCAATCTCCTTGTGGATCATGTCATGAAAAATGGTAGTCATGTCCCTCGTATAGGTTACCCCTATATTCTTGAGTCTAAAAGGCATCACTCAACAACAATATACTCCCTAAGGTATGATGAATACAGTTTTCTCAGCATCTTCGTTGTTCATTAGGATCTGGTGGTACCCTGCGAAACAATCAACAAAAGACTATAACTCGTGCTTCGCATAATTATCAATGAGTATATGAATATTTGGGAGAGGGAAATCAT
Source organism: Capsicum annuum (assembly GCF_002878395.1). NCBI lineage: Eukaryota > Viridiplantae > Streptophyta > Magnoliopsida > Solanales > Solanaceae > Capsicum > Capsicum annuum. The sequence continues at coordinate 3,108,336 of NW_025896054.1, forward strand.
CTTTTGGGCTAGCCTTGTTGAGATCCCGATAATCCATACATACTCTGATTTTTCCGTCCTTTTTTGGCATGGGCACAATATTGTCTAACCAAGTGGGATACTTCGTGACTCAAATGACATTGGCGTCGAATTGCTTGGACACTTCCTCCTTGACTTTCAGAATCAAATCAGGCTTCATCTTTTTTGTCTTTTGCTTTACAAGAGGACAAGATGGATCAGTTGGTAACCTATACGAAACAATATCTGTGCTTAGGCCCGGCATATCATCATAGGACCATGAAAACACATCTATATATTGCATCAAGAGAACAATAAAATCATTCTTTTGGGATGGAATCAAGTGGACACTAATCCTTGTCTCTCTTATGAGTTCCACATCCCCCAAATTTATCATCTCAGTTTCATCCAAATTTGGTTTTGCCTTATTTTCAAAATGTTCAAATTCCTTAGTCAACTCTTCAGACAACAGATCTTCTTCATATTCCGCAAAGTCTTGTTCGCTATTTGGAATCGTTTCGCTTGTTTCATTACTAGTCACATTCACAGTATTGGCAGATTTATTAGTTTGCTTGCTGAAAAGGGAAAAAAGAGAAAAAATAAATTAACGAAGATGATTTAAAATAAAATAGCAAAACATGGTTTAGATTTAGCATTTAAACTTTCAAAAGTGGAGGCAAAACACATAAATTCAAGCAAAACACATAAATTAATAAACACGATTCAAGCCTCAATTCTAAATTGTGTTGTTTCAACAAAGCTAATACAATCATCTATCAAGATTCCCGAAGAAACGGGGATGGGGTACAAGTCCAATTATTCAAAGCATCTCTAGGCTCAGCATCCCAGATGGCCAGGGTGTTAATGCAATCCTCTAAAATCACATTGCACTAAGCTTCTTTCTCAGCAATGAATAAGTTTTTAATTTCTTCAACGAGGCCTTCTTCAGCACCTTCTTCTGATACTTGGGCAACAAACTCTTTGGAAAGTAACTGACTCAAGAGTGGAATAGGCTTTGGCAGGATAATGTCACCCTTCCTTTTGAGACTAGCCGATGAGACTTCTTCAGGGGTGGGATCATACCTGAGACCAAATGTGCTCTTCTGTCCAAACAGTTCAATTGGCTTTAGTATTCCATATAAGTTCACACCAAGACTGCAACCAGGCACAAAACCATTCTTCAACATTTCCAAGGCCACCATTATAAGTACCCGTGGTAACTTTAAGTTCTCTACCTGAGCAATACACATGATCTCCTTTACATGGAAAACTGACCCATCCAGGTGTTCCACACATTCAATAATAGGGACTAAGTTCTCCTGGTAGATAGCACTATTTTTCTTTTCATGAATCACAACCTCATGTTAATCCCAATTAAATTTCAGAGTTTGGTGCAGGGTGGAAAGGACTGCTCCAGCACCGTGAATCCATGGTCTTCCAAGTAATAAATTATAGCTAGAAGATATATCCAAAACTTGAAATTCCACCATAAACTCCACCGGTCCAATTTGTAGTGCCAGATTAATTTCTCCAATGACCCATCTTTGAGTTCTGTCAAATCCTTTAACCCTTACATTACTTTCACGAACTTTCCCAATGTCAATTCCCAATGCTCGGAGAGTAATAAAAGGGCAAATATTAACAGTTGAGACATTTTCAATGAGAACTTTAGAAACAAACTCGTCCCTACACCTGATAGTGATGTTCAATGCTCTGTTATGCCCCAGGCCCTCTGGCGGTAACTCATCTTTATGACAAGAAACTATATTGGATTCCAAAATTTATCCCACCAGAGCTGAAAGACCTTTACTAGTTATCTCAGTTGGCACATGAGCTTCATTTAGCACCTTCACCAGAGCGCTCCTATGAGTTGCAGAAGTCATTAATAATGCCAATAAAGAGATTTGGGCAGGAGTTTTCTTTAACAGTTCCTCAACAGAATACTCCTTAGTTGGCATTTTCCTCCAGAAATCCTTGACCTCAGCCTCTGTCACAACTTTCTTCTGACTATTCTCTCTATTAGGCATTCCTTGTACGACACCTTCAGGGGCATAACAACTCCCAGATCTTGTCATTCCTACAGTGGCGGCTTCCACAACTATTTTTTCCTTTCCTTTATTCCTTGCATCAGTAGAGTAATTCCAAGGAACAGATTTGGTATCCAACGAAGGTGTATGAGCAACTAAAGCTGTGATCGTAGGCTTGTGCATAAGAACTTCAACAATTGGCGCTCGCACCCCGATGGTAACTATAGGCACAACAAAAGCCAATGTTTTAACCCTTTCCTTAACACTGGTCGATACGATGGTTCCGTCTAAATTACATTCTTCATCAACGGTGATCATGTTCACATGGGCACCCCCATAATTTGGCAAGGGATTGCTATTCACATTGGGTGGAGCTCCTTTAAGTTGAATAACTCCTTCTTTGATAAGTGCCTCGATCTTATCCTTGAGAGTAAAACAATTCTCAGTGTCATGCCCAGCAACCCTGAAGTGATAAACACAATTGTTTTTCCCATCAAAATATCCAGGCAAATGATTGGGAATTCTACCTTAGATTGGCTAGAGTACTCCTGTATTTCTCAATTTTTCATATATTTGGGATAATGGTTCGGCTAGAGGTATATAGGTTTTGGTTGGCCTTTTTTCATAATTTGGAAGAGCTTGGGATGAATTTAAAGGATGATTTTGTGGTTAGTAGTAGGTTTGAGTAGGATAGGTATGTTGATATTATGGTGGGTTTTGATAGGCTGGTGCTCGAGGTGGACAATATGTTGGCTGGGTGGCAAAATGAGATGTGGGGCTGGTAGAGGTTGGTAATATGGATGAGGAGTTTAGGGATATTGGTTATAGTAGGAAGGCTGGGGTGGTGGATTTTGGTATGTTAAGATTTGGTTGGGTTTCTTTTCCTGAATAGTCATGACAGCAGAAACTCTATCCTTTTTCTTTTTATTCACTCCCCCAGCTGAATCAGATTGCATTGCCTTACTTGTCGCTTGTAAAGCTGCCAAATTGGTTATTCTCCCTGTCTTGACACTTTCTTCAACAAATTTTCCTATCCTAACAACCTCTGAGAACTTCTGTGAAACTGCACTTATCAATTTGTCATAATACATTGCATCTTTTTGAGACTGCACAAAAAGAGATGTCATCTCACTTTTCACCATAGGAGGTTGGAATTTTGTGGTGTCTACTCTCGACTGTATGGCATATTCTTTGAAGGAATCTGTTGATTTCTTCTCCATCTTCATCAGGTGGAAACAATCCAGGGCCATTTCAGTGTTAAACCTAAACCTGTCCATAAATTCTAGCGCCAAGATATTCCAACTATGCCATCTCTGTAGGTCTTGGCTTGTGTACCAATCTAGAGCCTCCCCCGTTAAAATCCTTATGAACATCTTTATTCTAATGTCCTCGTTCTTCCCCACTCCCACTAGCTTGTCACAATATGACCTTAAATGAGCTCGATGATTCCCTTTTCCATCGAACATATAAAATTTTGGTACCTTATTTCCTTTTGGAAACTCAACATCTGGATGAATACATAAATCTTTATATTCCCGTCCCTCACATCCTTTCTATTGTTGGATGCTCCTAAATACCTCCTTCAAACTGTGAATCTCCATTGCTATGTTTTAATCTACTTTGTACCTTGCTTTCTTTTCCATTTCTTTATACGAATCAACTTCTTGTACTGTCACCATTGGGTCAGTGAAAGGTTGAGATCCCGCTACATATACTTGGGGAACATATTGCGTGTTTGCAACAGGTGCTATTTTTATATGTGGGTCCACTTGATGGTTTTGGACAACTGGGGTAGTTTGGACAAATGGGATATTTTGGGTATGTGGAGCTTGGATAAATGGAGTTTTGGTAAGTGGATCTTGCGGAACATATGGAGTGGTGTAGGGTACTGAATTTGTTTGTTGGGATTCTACTTATTGTGGGTTATTTTGTTTGATGGGGGATTTGGTAGAAATTGGGTTATTTTAGTGGAGTGGGGGATTTGGTGGTAAGTGTTGGGAAGCGGGAGAGTAAATCAGTGGACAAGAAGATGAAATAGTAGAATTTATTCCATGCTCAGGAAGTGGAGTATTCGTGCTGATAGATAGTTTTGTGAGGTTCTGAAGTCGATTAATCTCACTCTGCATGTCGGCAATCTGTTGCATCATAAGAGCTATTTTCTCATCACAAAATGTTACGTCCCCCTCCCCCAAAGTCTCAGGTTCATCTTTAGAGACGGTGACAAGACCCAAGCCATCTGAGTTAGTCATCTTATTGCTTGCTCGTGCCTTTGACCTCATAAAATGTGGGTGATCCGCCAGTTTGTAGTCAACACAAATCAACCTTTTGGGGGAATAAATTAAAAGAAAGAAAACCATTAAAAGAAATAAGTATATTAGTATCAACAAATAATTTGCATAATGAAGTAATTCACAATCAAGCAAACAATGTTGGAAATGTAAGAAAAGCATGCGTCATATTGCAAACAGGGCATATACAAGAAAATTTCAATAATCAAGAACGCGTCCTACAATGCACGGGAACGGGACCTCATTTATGCCAAGAGGTGGGCCTAAGCATCAAATAATTGAGATTATGATAAATTGATCCAAGCCATTTATTCAAGACAATCTTTGAGTTTGGAAATAAAAACGGGCAAATTTTATTGAAATACTGATCAAATACAATGGTAAGATATAAACTTGAAATACATGAAAAGTAAAAGAAAACCCTAAGACTTGGCCTAGACCCTGCTTTTGATCATGGAAGTGAAGATGATGCCTGACCATTGCTAGGACCTGCTCCCACATTTTCCAAATACTGCATTATATTGGACATTTGATCCCACATTTCAGGTGTGACCATTGTTACTCCAAGACAAAAATATCGTATCCAATTAATCGTCCCAACATCCTCAAAACCTTGTTCTCTTTCTAGACTGGGTCTTAAATTGCCACAATATTCTCGAACCTATAGCTGATATTCTGGCGAACACTCAATTGGTCCACGTCTCATATTAATTGTGAGAATGTTGTTCCATTCATGCAAAATTTGGATAGCCCTAGGAACTCTGAAATTTGGCCAAAATGGACTCCCGAAACCTGCATATTTGCCTGAAGAGGGATTATCTGCATCTGGCCAAACTGTTGGAGTACACACACCGGAGCATATGGTTGTAGACCCCTTAATCCGATGAGCTCAATATAATAAATCCCTCTACACCATATGTAAGCTATTGAATAGGCCAGTAGTGGGTATCTCCACTGGATTTGTTCACTGATACGAGAAGCTAAGAACTCAAACCAATCGTCAGTGCCGACCGGGGAAACAAACCTCTTCAACCTCATATAATGAGTGTAAATCTTATGAAAAGCGCTAAACATTATTTCAGTCATATTGTCACGCTTATAGAAATGTTCTTTTGCCCACATCTGTAGGAGGATATTACAACCTTCAAAGAACTGTGTTTCACCTCTTTTGCATTTTCCAAGTGCACGAAATATTTCTGCCAAGATCATAGAGACCAAGGTAACTTCTACACCATTTACTCCTTTAAAAATTGCTCGGGCCATGGGACATATGCAAGTGCTGATCTTTCCATATTCTTGGGGAAGTACCAAAACCCCTAGCAAGGCAACGGTAAATGCAATCGAACGCCTAACCTGCCAATGGTTAGAAGTACAAGTGAATTCCTTCCTGAATAACTTATAACCGTCCCGTCGACCATACCTCTCGTACAAATAATCCAAGGAAACCCAATCATTTTGAAAGCAACGGAATTTGTCAGTGTTCTTCAATCCCAAATAGAGAAGAAATTTATTCCCTGACTGCCTGCACAGGATGATCTGGCCTATCCCTTGATACTTCAAATTGGTGAAGTAGTGGATCTCTTCTAATGTGGGGGTGAGTTCAAAATCTTTAAACATAAAGACAGCTCGATATGGGTTCCAAAATTTTATTAGCGCTCTAATCACATACTTGTCAGGAGAGATCTTGAAAAGTGTAGGGAGGTATTCCAATTTCTCATTGATCTCCGATTTTTCAGTCGAGTCAAAATTCTCCCACCATATCTTTAACTTATCTAAAACACCTTCGACCATCCTAATCTTGGGCACTTTGGCGACTAGATCCATCCTACCAATGTAAGTAAAAATAAAAAATGAGTACATTTTTTCCAAACTCATAGTGTCACAATTTAGGCTTCGATCAGTTTATCATTATCATATGCACATAATATGAGGATTGTCGTCGGGTCGTAAACCCATTTGACATAAGTGCATTTTCCTAAATTCGTGGAATGACATCATGGGTCAAACCACCTATGGCTTATGCATGCATGACCTAACTATAGGGTGACAAGGCTCTATCTTAAGTTTTCTAAGATTTGACTTACTAGACATCAGGTTCCCGAGTGGACAACTCGAGTGAGAAGGCTACGCGATCACGCGGAAAAGGATCTAGAAACCCCGCGCATATGCCAACTCTCCTAAAATTTGGAATTTTGAAAGAAATTTGTCGGTGCATGAAGCACACCTCACGTGTACGTGTGATTGTGTCGGTTTTCCCGAATGGAAGAAGTATGGGCGGAATGCCAATTTATATAAAGCAACAAACAAATAGGCAATTTATAGCAAATAAATAATTTATTTCAACATGATAAATCAAAGAAAGTATGTAAAGTAATAAACAAAAAAGCAACTTATAGCAAATAAACAATTTATTTCAACATGATAAATCCAAAACAAATAAGGCAAAACAAATAACAAAATTAAAACATAATTATTAACCTAAATTTGTTATGGTTAAGAATCTAATTCCCCGGTGAAGTCGCCAAGTTGTCATACCCCATTTTAACTCGAGGTCAAAATAACGTACAACATATTGAAAACTTTCTGAGTTATATAAAGAAGTCGTCACCTAATTAATTCTACGGTGAATTAGGACACCTATTATAAACTATGTGATTTAAATAAATAAAGACTTCATGTTTAAGGTCTGCAAAAACCTAAATTCTAGGTAAGGATTCTAAATTATCCTAAAGGGAAGGGATTAGGTACCCTAAAGGATCCATTAACTACGATTAACCGGCCAAACTTAGATTAGATAATGAAATCAAATATTAAATTAAGAAGGATATAAATAAGGTATTAAGAAGTATATAGATCCTATTAAGGCATGCTAATTATTTATAACGAAAGATTAGATAACTTTTGAAAAAACTTACCCAGTTATCGAAAATTATCAGAGATGACTCCTAAAAATAATTCAAACTTATTGTGGTTAAGAGAAATTTATTTGAAATTAATTCTTTATAAAATCTTTTCATTAATAATTAAAAAGTTAATTTTATAAAGAAACTCCTCATTTTTTATTCTAAGAAAAATGACTCTTTTGCATTCTTTTAAAAATTTAATTATCCTATACTAAGTGAATAGATAAATATACAATAGCTTGTGAATTTATTATTTATTACGATAAAATTTTTTTTCTTGTTATTAGAAGTACTTAAAAGGAAATTGCGAAATGTCATTTTTTATTTACAATTAAAAATAAACTTTGATTTGCCATATCCAAAATTAGTAAAGCCGATTTTCTGAGTTAGCAATTATCTACCGCAAATTTATATTTAAAGGATTTCAAAATTATTATCTAAAAAAAGAAACTAACTTGATTCCAAAGGTAAGCTGCTATTTCGTACTAAAGAAGCATTAAAAGGATTTTAACAAACTTGTTCATTATTCTAAAGGCCATTTTTTACCTATTAAATTTAACTTAGGGACATTGAATTAACTTACATAAGCCTAGTGATTATGATAAATTTAAAACCCAAGAGACGAGAAGTGAGCAATTAATTTGCTATCATATTCAAAGATTCACATTCAAATAAGACATACGAACTATAAAAATTTCGAATAAAAATATGCAAAATATAAAATGAAAATAATAACGAGTGTCTAAAACGAATAAATCTAGAAGAGAGGGAAAGAAACACTAGACTGCTAGATGGAGATATATGGTGCAATATTTGTTCACTTCTCTGATTTGGACAAAGATGGAGTCAAGCAGCGGAACTCCAAACGTGCTCCCGAGTTCACACGAGACAATAAAAGGATAAAAATTAGTATCCAATTAAGTAGCTAAAAAAAATAGAATGATAAAGTCAGCTTAGTGAAAAGAAAAAGCATTAGTAAAAAAGAAGTTCCCCTATGCTAAAATTTATGACTAAAATAAGATAGTAGGAGATGGTAGGACACATGAAGGACCTATGCGCACTTGATGCGCGAAGAAAAGCTACCAACTGTACCAAGCATCACATCTAGCTGTTCTGGGTAAATAGATAATTACTTAGTGACTTTACGGCTAATGCAATCATTGGGAATAGACCCAAAATGCTCATTATTTTTTGAATCCCTTTCTAAAAAAATAACACTAAACTAGCTAATCGAAGCATATCCCAAACAGATCGTCAACCAAGTAGCACGCTCATCAAAATTGTATTTTTTGAACTAAATCACTAATCCAAATATACAAGAAACAAAAATTCCTTTTGTCACTTTCAATGGTACAGTAACTTGACCCTAGCATATTCATCTAGTTTAAACTTATTTTAACAGTGAAATCTAATATCCCAAGTGTCAAAACATGATGAATGAGTTGTACATCTTAAACACAAGAAGTAAGGAAGGACATTGAGGGAACAGAAAATGCAAATAAAAAGGGAAATGAAATCAGTTGGTTTGATTTAACAACAAAATCATTCATGACTAGGCTAATGTCCTTATTTATATCAAGCTTAAATGGAATACAAAACTGAGAGCAAAGGAAAATATGAAATCTCACACGTTCTATGAGCTCAATGGCCTTTCAAAAAAAAAATGATTAAAAGAAATAGATTTTACTTTCAGCGTCACCTTAACAGATTTTCTAAATAACAGAAAAATGCTAGAGCTTTTGGCCGCCAAAATGAATCTGTACATAGCACATAAGAAAATTTTATGCTCAAACTTAAAACACATAAGCGTTGCTTGAAAATATGCTGACATGTGTTATTATTTTTTTTTTTTAAAGAAAGATCTTTTCATGTCTAATTAATGGCTGCCGAGGTTTTGTAACCGTGTGGACGAGCATAGGAGAGATTAAGAAGCTATTACCATGTTCAAAGTACTCAAACCAATGTCACGATGAGTTTTAACATTCAGTTACTCCGCAAATGTGCCTTGGCTCTATCTAAATAAACTACCTGGGAACTATTCCTTGTTTCAAGTTTTTTGACTAGCCAACAACAAAAAAAAATCTTACTCCATAACAATTGGTTACTGGAATAATGTAAAAGCAAAGTGCTCCTTGAGATGTACATTATTCATTAACATAAACCATCTACACAGCAAACTAATAAGTTATGCACGTTTACGAAAGGGCTATCGCCCCAAAATTTAGAGTGGCGTTCCAAGAACTGTCAAAGCAAAACATGGGATCGTCTACATTCCAAACGACGTGTGCTAAACCTTAACCATTTAAAGGGAACTTAAGCAAATATGTACATGGATGGGATCAAACACTAGTTCATATGGCTAACAGGTTAATAGATTCACAAAGTACTAACATCAACAAAATACTGGACAAATAAAACTTCAATTTGGCCCTAGTCTACATTTGATGGTTACAGATAATGTCAACCATTTATTATTTAAAGAACCTGTTAGGCAACGGCACATACCGCCTATTTATCAATGCAAAATACCATATCCAGAAAGACAATATGACAATGACACTTGTAAATTTAAAACTTGCAAAAAAACGGAAATATATATCAAAGATTAGTTTTTCTTTTTTTATATATTCAAACATACTCTATCGGCATCTTGAACTCATATACAATCACACGTATTACACAAAACAGCCCCACATGATAATGAATTCGTAATGAGTTGAGTACTTCCACGTTTTCGATCCAACCAAGGGAAGTAAGAAAAGACGCCAAACGTACAAAACCAGAGATTTGACAAGTGACATGGCTTCGGTCCTCAAACCAGTAGTATTAGAGAAGATGGGAAACAGAAATGATGGAGAAAGGGAGAGTTTTACATATTCGTACATTTAGACGTGAAGCAACTTTGTATTGAATCAAAGGACAATCAAGGCAAAACTATGTTCTTATTCAATTTGACAAAACCAGATGGAAAGATCAGTAGATCGAAGCCAAACGAATCATATATTCGCAGGAAAAGTAGACAGGATGGAAAGAGACAAAGACGAGATAAGAAAACGGAGTCTATATAATAGATCAAACTAACTCTACATCTTTTGACTAAGATGCAACCTCTCCAAGCCAAATTGTTTAACTCTAAACCATAGGTTATCACATATTTAAAGATGAAACAGTCCCATGCAGTGACCAGCTTGACTGAACTAGAAAGCCAAAAACAAACTTTACTTCATATTTTCATGTTCAAAGTCAGCAGTAGTTAACATCCCAATTAATTATACTACAAACAATTTGCTTTAAAATTGCATTCAAAGCCAAGCAAAATAAAATAGACCACTCCAACCAAATCTTCAGATTACAGATATTCAAGCTAAATCACCACCTAAAATATATCATAACACATTACATGATGAAGAGAATCAGATAAACAAATACCATTTTTACCTCATGCTTATGTTAATAATCAAGCCAACATTAATAGATAAAATCAAAAGATTAGTGAACCACTAGAAGCTGAACATAATATAATTAAACGGGATTGAATTACCTTGTGTGGGATAGCGAACTAGAGGCTTTTATTCAGCGATCCAAGATCAAAGTCGAACTTCAATTTCAGAAAAGAAAATGAGAAAATACAAGAAGGAAACAGTAATGTGAACTAGATGATCTCTCTTTTTTCACTAGTTTTCACTCTTTTCTTTCAATTTTCGACCTTCAAAAAGCTGTCCCCCTCAGAGGGGTGGAAGTTCGGCTATTTATAGCCAAAAACAATCAATTTGAATTTCAAATTTAACCCCTTTTTAGATTTGACACAGGCTGAACTGAGATGAGATAAAACATATCCCCATAATCCGAATTTGATTGATGATTCTGCCATAAGATTGAATTTTGGGCAACAATAAGCCTGAAGTCAACAATGAAGGCTTAAGATATCAAATGTGAAAAGATTTTGAAGATTGTATCTCAGCAGATTCGAGGGGATTTAGTAGGGATAAGATCTGTCTTTGACTTGGATGACTTATATCGCTGTTCGGTGGATTTTTGGGGTGAGGAAGCTGTTGTTTGTTGAAGTTGTTGCTGTTTTCGTTGATATTGTAGAGCTTGTGGATAACAACTAGATAAAGGGAAAAAGATTAAAGGGTCTTGGGCCGGATTGCTCTGTTGGGTAAAAAAGATTGGGCTAATATGTTGGAGTTGAATTAGAATAGATGAGGATTTTAATTGTTGTTGGGCCATCTGGATTAATCAAAATTGGGCCTGGGGTGAAGGGTCTTGAAGTTGGGCCATTTGGTTGTTTGGATTACAATTTAACTGAAACAAAAAAAAGGCCCAAAAATGAATTAATTTAATTCATCCCTAATTGGTTTCACTTAACTAATTTAACGATGCTTTAATTAATTTTCTCACAAGTATACACACACACACACACACACATATATATATAATTGAATTAACAAAAAATAGAGTGAATTTTGCAAAAGTATAATAATGTAGTAAGTATTATGTTAATACACTAACATATATTTATTTACTCATTTTAGAAAAATAGTGGAATGATGATTTAACATATATTTATTTATTTATTTTTGATTAAATTTGTAAGATGTGATATTAATAAGAAAAACATAATTTTCATACTGTTAATGTCTCTCTCTCTCTCTCTCTCTCTCTCTCTCTATATATATATATATATATATTTAAATGTTCATAAATTCTAAGCAATCGAGAAATTAATTTTATGAAAGGGAGAGTAAAAAATTGGGTGTCAACGGCTAACATGACTGATACTGAAATTTTGATAACATGGGTGACTGTATCTAACAATCCTGAATCTGATGGAACTATCTAAGTTCCATACTGTAACTGAGTTTGATTGTATTTGATAGCCTGATATACTGAAATCTGAAGACCTATCTGAGTTATTTTACTGAGACTGATTTTGAAACTGTGGGAGGTAGTTGTCTAATCGACATGCCTCAATAACGCATATAGCTAAGTTGGGGTTCAATCTCTTCCCCGATTGGAGGGGTGTCAATACCGCACCACCGGTAAGAACAGTTGTGGGTGACCCTTAGCTGGCAGATATTCGAAAGGAGAATAGTGGGAACCCTAAACTGACAGGTTAAGCCACCTCATCAACCCTAATCTGTCAGGCTAAGATGTCTCAACCTATGTTGGCTGCGTAGCTCTGGAACACAAGGATGACTGCTAAGAATCACACCCTAAACTGGTAGGTGAGTTCACATCCTTGGGTTCACTCGGTGCTAATTTCTACTCCCATTCGAAGAGACTAAACATGATTCAACTGACTATACATAGACAGATTAACTGTCTTCCGTTGACTGACGGAGTAGTACTATTATCTGAGAGTTAACTGAGATATGAGATTTCTTAGGTTTCCTGAGTCAGATGACTGACTGAGTTTTATAGATTATAGCTTGACTGAGATTATCGTGACAACATAACATGACTCTAGGAACATAGCTATGTTTTTTGGGTATGAATACCCCTAGGACTCGATAGAAGGAAACTAACACACATGACATGACTTGATCACAAGATTTGAGTCCACAATTCATACTATCATAAGTAGGGGATATCATATTTCATATAGTTATTCAACATCTTAAACATTGTAGGGAATGCATAGATATATTTTGTGTACATATTGTATATCTCCATTATCTTACATGCTTCATACCACCACAATAGCAATACATGAAAAGCATGGAATTCATATTGAAGTATATAGCTAACATGGACTTGTCATTTAGACATCATAGAACCATAAAAACATGAATTTCTAGTATCCTAAGCATTTTATCAAACACCTTGCATGCATTCTTTAAGGCATAGGTGGGTTTCATACTTGCACCATATTAAACCACCTAAAGTTCTTGCTTTTCAATTAACAAACATATATATTCTATGAAAACGCCTTTAGACATCACATTGAAACTTAAATAACAATCGTCAACATGTATATACTCATATCACCACAAAAAGTTTACAAAATAATATTTAAAATGTGGTTCTTGAGCTCTATGAACAGATTGGATCCATAGATGAACACTACGCATACCTTAGAAAGTAAACCTTGATGATTTGCTAGAGAGTTCTTGGATTGAGAAACTTAATTCTCAATTATCTTAGAAAAAGGCTTGAATCTTGCTTTTGAGAGATGAGTTTGATAAAAACCCTAATCTTGTGGTTAAGAGCATAAGAGAGGGTTTTTGAGATGCTTAACTGAAGAAAAATGGAAAAAATTATGCCTTTTTAGGATTATAAGTCATGGAAGGTGAAGGAAATGACCAAAATACCCTTATGAAATAAATTCCCAGTTACTGAAAATCATAGCTGACGACATTTGTGACAAGGTGTCAAAAATATGATAGGCCATCAAAAATGTCATCACACAGAAGCTGGATTCTACCTAAGGCTGACAACCTTCGTGATAGGGCGTCACAAGTGTGGTAAGCTACAACGAATGTCATCACTTAGGAGCTGGTTTCTGCCTAAGGCTAACAACCTTCATGATAAGGCATTACAAGTGTGGTAATCTACCAAGAATGTCATCACTTAGGAGCTGGTTTCTACCTAAGGCTAACAACCTTCGTGATAGGGCTTCACAAGTGTGGTAAGCTACCACGAATATCGTCACTTAGGAGCTAGTTTTTGCCTAAGGCTGATGACCTTCGTGATAGGGCGTCACAAGTGTGGTAAGCTACCACGAATGTCATCACTTAGGAGCTAGTTTCTTCCTAAAGATTACGACTTTCGTGATAGGGCGTCACAAATGTGGTAAGCTACCATGAATATCGTCATACTATTTTCAACCTGTCATGCTGGAGTAAAATAGGAATAACTCTTTGTTACGATATCAGATTTAGTCAAAATTGGTATAGTTGGAAATATAATTCAATTATCTATCTGTTGATAGGTCATGAGCTCAAAAATTCCAAGTATAATGAGAGATATGGTCATTTGAAATTGACTATACCAATATCCTTCTCAAGAATTCAATCGGTAAGGAATGTTTTGATTCGTCTGATAGATGGAATTTATTTGAAGCCTTAATATACATCTAACCTAATCATAAAACTATACAAGAACCATGGTGTACTATGCATGAGCTTGGTACATGGCTCTAATATTGGTTTGGATTTTTTCGGGGTATTACAGTGACCCTCGTAGGAAGTCAAGCCTAAGGCAATATAATAGTCAAGCCTCTCTGATGGATGACAAGCCTTTTTATGATGGGTGACTCCTACATCCTGTGCTGGCTACACAGTTCTGGAATTCAGAGATTTCCCCTAACGACTCTGCCTTTCAGACGGGGAGCCGTCATCCCTGCACTTGCTTGGTGCTAGCTCCTACTCCTAACTGAAAGACTCTAAACTAATTCTTAGAACTTGTACTTGAACTGAACTAAAGTTGTTAATAAGTTTCTTACTTGACTGAGATGGCTGAGTTCACTTGGTTTCGTTATCTGACGGATTACTACTGAATCTATTATTTGATTGAATGAAACTAAGTTCTAAATTGATTTCTTGAATGCTACTGAGATCTAAGCTGAGTACTGAACTAAAGCTAGAGTGAAACGATACTTAGATTACTGAGATTTTTTAAGTTCTATAATTGTCTGAGAGTTTTGAATTCTGTTACTGACTGAGAATATCTTGAGACTGACTCGGCTCTAGGCATATAGTTATATTTTTTGGGTACAAGTACCCCCCAGGACTCTATGAAAGGAAACTGACACACATGATACTTCTTGATCATAGGAATAACATCCATAATTCATAATACCATAAGTAGGGGATTTCATACTACACATGATTCTCAACACCTTATATCTGAAAGGGAATACATATAACATGGGTATATTTGTATACCTTAATATCATGGACATTCCATATCACAACAATAAGTCAAAACAACAACACATATCATAACATGGAATTTATGTGTAAACATAAGTAATAGAACATGGACTTGTCATTTAAGCACTATTAAGTCATAAAAACATGGATTCTATCATTCTTGGCATTTTATAAAACACCTTACATGCACAACTTTGGGCATAGGTGTACTTATCAATTTGACAATCTTAATCCATCCAAAATTTATGGGTTTAAACTAACCTACTCACATGCTTCATTAAAAACAAATCAAGATACAACCTTGAATCCAAACAACAATCATCAACATGAATATAGTCATAACATAATAAGGAAATCACAATTTATAATTTAAAACATGATTCTTCAGCTCCATGGATGAAAGTGATCCATGGATGAACACAACGTATATCTTAGCGATTGAATCTTGAAAGAGATCTAATGTTTCTTGAAGGATCTTGAAGAAATCCTTTGGCTTGCTTTTGATTTTTTTCTTGACTAGGGTTTAATTCCTTTAGGAGAGAATGTTCTTATTCTTGAGAAGATGATCTTGAGATGAAACCCTAATCTTTTGGTTGAGAGTGTATGAGAGAATTTTTGAAATGTTTAATTGAAGAAAAATAGGAGAAATTTATGTCCCTTGATGGTTTTAAGTCGTGGGAAATGGAGAAAAAGGACCAAAATACCCTTACTAAATCGCTTCCTAATTGCTGAAAATCTAAGGCTGATGACATTTGTGATAAGCCGTCAAGCTTGTGATAAGTTTTCACAAATGTCATCACTGGGGGGATGGAATTAATGGA
Organism: Capsicum annuum; assembly: GCF_002878395.1. Taxonomy (NCBI): domain Eukaryota; kingdom Viridiplantae; phylum Streptophyta; class Magnoliopsida; order Solanales; family Solanaceae; genus Capsicum; species Capsicum annuum. The sequence continues at coordinate 3,124,249 of NW_025896054.1, forward strand.
TTTCTGCTTAAGGCTAATGGCATTTATGATAAGTCGTCACACTTGTGATAACTTATCACAAAATATCGTCACTAGGGGTGGATTTCTGCCTAAGGCTGAGGACATTTGTGATAAGTCATCACACTTGTGATAACTTATCACAAAATATCATCATTGGGGTGGATTTCCACCTAAGGCTGATGACATTTGTGAGAAGTCGTCACACTTGTGATAACTTATCACAAAATGTCGTCAGTCAGTTTTTTAGGCTGACATACTGGAGTACAATAGGCATAACTCTTTGCTTTGATATCAGAATTGGGTGAAAATGGTATCGTTGGAAATATAATTCAAAGATGTTTCATTTGATATATAGTACGTCCTCTAATTAGATATATATAACGAGTTATGGTCGATTGAAGTTGACCTAAGTTTTGATGCTCACTAAAACTTGAACGATAGGAAAACTTTCAACTTGTCCTTGAGTTACGAGACCTATATGATCTAAATTCATGCTCAAATAGATTCCCACACTACATAATTGATTAACACACTAAATTTACATAGGATTCGAGTCTTTTGGAACATCTATGCATATGAATGATGAATTTTCATTCTAGTTCAAAATGTAGGGTGTTACACACGTACTGATGCATACTCTTTCTTGCGCTATGATTTTTCATATCATAGGTTCAAACGCTCAAGTTTCTGATCGCACATAGACAGATTCAAATTTAGCTAGTAGTAGATTTAGCAATGAGTCCTCATCATTCGAGGATATTATTTTATTTCAGATTTTCAGTAGTTTTAGTATTTCAGTATTTGGGTTAGTTGGGGGCTTGTCCCATCAACTTCACATTCCGATAGTTTTAGATAGAGGCTTTTTAGACATGTCTTTAGATATATTTAGTTTTACACATTTTTATTTCAGTTGATAAATTTTATCAGTATTTATAGATTTTGAACCTAATGGCATTTAAGCCTATTATTTTGCATTTATTTCAGTATATTATTCAGTGGTCATAGCAGATATCAGTCATGGGTTAGCTTATGGTCCTTCGGGGTCGTAAGCACCATGTAGCATCTGGGGTACAGATTCGGAGTGTTATAAAGATGTACAAAGACAAACACCATAACAATTTTTTATTTCAAGCCACTTCACTTTACATGTAGTGATAATTTTTTATGTTTGATGTAAGTTAAATTTTTTATAATGCAACAGATTGTCTACCTGTTGTAATAGATAGTATATCTGTTGTGATAGATTGATTATCTGTTGTAGTGGGTTGGTCATCTGTTGCATTATGCAGATGTTTCTCAGCCTATCTGTCGCAATAAATATATAATTTATTGCAACATATAGTCTATCTGTTGCAACTGATAGGTAATTTATTGGAACAAATCAAAATAGTTAGAAGACCTGTTTGATAATTTCTAATAGATGACCTATATGTTGTAACATAGGTATAAATCTGCTTGATTGTTTCCAATAGAAATGTCGTCTGTTGCAATAGATATATTATCTATTATGATATTTGAATATAGTATTTCATTTCAATTAATAAGTTCAAAACTAAGGATTAAATTATATTCATAGACAACATAAAATAAATTGAAGCCATCTGAAATTACATGAAATAACTCAACAAATAAATAAAATGTAAAAAAATGATTATAGGTACAAATGATCTACTCTACAGATAAATCAACAATTTAAACTTTGGTTCCAACAATTCCCAAGGAGAGGTTATTGCATTGACAGACTCAAGCTAAAAATATCTACTCAATATGGACAAGTTATTCTTCATCCAGTGCTATGAAATTCGGCTCTGGTTGTTGTGGATCTTTAATGTCGCTTGCATACGATTTTTGCACTTTTGCTTCTTTGTATTTCGATAAAAGATTAGCATATATTTTGAGGAATAATCCGGCATCAAGTCCATCATTTGGTACTTGTAATTCATCTCTCAAATACTTGGCATAAGCGGCAACAAAAAGACCATAATTCCTGCATTTTAAAAAATGGATAATCCATAACTTGAAATTCATGTAAGCATTGTGAAATTTATGAAACTTAATCATGATACTTACAGTCTACCAATGGGTTGTTGAGAAATTCCTTCAACATATTCTATATCAAATGAATTACCCATTTTATCCTGGTATGCTTCAATTGTCGACCAATTAGTACGAACCTTTTGGTCCAAAAAGCCACTCATATCTAGATAAGTAGAAAATATTTGGCTATCTTTTGCATCTTAGACCATGGCCCAAAATGTCTCCTCCGTGAAATTGAGTCATAAACTCGGATGCACCTCTTTTTTAGAATGATGACAACCAACACCTAATGGAATTCATCACCATAATTGATTGGGATATGCACTTCGTTGATCAAATGCCAAGGTAAGCTAGCTGGAATGTTAAAACCTTTGATGATGTTGATTAAGTATTCCTCATTTTGGGAAACTTCCGGTTGTTGTTGACAAAACCTATCGTAGGCATTATTGATGTAAACTTTGAACAAATAATTGTTTGTCATGTATCTGTATTGTTCTTATGTTTGTAACCTGACCTTCTTTTGAAGGTAGTAAAAAATGACATCGATGTGCTTCATATATTATCCAATATTTCAGTTTACATGACAATAAAATCAATACACAGATGCAATAAAATGAAGTATTAATTAATAGTAATATGTATGACATTTAAACTTCATCATTCCAATAAGTTTGGGGCTGTGATATCAAATAGAACCAATCCTTCATTTCGGCATGTGCAACAACAAAGTCAAACATATCAAAACTAAGGCTCAATTCGTTACCTTTATAGTGTTCATTATTTTGTTTTCTATATGATTTATTTGTGTTAATGTCATATTTTTACAATAAGAGTTGTATAAATCAATATCTTTAAAAACAACTTATGTACCTACTGGCATGATGCTTTAATAGCCCATCGGCAATCCCTTCTGAACAATCGTTGATCAAATTTATTAGTTTTTTGGAGCCTCGTCCGAGATGTTGAACTCTTCAAATCGGTAATTCTTTCGTTCTCCCGAACTGACAGGCTCCATTTCTTCTTCTTCCATGTAAGCAGTTGATAGATTATCGACTGTGATATTATACTGTTCAGTGGTGATTCTACTATGAAATCCATATGAATAGCTAGAATTATCAACGCCAATCACAGGTATACAATAGATTATCTATCTGTTGCATCAGATGGATCATCTGTTGGGACAACTTCGAATAGGTAAAACAAAGTTGTACGATAATTTTAAATAGATGACCCATCAGTTGGTACAAATTAAAATAGTACGAAGACCTTTTTGGTTTGCTGAAACAGACAAACATATGTTGCAACATATAACACATCTGATGCAATAAGTTAGATGACAATTACAACAGATGTATATATCTGTTTGATAATTTTTAGCAGATATATTATCTATTGAAACAAACATATGTCTATTTGTTTGTTGGAACATATGATTTACATTCACCCTCTTTAGCTCGTGATGCTCTCTTTTGTCCCTTGTACATTGATCAAAGGTGCAAGACAAAGACAAAGGAGTTGCAATCTTGCTTTTATCAATGCTTGATGATGCCTTGGAAATTTCTTTCCTTCTCCTCTTAGCCACCTTGATCTCTAGTGGAGTGTATGGATATGAAATCCTATTTGATAGAATGACACTCCTCTTATATATCATTTCCTTTACAGAAGTAGTTAACGCATTAATAGTATTAATCACTCCATCATATTTTGTTTGCAGTCTTGACATTTTCTTGCTGAACATTCGCTAGAAGTGATAAAATCTGTATAACCAGTATGATCATAATCATAATGGTTTGTTGTTTAAAAAACTATAAGAGGAGCATCTTTAGCCCCAATAGAAGCACCACTACCACTACCATAATCAACAACAATAAGCCCACCCTCCAAAATTATTTTTCGTGTGATGGTTATTACTCTTAGTAATTCTTTATTTATTCTATTAATCACCTTAGGGTCCAATAAAGTTTGAACAGACCATAAAGTAAGAAAAAAATGACATCTTCAACTCCCGATTGGTCAGAACAAGCCATGGATGGACAGTCTAAAATAAATAAGTACATATATTAGAATGATGATGAGAGTTTTTTAAAAGTCATTAATTAAAACAAAAATTTAGTTACAATTAGACTTACTGCTTCCTTCAGGGGGTTGAACAGATAATTGTTTTTTTGCATTTTTATTTTTTTTAGCCGACAACCATCTCAGGATTCTTGGACAGGAAACTTATTTCTAGTAGTTCACTTGTTGTCTCAAATTAGGAATGACTTCAAATGCCCAAGCCTATAAAATAACGCCAATAAATCAAAAGCATTATTGAATAAAAAAATTAATCATGTCATAATAAAAGAAATATTTACCATGAAAGCCCATGAAAAGTCATATAAGTTGACTGTCTTTGGCGTTAATGGAGTCAACAAATATTTGATAGTCATTTTAAAACTTTCATAACCCAAGGATAGATGTTAAATGCCTCAAGATCCTCGGAGAGCTTTATCAAATTAAGTGGTATGTTTTTGCTAACATCTCTCGCCCAAAGAATATTATCTACAAACCAAACTAAGGACAATGATTGCTTGTGCTTCTTTGAAAGAAGTAATACCCTGTATTTCTCAAGCTTAACTTAACTCTCAGTTCATGAATTATCCAATATAAAAATTTTGAAACGTTTAGTATTTTTCAGTTTAGAGCCTACCATTGAGTAGGAAATTGAATCAGCTTTCCAACGATATAAAATTTGCCTAAATCTGATAACCAGGTAAGAAGTTCTGGCTATTTTAAGTTTTAGTCGTTAAACATCATCATTTTGGCCAGTAGCACGTCGCAGAGTAAGCCAAAATGGAAATTGTCAGTTTCCAGTGAGGTACCGCGATACGGACGCATCCCGCCAAAGCTTATTTTCACAATTGTCAATTTTCAGTGAGTCAACACGATTGTACCGCATCGTTCTGTGCTTCCAGGTCCCATCGAGTATTGCAACACGATTCCACTGAGTTGCGCCACCAGCCACATTACTAGTTGTCATTTTTCAATGGCTTGGCACGATAGCAGTGCATCGTGCCAAGGCCCAAAATTGGGTTTTTCAGTATGAATTTTTAAGTCATTCTTAGGGATAAATGAGTATTTTTCCATTGCCCTAATCAGTTTAAACACAAAATTTACCACTAAATAACCCATTATCTCAACATTTATTCACTTTATTCAAAGATTTAGTCATTCTCTCTCAAAAAGAGGCTAAACACTACTTTCAAGAAACAAGATCAAAAATCAGTAGTCTCTCCAAAAACTTTCAAGAATTAACAAATTAAGGTATGTTAGATGTTCATCTGTGGGTTCCTTTCACCCATAGAGTCCACGAATCCATTTTCAAAATACAAGATTGTTGAATTATGAACTTCATTGAATTGAATTCATGTTCATGTTATTGTTGGGTTTTAGTCCATGATTAAATTACATGTTTTTATGAAATTAATCATTGTATGTGTTGAATTATATGATCTTCATGGTAAACCCTTCAATTTTCAAGTTGATTGATATAGCCACGATAACTATATGTTTTGATTATTGTATAACCTAAGCATGCTCTCCATGTTTTTGATAGAATACCTATGTGAATGAAATAGTGTCATTATAACGTGATAACATGTATTCCCCATTCATGTATAAGTAGATACATTACAAGTGTTTGGTTAAATGCCTCTATGAGTGAACTATGGACAAGTATACGTTGTTATGATTTTCAAGAGTATATTATGCTTTATTCTTTATGCTATCGAGTCCTGGGGGTATTTAATACCCGACAATTGAGCTGTGTGCCTAGAGCCAGTGTCAGTTGTAGAATCTCAATCATGTCATGATTAGTAGTACTCTCAGTTAGTTACAAAACTAAGTAGAACTCGATCAGTTACTAAATTCAGGAAAACTCAGTAAACTCAGTATTCAGTCCAGTCTAGTTCAGTATACTCAGTTCAGTGTCTTTTAGTTGGGAGTAGAATTCAGCACTGAGTGAACTTAAGAATGGGGGCTCACCTGCCAGTAGAGGGTGTGATCTCTAGAAACAATCCTTGCATTCCAAAACTACGTAGCCACCGTAGGTTGAGATATCAAACCTACCAGTAGAGGGTTGATAGGGTGTTTTAACCTGCCAGATGAGGGTTCCACCATTCTCATTAGAGTACCTATCAGATGAGGGTAACTCTTCAGTGTCTTTACCCATGGCACGGTACTGGCACCCATCTAACTGGGGTCATAGGTTGGACCCTAACTCAGTTATCTTATTTGGGATATCTTGTTAGATGATTACCTCCCACATTCTTAGTCTCAGTCTTCAGAATAGAACTCAGTTCAGTCCTACAAAATCAGGACTGTCAGATGCAGCCAATTAGTATCAGTAACTCAGTTATTAGTAACTTCAGATATCAGTTACTTGGTATTAGAACTCAGGACTTAGCTTCAGATAAGCTTAGTCATAGTATTTATTTATATGCACATTAGTGCATACTAGTATTTACAGTAGTATCATTTATCCATGTACTGTCATGTTCAGTTACTCTATATCGTACAATCAGTTATTATTCATGCATATGAACCCTTGCATTTAACCTTACCTCATCTAGCATACAGTATATTCCACGTACTAACGCATACTCTTTTTAATGCTATGATGTCTCATATCATAGGTTCAGATGTTTAGGTTCTCGATCGTGCATAGATAGAATCAGATTCAGCCAGCAGTAGTAGATTAGCAGTGAGTCCTCATCATTCGATGATATTCTTTCATTACATTATCACGGTAGATTCAATATTTCTACAGATAGAGTTAGTTGGGGAATTGTCCCATCAACTTCACATTCAGATAGTTCAGTTTAGAGGCTTTTCTGACTAGTTTTAAGATAGTGTTTAGTTTTATGGATATTATGATAGACAATATAAATTATTAGTATTTCAGATATTTTTAACCTTATGGAATTTCATTCTATTATTCCACATTTATTACAGTATCATATTTCAGTACTCACAGCAGATATAAGTCATGGGTTAGCTTATGGTCCTTCAGGGTCATAAGCATCATGTAGCATCCGGAGTACAGACTCGAGGCATTACAAACTTGGTATCAGAGCCTAAGATTGAACAATGTCCAAGAAAGTCTAAAAGTCGCATCTAGTAGAGTCTTGTGAATAGTTTTGTAGCGCGCCACACTTATAGACAGGAGGATATGAGATGTTTTAGGAAATAGTTTACCTTCTTTCAGTATTTATGTCGTGCGAGTGAGTATAAGCTCTAGTTAAACTCTCAGTCTAATATATTTCCTCCTTTTTGTTTACAGAACATGCCTTCCAAAAGGACTAACAAAAGGAGAATTGGAAATCAATCAGCATCTCAACCCATTCTGTCAGATCCCCTAGATGAGCATGTCTCTCATGCAGAATTCAGAGTTGCATTCACTACTCTACCAACTCCATAGCATCTCAAAATGAACGACCATCTGCTATTTTAGCCAATCCAGTGGCCAATACTGCTACATCCAAGATTCAGGACTTCACCCGAATGAATCCTCCCCTATTCTTAGGATCTAAACCAGAAGAGGATCTATAGGAGTTCCTCGATTAGGTCCAGAAAGTCACAGATATTATGGGAGTGACTTACAGTGAGAGTGCTGAGTTAGCTACCTATCAGCTACAAAAATAGCTCATACTTGGTTTAAGTAGTGGAAGGTAGACAGGGGCACTGATATAGAGCTCATAAAGTGGGAAGAGTTTGCTACTGCTTTCCTATAAATATTCTTTCCCTTAGAGCTGAGAGAAGCCATGGTGTTAGAGTTTATCAACCTTAGATAAGGCAGTATGAGTGTGAAAGAGTATTCCCTTAAGTTGACTCAGTTAACCAGGTATGCTCCCCATGTAGTAGCAGATAGTAGGTCTAGAATGAGCAAGTTCATATCTGGGGTGTTAGATAGTGCAGTTAAGGAGTGCATAATAGCGATGTTGATTAAGGAGATGGACATATCTAGGCTCATGGTCCATTCTCAACAAATAGAAAAGGCTAAGATTAGAGAGAGAGAGAGGTAGAACAAAAGAACTAGAACAGGTAGTTTCAATTTCACTCAGCCTAAGTGAGAAGGCGATAACCATTCCCAGTTTCATCTAAAATCTCCAGTTCTCCAGTACCTAAGTTCAGAAATGGTAACAATGATAGGGCGCCAAGCTCTAAATCTCAGGGTAGTGTCAGCAGTGCTCGAATAAATCCTCTTTGTAAGACATGTCGCAGAAACCACAAGGGTATCTGCAGAGCTGACAGTGATGTTTGTTTTAGGTGTGGCAAGTTAGGCCATAGAGTCAGAGATTTTGCTCAGTCAGGTTCTCAAGGTCAGCATACTCATTCTTCAGCTCGGTCAGGTCACCTGAATCAGCAGGGTGCCGCTTCTAGCGCCACCAGTGGGCAATGCCCAAACAGGCTTTATGCACTTCAATCCAAACAAGATCAAGAAAATTCTCCTGATATGGCTATTGGTATGTTACAGATCTTCCATTTATATATTCATGCCTTATTAGATTTAGGAGCTTCTCTATCTTTTATAACTTCTTGCATGGCAGTCAACTTTAAGTTAGACTAGAAAAATCTTGATAGGACCTTTCTTAGTGCTTACCTCAGTAGATAAATCCGTTCCAACCAGACAAGTATAAAGAAATTACTCATTTATAGTAGTTCAGAAAACCTCCTCAACTAATTTCAATTATAGAGTCGTTTTGTTTTAGTTTCCTGATGGACTAATCGTTTTGGAAGACAATTAGTATTTGGAGAGAAAGCACAAGTCTTGTAACTGTAATGCCCCGATTTTCTATAACCAAAACATCACACGGTGCTTATGATCCCGAAGGACCACAAGCTTACCATCTTCTGATATCTGTACCTGTTCACTACATAATATTATAAAATACATGCAAAAAACTGGCGAAAATTTGCCATAAGGTTCAAAATATCTAAAATACATAAATTTGCAAACTGAATACTTATACAACTGTCCAAAAAGCCTCTAACTGTCTGAACTGTGGAGTTGATGGGACATGTCCCCAACTAACTTTGTCTAATAAAATAAACTAAATATAATAATGTGGTGAAATAATAATCCATCCTCGGAATATGAGGACTCACTGCTAGGTACTGGTCTGCTGCTACTGATCTGGAACTCATGTCTCTAAATCTATGGTGTCGAATAAAATTACAACACCATAGTGCAAATGCGTCAGTACGTTGGAATGTACTAAGTGTGCAAATGAGGTAAGGCTAAATGCAAGGGCTTATGCATGAACATAACTTAATTGAATAATATGCAAGAGATAGATTAGCATACATAAAGAATATGTAATTACTGAACATACTGCCCATACTGTCACTAAGCATACTCGGACTAACTCTGGTAACTAATACTGATTATACTAAAATTTTGAAATTTCTGAACATACTGAGATTACGAGTATCTGAAGCTTCTAGAACTGATAGCAACCCTATCTAACAGGTTGTCTCTGAATCTACTAATAATAAGAATGATTGACTGAATCTGAGATCAACCCTATCTAGCAGGTAGTCTCTAAATCTATGGATAATAATACTACTTGATAACTGATTTCGAGATCGGCCTATCTACCAGCGGATCTTCGAATTTGTAAATAATCATACTTGGTGGTCTGTATCTAACAGCCTTGAATTTTATACACTGAACTGAGCTCTTTATTGAAGTTTGAGACTGATTCTGAAACTGAGACTGTGGGAAGTAGTCATCTAACTAACATGCCCTGCCTAGCTAAGTCGGGGTCCAACCTCTGCCCCAGTTGGAAGGGTGTCAGTACCGCGCCACTGGTAAAGACTACTTTATATGACCCTCATCTATCAAGTACTCAAACGAGAATGGTGAAGCCCTCATCTAACAGGTCAAGCCTCCTCATCTACCCTCAACTAGCAGGTATATATCATGCTTTCAAGTATATACAATTAAGGATTTCATGCTAACATGTTACCATCCATTCACTAAAGTTTTTTAACAAACACTTGGCATGCATAGCTTATACATAGCTTGGGAATTTCTTGTCAACATATTATAATGACTCTATTTTCTTCACATGAGCACTTTATGAAACACTTGAATGGCATGAACTAGTACACATGTTTACATGATATAATTTATCTTTTTTAATTCACACAACCATTCATCAAATACTTGGAAGGCATAGTATTTAATCATAATACTAATCAATACTTAATATCACAATTCCAACACCAAGTTCACCATCTCAAAGCTCTAATATGAGTTCACATAGTACTACATATATAATAATTATTAATTTCACATAAATCATACACTTAGTCATGGGTTATAAATCAAATCAACAATATAATCATGAATACACTTAAATCCACTCATGGATTCTTTATCCAACTTGTAGTTACATAAATCATACTACAACTAATTAATTTTCATGAATCTTGAGGTAAATCATGGAATTAAAATCAATCTTACATCATAATTAATGTCTAACTTAGATCCAATATAAAATCTATGAAATCAACTAATCTTGAAGGATTTATCATAAACATCATGGATTTTATACTTAACATACTACAATGGTACTATTTTCTTCATATAGGCATTTTATCAAACATGTAGGGAGCATGCTTTAGTTATTCAACAATTATTACTTATAAATATTATGATTCCATCACCCAAAGATTTCAACATACATGAAAAATATAATTATTTCCAACGTCATTTAGCATATAGCAACAACACGCTTTACTCATCTTAGCCTTACAACAATTTATCACACCAATTAACATAATTACATAATTTTACATGCTTCTAAAAAAAGACTTTATCATGAACACAGTAAAATCAACACATACTAGGGTCTAAACTTGAGTCTTTATCATCACAACATAAATGTAACTTCAACAACATCAAGAACACAAATTTCATACCACATAAATCATAAAACTCATAAAAATAAAATCTTTAAATTTAGGAAAAAGGATTCTTGAGCTTCTTGGGTGGAAGGAACCCAAAAATCAACACTTGCATACCTCAAGTTTATGAATCCGGATGAACTCTTGATTCCGGAACTCTATACGTAAGATTCATAGGTGCTCCTTGTATCTCTCACAATGGGGATTCCAAATCTCAAATTATTTTCAAGTTCCTACGGTTGAATTTAGAGGGATCTTGATTTTTATTTTGGAATTGAGGATGTTTGTTCTTGAGAGACTTTTCCAAAAGGGAGTATATTTTACTAATAAATGACTCAAATCCCGTGTTTGTGGGTATATATAGGGGTGAAAGATGACCAAAATGCCCTTAAGAAAAGAGAGAAAGACGCAGCTGTCCCCCTGTTACTGGTTTGACAGGATGAAGTAAATTGATCATAACTTTTTACTCCAATGTTCAAATTGGATGAAACCAATTGCATTGGAAATAAGACTAACAGAGCTTTCATTTCATATATAGCATATTTACCAGTTTAATATATACCAAAAGTTATGATCATTACAAGTTGACCCTAAAATACTGGAAACTGGGCGCCTCACCAGCACCTTTTGCTACTGGTTTGGCACACAAAACGTGCCCTTACGCTACTCCAAAAATTCCGAAACTCACTCGGGATGTACTAACAGCTTTCTCCATCACAACGCAACTTGAAAATCAAAAAATAGATGTCAAAAAGGTTGTTAAATAAATACCCAAAGATCGAAGGTCTAAATGAGAATGTTTCAACACTTAGCCAAATTTTTTTTTGAGTGCTAAGCTTCTCTTGGCAAGATTAAAAGGTTTTAATGACTTGGAAAAACTTACGGGGTACTACAGTAACTATTTTCAATTCAACTCAAAAGGTGAGATTTGACTTGTACTAACTCCACAAAACAAGCCTCCTTGAAATATGGAAAAGTGGTTGAAAAAGTTGATATCAAGTCTATGAGTGATGTGAACTAGTCCTTCCACCAACTACTACTACAACTTGTCTTTCGCCTTTTGTAGATTTAAAGTTAGCTTTTCTTGTTTTAACAAAATATTAATGGGTGAAGAATCAACAAGAACACAACAACTTCCAGGAACACCAACAACACAACCAACATCCAACTCCAAATTCCACAACAACAAAGTTAACCATACGGCTAAGGCTTCAACAATTTCAAAAATAATTTGGTCAAGGCTCAAGTTCACGTCAACAACACCAACAAATATAAGCTCAAATCAAGATCGACTCAAAGGTGTTAGTGAATAAGAACTAACACAAGAAACAACTAAACAAAAACAAAGGGATTCTTAGATCTAAGACTCAACATTTTAGGACAAGATGAACAACAACAATTTTCCTCAGTGAAGAACAACAATAACAACAAGAACTCTTGTCCAAGAACACAACAACAAGAACACTCTTCTCGGCCAAGATCCAAGCTCAAGAACACTTTTTTTTTCAACTTTCAAGCCTAAGATTGATCTTGTTAGAACAAGATCAAGCCATGATTTGATACCAAATGATACGATATAAACCTGGATCGTATCAAAAACAAGACAAAATAGTCCACAAATAAAGAAAAACCCGAGAGCAACACAAACATAATTCTCGGCTCCAACAACAATAAGAAATAAGGTGTAAATGACTAACAACAACAAGGAATAAATAATATTATAATAAAAAGAACAACACTAGGATAACAACAATCCAACATTATAAGATTACAAGACACAACAAGAACCAATGGGTTCACTAGACAACACAAACTAAGATATGAAATGTAAAGATAGAAAGTGAGACATACACAATTACAAGATTAGGAGCCTAAATTATATTAAATATAAGGACCCCTAAGACTTAAAATATCAACGCCACACCCTTACGAAGACACAAGATCGGAATCCACCTCTCAAGCACCAACGTTTCCAAGCAATACACATTCACAAGTGATTCCACACTTGTTCATGTCCTAGTTTCGGCCTAGGGAGGCTCTCTCTCTCTCAAGATAGATGTTATTTGTGTTCTTACATCAATATTCAATAACTAATGAGCTAAAAACATAACATGTTCTAAATATAGGATAATACAAATAATAGATAAAATGACAAAAGTGCCCCTTAGTGTTTAATGGACGAAATGACGCCCATGGAGTGCAATATAGGGGCGGCTTTGGAGCCCTTTTCATACTTCAACTTGTACACTCTGTAGGTTGCATTCAACACACTCAAAAACGTCAATCTTCATGATCGTGCACGTATCATTTAATACGGGTATGACCATGATCGAGGTTCAATGCATCAACACTTGAGTTCGGGGGATGCCCATCCAAGGAACAAGCTTTGAAATGTATATAACAAGTCCCACAAGCTCCAAAACTATTCACTGTTCATCCGCGTTCACTGTTTATCCGCTCTTTGCAAGGGTTTTTTAGTCATTTATAATTAGTTAACCTGGATATAAATAGAACCTCATTAGGTTATTTTTGGGAGATTTTTGGAGAATATATTTTGTAGCCTCTTTGAGAGTCTTTATCAAGGTGGAATCCTTGGACAAGGTGGAATCCTTGTGTTGATCATTTGCTTAGAAATGGAGATTACTTGGGAATTTTGGTTCCCTTGAGATCACATAAGAGATAGGTTTAGGTTATGTGTGATATTAAAGGTTCAAGAGTGGAATAAGCTTTTGGGTTGTTAATATTATACCATCCCTTTGTCTATCTATCCATCTTTACTTTTTTGTAATCGTTTGTCTATATCTAGCGTAATTCGTTGGTGTTCGTCTTGTAACCGTGATTTGTTATTATTGCATCTTGTTCATCAAGTGTTGTTGCTATTTTAGTGTGTTTTACTCTTGATATCACTTCCCTTCTTGCTCTTCTTGCGAATCCGAGAGAGGTCATCAAAAAGGTCCATAGTTCTTGAACTAGTGGACTGATTTTGGTGTTTGTGTTGTTGTATTCTTAGGCAGCTTGGTATCATTTGGTATCAGAGAAAGGTTGTTTGTGTTCCTACACTACCAATCTTGGGTTCTCTTGGACGAAAATTCAAAAAAAAAAGCTGAAAATTGAAAAAAATTCCAGATAAGTGCAAATCTCTCCATTTTGTGTTCTTGCCGAAAATTGTGTTGTTGTTATATTGGCCAAGATTTATTTATTGTGTGTCTTGAAATTGTAGTCTTTTGTTTATTTAGAGTGCTTCTAGTGTTGATTTCGTTCTCATGAACACTAAAAAGTGTCCAAATCTAAGATTGAACTTGAAGTTGTTGATGTGAGCAAGGTGTGGCTGAGTTGGATGTTGTTGTTACCTAAAATTTGGCCGATTTGATGGTCTTGTTGCAATGGAGCTGGAAAATGAAATTGTTGTTGTTCTTGAACTTGTTTTGTTCTTAAGGTTCTTCACCCTTTCATCATCTTGTTAATCCTTAAACTGCAAACTAGATCTAAAAAGATGAAAGACAAGCTTGTAGTAGTTGTTAGTGAAAGACTTCTTCCTATCACTTCAAAGACTTTTCATCTACTTTTTCTTGATTTAAGGACCTTGTTTCAAGGAGAAAGTTCAAAGAAGTCAAGTTTTGCTTTTGAAATTTGAACAAAAAGGCTCAAATACCACTTTTCCCTTCATTAACCAAATCCACCAATTCCAAATTGTATATTGATCAAGACTTGAAATTGGGAAAATTTTTTTGATAAAACTCAAGGCCAATAGTGGACTTCCACATCACTAAAGTACTATTCATGCAATAATTTTGAGTTCAAATTTTAGATTTCTTAGTTTCATTTTATTGTTTTCTAGTTTCGTTTGTTTGCTCGACACTAATTGACAACCTAATAATACCCTACTAGCTTGTAAGTTAGTTTTGTGTACGTTCTTCGTGTTATGTTTGTTGTGTGCTTTTATCGTTTTTGAGTTGTAGTATCTTTTTTGGATCAAGTTCGAACATTACTTATTTGAGTCATTTCAAAAAAGAATATACTCTGACCTCGAGCCACAATTGGGACCAAGTAACCTCATTGGAGTATAAGCGAGTTATCAACACTTGTAAGGCCAATAGAGTGAAAAATCCAAAGTGTGAAAGTGAGAGATTGTGGACTATTTTGAGACGCATTGTGGACTGTTATGTGATGAATTGTGGACTGATTTTTGCTAATCTGTAATGTGTTTGTTGTTTTTGTGTTGTTTTCTTATTAGTTCTTAATGGGTACAATGGTGAATGAAGCTAAAATGCCTAGTTGGGTTAAATCCATCATGGCAAGGCTTGATGCCATAGATAGGACAATAATGAATAAAATTGAAGGGAAATTGGAAGGGACGGAAGGCACTCAGTGTAAAAAGTTGGATAACTTGATGAAGCATCCAAGCCTTCCTAATCAAATTCCCGTGAGTGGCCATGCTCCACATGAGCTACAAGGTAATCAATCTAACTTTTGCACTCTAGTGAATGAGGATAATAGTCAATTAAGTGTGAATGATAGTTTGTCTTTAAGTGAGCCGAATGTGCATTCATTTTATGATGATAATATACAACTTGAGATTGTGGATACACTAGTTGATTCACCTAGTGTTGAAGCCATTGTGGAAAGTGGTAGTACATTGTATTATGGAAGTCATGAAGACCAACTTATATGTGAAAATGATGATGTTGAACATATTGGCCAAATGACTAAGGATGACCCTCTAGTTGTTTTTGTTATTGACCATGATAGTATAGTGGGGACATTTGATCATTATTGTAGTAGTATTGGGTTAAGGAAGTGTATTCCCAACCCGTGCCCATGGACACTCTACCCATTTGATTCCGGTGATCATTTGAAGTGTGGTGATAAGGATGTCTTTTGAAATGACTTGAATGTACATAGAATGTATTGCTTTCCTCTCTTGGCTTTCAAGTCTAATTGTTGTTCTAAGAAGAGTCTATGTTTTCCACTTGATAAGTGACGCTTGTTCCTTGCTTCTTATCACACTTATGTGGATAAACTAGTTGATTCTCTCTTGGTAGGGTATTTGGGTAATAGGGATGTTTGGGTATATGTGAAATTTGATCCACCTTGGCAAGATGCTATGATTGATTACACTAATCCTAACCCTCATTCCTTGAGAAACTTTTGTTTGGTTGTCCTTCCTATTGCTTTGCAAGGTTTGGATTCGAGGACGAATCCTTTTTAAGGAGAGAAGGATGATACGGGTACGATCATGATAGGGGTTCAATACGTCAAGACTCGATCTCAGTGGCTGCCCATCCAAGGAACAAGCTTTGAAGTGTAGAGAACAAGTCCCATAAGCTCCAAAACTGTTAACTGTTCATCCGCGTTCACTATTTATCCTCCCTTTGCAAGGGCTTTTTAGTCATTTATAATAAGTTAATCTAGGTATAAATAGAACCTCATTAGGTCATTTTTGGGAGATTTTTGGAGAATATATTTTGTAGCCTCTTTGAGAGTCTTTAGCAAGGTGTAATCCTTGGACAAGGTGGAATCCTTGTGTTGATAATTTACTTAGAAACGGAGATTACTTGGGAATTCCGATTCCCTTGAGGTCACATAAGAGATAGGTTTAGATTGTGTGTGATATTAAAGGTCCAAAAGTGGAATAATCTTTTGGGTAGTTAATATTATACCATCCCTTTGTCTATCTATCTATCTTTACTTTCTTGTAATCGTTTGTCTATATCTAGTGTAATCTATTTTTGTTCTTATCTTGTAACCATGTGTTGTTGTTATTGCATCTTGTTCATAAAGTGTTGTTGCTATTTTAGTATGTTTTACTCTTGATATCACTACCCTTCTTGTTCTTCTTGTGAATTCGAGAGAGGTCATCGAAAGGGTCTATAGTTCTTGAACTAGTGGACTGATTTTGGTTTGTGTTGTTGTGTTCTTGGGAAGTTTGGTATCATTGGGTATCAGAGCAAGGCTAGTTGTGTTCCTACACTACCAATCTTGGGTTCTCTTGGACAAAAATTCAAAAAAAAAAAGAAGCTGAAAACTGAAAAAAAATTCCAGATAAGTGCAAATCTGTCCATTTTGTGTTCTTGGCCGAGAATTGTGTTGTTGTTATCTTGGCCAAGATTTGTTTGTTATGTGTCTAGAACTTGTAGTCTTTCGTTTTGTTTAGAGTGTTTCTAGTGTTGGTTTCTTTCTCATCAGCACTAAAAAGTATCCAAATCTAAGATTGAACTTGAACTTGTTGAAGTTGATGATGTGAACAAGGTGTGGCTGAGTTGGTTGTTGTTGTTACCTAAACCTTGGCCGATTTGATGGTCTTGTTGCAGTGGAGTTGGAAACTAAAATTGTTGTTGTTCTTGGACTTGTTGTGTTCTTAAGGTTCTTCACCCTTTCATCATCTTGTTAATCCTTAAAGTGCAAACTAGATCTAAAAAGGTGAAAGACAAACTTGTAGTAGTTGTTAGATAAAGACTTGTCCCTATCACTTCAAAGACTTTTCATCTACTTTTTATTGATTTAAGGACCTTGTTTCAAGTAGAAAGTCAAAGAAGTCAAGTTTTACTTTTGAAATTTGAACAAAAAGGCTCAAAGACCAATTTTCCCTTCATTAACCAAATCCACCAATTCCAAATTGTATATTGATCAAGACTTGAAATTGGAAAATAAAATTTGGATAAAACTTGAGGCCAATAGTGGACTGCCACATCACTAAAGTACTGTTCACGCAACATTTTTGAGTTCAAATTTTATATTTCTTAATTTCATTTTATTGTTTCCTAGTTTCATTTGTTTGGATGACACTAATTGACAACCTAGTAATACCCTACTAGCTGGTAAGTTAGTTTTGTGTACGTTCTTCGTGTTATGTTTGTTGTGTACTTTTCTCGTTTTTGAGTCGTAGTATCTTTTTTGGTTTAAGTTCGTACATTACTTATTTGAGTCATTTCAAACAAGAATCTACTCCGACCTCGAGCCACAATTAGGCCCAAGTAACCTCATTGGAGTATAAGCGAGTTATCAACACTTGTAAGGCCAATAGAGTGATGAAAGTGAGGGATTGTGGACTATTTTGAGATGCATTATGGACTATTATGTGATGAATTGTGGACTGATTTTTGCTAATCTTTAATGTGTTTGTTGTTTTCGTGTTGTTTGCTTAGTAGCTCTTGATGGGTACAATGGTGAATGAAACTGAAATACCTAGTTGGGTTAAATCCATCATGGCAAGGTTTGATGCCATAAATAGGTGAATAATGGACAGAATGGAAGAGAGATTGGAAGGGATGGAAGGCTCTTTGTGCAATAAGTTGGATAACTTGATAGAGCATCCAAGCCTTCCTAATCAAGTCTTTGTGAGTGGCCATGCTCCACATGAGCTACAAGGTAATCAAACTAACTTTTGCACTCTAGTGAATAAGGATAATAGCCAACTAAGTTTGAATGATAGTTTGTCTTTAAGTGAGCCGAATGTACCTTCATTTTGTGATGATAATGTATAACTTGAGATTGTGGATACACTAGTTGATTCACCTAGTGTTAAAGCCATTGTGGAAAGTGATAGTACATAATCTTATGGAAGTCATGAAGACCAACTTGTATGTGAAAATAATGATGTTGAATATGTTGGCCGAATGACTATGGATGACCCTCTAGTTGTTTTTGTTATTGACCATGATAGTATAGAGGGGACATTTGATCATTATTGTAGTAGTATTGGGGTAAGAAAGTGTATTCCCAACCCATGCCCATGGACACTTTACCCATTTGATTTTGGTGATCATTTGAAGTGTGGTGATAAGGACGTCTTTTGGAATGACTCGAATGTGCATGGAATGTATGGCATTCCTCTCTCAACTTTTAAGTCTAATTGTTGTTCCAAGAAGATTCTATGTTTTCCACTTGATAAGCGACGCTTGTTCCTTGTTTCTTGTCACACTTATGTGGATAAACTAGTTGATTCTCCCTTGGTAGAGTATTCGGGTAATAGGGATGTTTGCATATATGTGAAGTTTGAGCCACCTTGGCAAGATGCTATGATTAATTACACTAATCCTAACCCTCATACCTTGAGGAACTTTTATTTGCTTGTCCTTCCTATTGCTTTGCAAGGTTCGGATTCGAGGACGAATCCTTTCTAAGAAGGAGAGGTAATACGGGTTCAATCATGATCAGGGTTCAATACGTCAAGACTCGAGCTCAGGGGCTGGCCATCCAAGGAACAAGCTTTGAAGTGTAGAGAACAAGTCCCATAAGCTCTAAAACTGTTCACTGTTCATCCCCGTTCACTGTTCATCCGCCCTTTGCAAGGGTTTTTTAGTCATTTGTAATAAGTTAACCTAGGTATAAATAGAACCTCATTAGGTCATTTTTGGGAGATTTTTGGAGAATATATTTTGTAGCCTCTTTAAGATTCTTTAGCAAGGTGGAATCCTTGTGTTGATCATTTTCTTAGAAACAGAGATTACTTGGGAATTTCGGTTTCCTTGAGATCACGTGAGAGATAGGTTTAGGTGGTGTGTGATATTACAGGTCCAAAAGTAGTATAAGATTTTGGGCTGTTAATATTATACCATCCCTTTGTCTATCTATCTATCTTTACTTTCTTGTAATCGTTTGTCTATAGCTAGTGTAATCCATTTGTGTTCTTGTCTTGTAACCGTGTGTTGTTGTTATTGCATCTTGTTCATCAAGTGTTGTTGTTGTTTTAGTGTGTTTTATTCTTGATATCACTTCCCTTCTTGTTCTTCTTGCGAATTCGAGAGAGGTCATTAAAAAGGTCCATAGTTCTTAAACTAGTGGATTGATTTTGGTGTTTGTGTTGTTGTGTTCTTGGGGAGTTTGGTATCACTATTTGCATTTGGATCATCTCTTTTGAAATATTCCTCCTCCCCATGTTCATTATCTTCTGTTTTTTATTGAGATAACGCTTGTAAAGCAAGCTCATAAAGTGGTGGATGTAGCCTAGCTGCTTCACTTGTTCTTTTACTTGGACTTAATTCGATTTCTTTTCTTTTGGGAGTCATATAATTTAACAGAAACATAAAATAGATTATAATTGATTAATGTATCATTAAAAAAAGATAATAGTATATCTGACATATACAACAGTAAAATAATAGTACCAACAGATCACACATCTGTTGCACCAATTAGGTTATATGTTGGAATGGATGAGTAATTTGTTGCAACAATAAAAATAGATCACTCGTCTGTTGAAACAGATAACTGGGCTGTTGCATTAGGTATATTACCTGTTGCACCATATAACTAACCTGTTGCAATAGATGAGTAATCCGTTAGAAATAATTAAAAAAAAAAAGCTCACTTATTTGTTGAAACAGACCACTCCTCTGTTGCACCAGGTAGGCTATCTATTGCAACATGTAACCAACCTATTATAATGAATGAGTAATTTATTGAAAATAGTAAAAATAGATCACTCATCTGTTGCACCAAGTTGGTTATCTGTTGCAATATATAATCAACCTATTGCAATAGATGAGAAATTCGTTGGACATAATAAAAATATATCACTCATCTGTTCCCATATAAGTTATCTATTGGAACTGTTATCAACTATCAATATGATTTAGGTTTTTTCCAAATAGAAGAGTCGACTGTCGCAATAGATGAATGATTTGTTGCACCAGATTTTCATTGTTGCAACAGATTTAAATCTGTTGCATCAGAGTTTCATCTATTGCATCAGATGGTTCACCTGTTGCATTAGATGGTTCATCTGTAGCATCAGATAGTTTATCTGTTGCATCAGATAATTCATTTGTTGCAGAAAAAATAGTACAAGGATTTTGTTCAATAAAGCAACAACACTATCACCATTTAATATCAATACACCATTTTTAACAAGAAAAATAACAAATTAACCCAGCAATACCAACACAACACATACACTAAGAACATCAATGGTGACCAAAAATTACCAACATTGTTGTTTTGCATTTGTACAAACATAAACAACAAAAATTAAATTTCAAAAAACTTAACAGACACCAATAAATCGAATCAACAATTCGACAACAAGAACTACAATAACAACAAAAAAATTATATTTCACAACGAAAAGAGCAGAGAAGAAATTTTAGAAATTAGAGTTTTCTTCATTCCACATTTCAAATTTAAGCAAGAAATATTGAAAATTGTTAACCAATACTAAAAAAGAAGTTGGCTCAAGTTCTTTTTTTTCTTCATAACTTAAAAAACATAATTTTTTTACCAATGAAAAAAGAAATGAGACGACGAAAAACTCGAAGGTATTTGTCGCCGGAGAACACTGCAGTCTCGTCGATTGGTGGTTGAAAGTCAAAAAGGAACTCGCTCAACTTTTTTTGTCGAAGGTTGAAGTCGTCGAGGATTGAAGAGAGAAATTTTGCAGAACTGTTGGTTGAGAGAGAGAGAGGAGAGAGACGATTCATTTGGAGAGGAGAGGGGTGTGGGTTGATTTCTATTTTTAAAAAGATTAGAAAGTTTTGCAAATATTAATCACGTCCACAATTAACTTAATCAAGTTTCCTAATTATGTTTGACCCTTTAACTTGGTCAATGTCATCAATTTTTCATTCAAGACTTAAATGACAACTTTTCTTCCATTTTCTCATGTATTGTCCTCTTTTAACAATTTCTTGTGTTTCTCTTTCAGTTGCAAATTTTTGATAGAAAAATTGGACGAAACAAGCTTGTTATCGCCAAATAAAGTAGCCAAAAAAATTAAAGGTTTATCTCGCCAAAAAAAAAATAAGGTTTATATTACATGTGTGGTGATTCTCTTTTTATTGCTGCAAGTTTTAGTCTATTAAAAGGTATTTGATAGTTTTTATGCAAATTTTAAAGGCAGTACTATATAGTACTATTGTCATAGTTATTGCTATTTTTTTTCTCTGAAAGGTTATTCGATTATAACACTTTATGTGTTTTTGCTGTGTATAACTGGCTTTAAGTTTTTTTTTTTTCTATTTTTAGTGACTAATTTTTGTTTCTAATGATAACTAAATAGAGTTCTAAGTTACAAAAATCACATTATAAGGGTATTCTAAGAGTTTAATTTGTACATAAAAATTAAAATTTTCTTTCATCTATGGGTTATTCATCTTTTTAGTTGCGTGAAATTCTATAGATCAATTTGTGCGTAATAAGAATATAATCAATAATTTTGTAAAGATTTGATTTTAAAAACAAGAAAAAAAATTAAATATAGAAACAAAAAAAGAAAAATAACCGACAACAAGGGAAAGTGGTACGGCATAACAAAAGCAAAAATGATGACGTAAAATATATAGTGCTTATACTAAAAAATATGTTTATGTTACATTATTATATTAAAGTGTGAAGAATCTTTGAAAAATGATTTAAACTTTTACACTTTATTAAAAATTTCCGCAACAAATAAAATTATTTAATTTTAAATAATCAAACGTTACACGTGCAACTAAACTAGTTTATTCTAAAAACATATTCAGTTAAACTTTGAAAAGATAAGAACTTAAAACTGGAAAACATGTATTATAATTGTCAAAAATATAAAGAAAATTAGCATTCCAATAATATAGCTAAATTTCCTTTAAGTCATGATGGAGGAGGAATTAATGTAGTGTTTCCTGAACAAGGGAGTCATCTCTGAATTACAACTATGAATACGCTAAAAGAGTGAAGTTGTTATTTTTCAGAATAATAACGGAAGATTGTGAAAGTGAATAATGAATAGAGGGCAATAGATTTGTAGGTATAATGTAATCCCTATAGCAGCAAACACAGTAGTATATCTAGAAGCCAAGTTCGCAGCAGAAGCTTTAAACGATGAAATATAAAAGAGCAATACAAAAAGTATGAAAATAAGAATTGGAAAGAATTGAATTGGGGTGATGAAATCATACCTTCTTCCAATTTCTTCAGAAGCGGTGTAAGGAGAAAGAAGATTGATTTCATGTAAGGTGGCAAATGGACTGGGTGGGCTGAATGTGGGCAAATCAAAATGAGCTAAATCAATAAATGGGTCATTACCCAATTCAAACCATAATAACTTGGACTAATATGGATTGGGTCAAGATGGGCTAACGAATGGATATTTGCCCAATTTGTCCAACTTGACCCACATTTTCTTCTTTACTTTTAACAAATACTAACAAATATTAGCAACCAAATATTTTCAAAGAAAAGATTTTATGATTTTTGAAATAGCTATATGAAAAAAATATTTTATTGTATATTTATTTAACTCCCTGCCAATAAAGTCCAAGCATAGTTTTTTTTTTTTTTTTAAAATATTTGTCTAAAATAATTTTACCTTTCCAACAAAATAAAGGATCATACTACAGATAATGATATCTTTAAAGTTCTTTTGTAGTGTGCCTCTACTATTTTAGCTAGGAAAAATAATAGTTGTTCTTCAGTTAAAATAAATTGGTCGTACAAATTTTTCTTTTATAATAAAACTACTACTCTAATTAGAAAAATTCGAAATGAATTGTCCAGATGTACATAGTATATATTCTCCCCTCGATTTGCTTAAATTTTCATTGCATAATTGTGTCTAGATTAATAAAATAAGGTTTTGGTAAAAGCTATAAATTCGATGGGTCAACTTTGGGCATCATCATGGGTCTATTTGGGCTGGTGATTTGTAATGAGTTAACTTGGGCTAGCCCAAATTAGTCAATCATCAAAATCGCTCTTGTCCAAACCCAGGAAATTACATGAGATAACTCTAACAGTGGATGACTTTGAATTTTTGATCTCCATAAGAAAAGTTTTTAAAGACTAATCCTCCTTTTTTTTTTTTATGTATAGTACAAGTACATTTTTGCCCCTCTACACCTCAAGTATTTTTCAACTTTTTATTCGCATTTGACTCTCAACTTCTATTTTAATTTTTTTTAACCTTAACTTTTATTTTTTTTCTTATTTTAATTCATTTGTCTCAACTTTATTTTTCTTTTACTTCTTTTTTCTCATTTTTTTCCTCAAAAATTATTTATTTGTTCATTTCTCTCTCTTTTTTCTTAATTCATGGTCTCAATCTTCATTTTTTTTTTATCATTTCTCATTTTTTTTTCTTTTTCATTTTTCTCAAACTTTATTTTTATTTTTGTCTTCTCATATTTTTTTTTGTTATTTATTCTTTTCTTTTTCTTAACCTTTTTTTTATTGTCTTTTTTTTTCTTTTTTTTTCTCAACTTTTTTTTCATTTCTTTATTTTATTTGTTCTCTTTCCTTTTTTCTTTTTCTTAAATTCTATTATATTTTGTTAATAAATAAAAAATTAGATAATTCGCAAAGAAATCTTTTCTTTTTTGACATTAAAGTAAATTGAAGGGCATGGCTTGTTGTTGGGAAGTCCTTTGGAATAAGTCTTGCCTCAAAGGCAATAATTATAGAACAACTAATAAATCAAGACACAATGTGGTAGTGTCAAGTCTTGCTTGTGAAGCATAACTTGTTGTTTGAAAATCCTTGAGTTAAGTCTTGCTTCTAAAGTAAGAGTTATAGAGCATATTATAAATCAAGAAACGATGTGGTAGTGTCAACACTTGTTCATTGGGCGTAACTTGCTCTTTTGGGAGGTTCTTGAGCAAAGTCTTGTCTTAAAAGCAAGACTAATAGTGCATCACAAATCAAGACATAATATTATAGTGTCAACTCTTACCCATGGGGCGCAACTTGCTGTTAGGAAGTCCTTGGACTAATTCATTCCTCTAAGGCAAGAGTTATAAAATATCTCATAAATCAAGACATAATGTGGTAGTGTCAACTCTTACCCATGGGGCATAACTTGTTGTTTGAAAGTTCTTGATTTATATAATATCTCATAAATCAAGACACAATGTGATAGTGTCAAATTTTTTCGATGGAACGTAACTTGGTGTTTAAAAGTCCTTGGGCTAAGTCTTGCCTCTAAGCCAAGAGTTATAAAACATCTCATAAATAAAAATATAATGTGATAGTGTTAACTCTTACGCATGGAGCATAACTTGTTGTTTGAAAGTCCTTCGATCAGGGGCGGCTCAAGCACAATGGTGGCCTAAGGCGAAAGTTGATTGGGAGGCCTTAACTTCAACAACAACAAAAGTTATATACGCTTTTATCTAAAATTTATTTTTCTACCCTTTTGATATATTAAATTATAACAAATAGTTTAAACAAAATGTGCACTATAAAAAAAAATCAAATATAAAATATAAAAATAATATAAAAAATTAAATGATATTATCCGATTCAAGAAATATAAAGGCTTGATCGATGATTCCAAATATATTTTAGCCGCTTCAAAATGTGTTTTCCAAATTTAAAACATGAACTATGTTCTCTTCGAAGTGAAATTATCAATAAAGTAAAAATATTATCAACAATATTTAGATTTTGATGTTAACTTTTTGAGTCTTTAAATTTGAAAAAAGAGAATAAAGAAGAATAGAAGAAAGAGAGAGGAGTGAACGTGAGTAAGAGAGAAAAGGTGAGAAAAATCGATAAAAAAAGGTAATTATAAGATGGGAGAATACTCACAAAAATACTTGAAGTTTGACTGGATTACCAGTTGAGCATATTGAACTTTGTGGGGGTCCTATTACACACCTATACTTTTTAAGTGAAATTAATTTTCCTCCGAACTTTTTAAAAGTGGAATTAATTGCTCCCCGTAAAGTTATACCCAGTTTTGACGTTGGTAGTGTAGTACGCGTGCTTTGTCTTCTCCATTTTATCACTTTTCAACATTTTTTCACCATTATAACCATATTAAAGATTCCACAACTCAAATGCATTCTACAAATCAAATTTTAAATGATTTCATTGAGTCAATTACAAATTTCAAGTCCAAAAGACTGGAAATTCAAATTCAAATTTCAATTTTCGACTATTGAACACAACCTATGGCACATTGAACGCAACGAAACTGGAAATTGAAAAGCGGAAATTGAATTTGAATTCAAGAATGAAATTGAATTTGAATTTGAAATTATTATTGAAAACTTTTGTCAAGAAATATTCAAATTTGTTTCTAGTTTTGACGAATAATTTTTTCCCCTCTCTTGGTGAATTTTCTTTTTTGATTTTCCTCCTTAGTTAATGGCTGATCAATGGTGGTTGGTTGATGGTGGTAATAGTGGGTTAAATTTTGTCATTTTGATGGAATTAAAGATGACCCATTTGGGGTGTGTGTGTTGAAATTGAATCAAATTGATGTAATTGAATTGGATGTGTTGAATATGACCCATTCATATATATATATATGAAATTATGTTCAATTTCAATTCAACAATGGAGCAACCATTATTGAAGACTCCATTGTTGGAGAGAATAAAGAAAGAAGATAGAAGAGAAGAGAGAAGAATGAAAAAATAAATAAAAAATATAAAAAATTAAAAAATTTAGGGGCTATTTGGCAAAAAATAGGAGTTTTTAACATTTTTAACAGTTTCACGCGCTCAATGCGTGTGACTAACACACAATGGGCCAAGTGACAGATATATGCCATTAAAATATGAAAAAAAAAAAAAGTCTGAGGGGGTAATAGGACCCCCGCAAAGTTCAGTATTCTCAACTGGTAATCTGGTCAAACTTCAGATATTTTTGTAAGTATTCTCCCTTAAAAGGTCAAAAGGAAAAGAAACATTTTTATGGGAAAAGTAAAAAGAGATGTCAACTAAATAATAAATTACTTATCTGTTGACTGTAACAAAAATCTCTTATTTTTAAGTTTTTTATTTTTTTAATTTAATCCTATTTTTTAGCTGTCCACCTACTTAAAAAGAATTTTTTATAATTTTTTTTACACTACTAATATAATAAGTGGTATAAAATGAGGCCCTCCATAAATGGAGGCCTTAGGAAACTGCCTAAATTTTTTTAATTACCAGCTGGCCCTGCCTTTGGTTAAGTCTTGCCTCTAAAGTAAGAGTAATAGACTGTCTCATAAATTAAAACACAATGTGGTAATGTCAATCTTGACCATAGGGCACAACTTATTGCTTAAAATTCCTTGGTCTAAGTCTTGCCTCTAAGGGAAGAGTCATAAAGCATCTCATAAATCAATACACAATGTGATGGTGTCAACTCTACCCCATGGTGCATAACTTGTTGTTTGATGGTCCTTGGACTAAGTCATACCTCTAAGACAAGAATTATAGAGAACTTCGTAAGTAAAAAACACAATGTGTTATTGTTGACTCTTGTCCAATATACGTAACTTGTTTGAAAATTCTTGGAATAAGTTGTGCCCCTAAAGCAAGAGTTGTAGAATATTTCATAGATGAAGACATAAGGTGGTAGGGTCAACCTTTTTCCGCGGGGCATAATTTATTGTTTGAAAGTCCTTGAGCTAAGTCTTGACTCTAAGGCAAGAGTTGTAGAACATCTCATAAATGAAGACATGATGTGAAAGTATCAACTCTTGCCCGTGGGGCATAATTTATTGTTTAAAGTACTTAAGTTTTGCCTCTAAGACAAGAGTTGTAGAGCATATCATAAATGAAGACATAATGTGGTAGTTTCAACTCTTGCCCGTGAGACATAATTTATTATTTGAAAGTCCTTGAGCTAAGTCTTGCCTCTAAGGTAAGAATTGTAGAACATTTCATGATGGAAAACATAACGTGGTAGAGTCAACTCTTGTTCCTGTGGTATAATTTATTGTTTGAAAGTCCTTGAGTGCCTCTGGTAAGAGTTATAGGACATTTCATAAATCAAAACACAATGTGATAGTGTCAAATCTTGCCCATAAAACATAACTTCTTGTTTTGAAAGTCATAAGTGTTACATGTACAATATGGTAGTGTCAACACTTGCTCATGGGGGTATAATTTACTTGATTGGAAGAAAAAAAGAAGAAAATGAAAAAAAAAATATTAAAAAAATAAATCAAAGAAAATAAAATAGAAAAATAAAGAAAATATAGAAGTTAAGGGGAGAAAACGAAAAAAATAGAGGTTGAGAAAAAAAAAAGACAAGACAAAAATAATGATTGAGAAAAATTTAAAAACAAAGAAAGAGAAAAAAAATAAATATCAAAGAAAAAATAAAAAGATTTTTTTTTTTAAATAAATAGGAGTTGAGAGGAGAAAAGAAAAAATAAGGGTTGAGAAAAACTAAAAATAAAAAAAATAAAAATCAAAGTAAAATAAAAAATTAGATTTTTTTTTTTAAAAAAAATTTAAAGTTGAGAGGAGAAAAGGGACAAAAATTAAGGATTGAGAAAAAAAAAAAAAGAGACAGAGAGAAAAGAAAAGATAAAAATTAAAGTAAAATAAAAAAGTGAAAAAAAATAATAGTTGAAAGATAAATAAGTATGGAGTTGTTTAAAAATATCGAAAAAGGGTCAAAAATACCCCTGAACTATTTAAAATGGATCAAAAATATCCTTCGTTTGGTTTTTAGCTCAAAAATACCCTTTTATTTATTTTTTGGCTCAAAAATACCCCTCCGTTAATTTTTTGACTCAAAAATACTCCTTAATATATTTTTTGGCTCAAAAATACTCCTCTCTAACGAAATGCCACCAAGCACACCACGTAGGTTAAAACAAAGTCACTTAATCAATCCACGTCAACGTACACGTGGAAAATCACTCCATTTAATCAACCTAATAATCAACCTATTTTATTCTATTTAAAATCCGATCCGATCCATATTCAAAAAATCCGAACCAAGAGGCAAAATTCAATTCTTCAATTTTTTCCTCATATCATCCCTTTCACCGCCTTATATTTCATTATTTTACATTTTCAAAGTTACGAGATTCACTCGAGCAATTCTTGACCTCATCAACTTGTGGTTATTCTACATTGCCACTAAACTTTCACTCTCCAAATTCCAATGTCATCTCTGAATTACTATTCCTCTCACTACAATTAGGTTCCTCATAAGACAAATTCAGATAGGACATCCAATAACAATCCGAGCTCTTGGAAATTGGATCAACTATTTGAGGATCCAATTGTTTAGGGTCGATCCCATTAAAATTAGATTTTTTCGGATCAACAATTTAAGTACTTAATTTTTTCCTCATCTTTCGCCTTGACCAATTTGAAATATCTAAATCCATCACATGAAAAATAATCAATCAAATTCTTCAATTTTTTTTCTCTTGGGTCGATTTTTTTTTAATATGGGTGGGGTTGGGTCTTTAAAATTAAAAAAAATGGATTGATGGTTAGATGAATTAAATGGCATGATTTTTCATTTTTGTCTATTGATGTGGACTGATCAAGTGACTTTTTTTTTATTCACGTGGCGTGTTTGGTGGCATTCCGTTAGATGGAAGGGTGTTTTTTAGCCAAAAAATTAGTGAAGGCATATTTTTTAGCCAAAAAAACAAACAGGAGGGTATTTTTGAGCCAAAAAATAAATGAAGGGTATTTTTAATCTATTTCAAACAGTTCAGGAGTATTTTTGACCCCTTTTTGAGATATTGAGGGGCAAATAGATAATTGTGCTATATAAAAAAAAGGAGGCTATTTATATAACACTTTTCTTATGAGGGACAAAAAAAACAAAACCACTATTATAAGAGTCACTTATGTAGTTTACCCAAAACCATTTAACCTTAGACGAGTTGGGCGGATCATTTGTTTTTGGGCTAATTTTGTCACCCCTATTTTGATGTATTGTGAGGAGAAAGAAGACTGATTTGATTGTTGATTGAGAGATCAGGGAGGGAGTTATTTCTTGTCGGTTGTTGAGAGTAACATTGGAGCACACAACTACATTTTAAGATGTTCAAAATTATTTTCCATGCTATGTTTCTCACTTGTGAATATTTTTATTTTTTTGGGTAGCTTTAATTTTTTGGATTTTGTTTACATAGTTTGCTGATGATGATATAATCCATATAAAATGAGGTGTAGCAGATTCAAGCCCTTGCTTTTGCAAGGGGAACCTTTTGGTGAAGATACATTATAGACACTTAATTTTATCCCTCTCGAAGTTGAATTTTATACATTTTTATCTCGTTTTATCACGTATCCTCACCCATTTTACACTTTTCCCACAAGAAAACAAATACAAAAAATCCTAACAAATTAAATCCATAATTCCTAAAATTTCCTTATCCTAACTAATTTTTACACCTCATTCTAATAACCTACCCTACTCCATACCCCCTACCCTCTACCCCAACCCCCCACGTTTTTCCCATTCAGTCTTTAATACTCCCTCCGTTTTAGAATAAGTGAATTGTTGGGGTATTTATTGGTGTTTCAAAATAAGTAAAACATTGAATTTATTTTCAAATTTATCCTTATGATTTGACAACTAATTAACTTTTGAAAAGGTATTACAAGGTCAGCTTTTTATTTTTTAGGGGTAAAAATGAAAAGTTGTGTTAAATTTATGTCTTTAATGTTTTTTTCTTAATTTATGTGTTAAAATCCTTGGAAACAACCTCTCTACTTCTTCGGAGGTAGTGGTATGGATTGCGTATATCTTACCCTCCCCAGACTTCACT
Organism: Capsicum annuum; assembly: GCF_002878395.1. NCBI lineage: Eukaryota > Viridiplantae > Streptophyta > Magnoliopsida > Solanales > Solanaceae > Capsicum > Capsicum annuum. The sequence continues at coordinate 3,154,673 of NW_025896054.1, forward strand.
TTGTGGGAATACACTGGGTCTGTTGTTGTTGTTGTTCTATTAAAATCCAACAATTTATTTATTATGAAATGGAGGGAGTAGAATTGAAAAAAAAAAGGAATATAGATACACACAAAAATAGGCACAACAAAGAGGGGCCCATCAGATATATACACAGCTACATACTCCTCTGTTTTGGGGGGATTTTCTATTTCTATTTTTATATACACACTCCTACAAGGACCTATAGAATAATTCAGATACATGCTTCACTCATTCTCAATTCATCTTCCACACGACAATACATAGAGAGCCGACTCCATTTTTCCAATCTTCACCATCACCAAATTACCCACATACTGACCCACTTAAAAAACACACAGACGACATCACAAATACATACACGTGCACCTCACTGTCATCGAAAAATGATGGTGGGGTGATTGTTATGGAGAAGTCTCGCTTGGAAGCGCCATTATCGCCTGAGATCTGAACCGAGGTTGAAATTTGATTTGAAATTCGTGTTGAGGTTCGGTCCGAGGTTCCCAGTGCGGATTTCATCTTGTTTAATTGAATAATACTTGAAAGAAGCGTTGAGGTCCAATTCTTTCTTCTCTTCCTTTTAATTCTTATGTGATTGTGAATGTGATTTGATATGTGAATTATTAGTGACGTTTGAGTGTTGGATTGGTGAATATTTGCTTGTTCTAATTCGTTGTTAGTTCCCTTGATCATGAACTGTGTGATGAAATGATATCTCATTCTAGAAGTAAGATCAGTTATTTGAAGGTTGAAAATTAATAAAAAACAAGCGTTAATTTATTTTGATTCATTGATATTATTGATGTTATAATGCCATGATAGATCGATCTCGGGTAGGCAAACATAGGTTGGATAGACAAATTCAGGAATAGCGATTTTTTGAATGTGTGAATGTCTGTGAATGGTTCCTTCTATTTTTACACACAAATATTGAGAAAATGTATTCATTTTATCAGGAAATGCTCCGAGATCTTATGTACTTATTCATCGGGGAATGTCCCGATGTATCATGTACGCAAAGGATGTTCGTGATGAAGGCCCGAGGCATTGGGTAAAGCATTGGAGCTTAGTCTAGGATTAGTTTATAATAAGATTTATATTTCCGTATTTTCTACTTTTGGGATTGTATAACTCGAACTGGACATTATTTTGAATTTTGAACTTTGTTTGATTTGTTTTTTGCTTATTTTATGTGTTTTATGTGGTTTATACATTTATAGTGTTAAATTAGCCGATATGCTCCACCGAGCGACCGTGGTCGAACCACGGGATCGAGGGGTGCCTAACACCTTTCCCTCGGTCAACAGAATTTCTTAGCCAGAATCTCTGTTTACAAATCAATTTAAAAGAGTCAAACCATTTTAAAAACGGATTTCCAAAGGTGACTTGGCACACCCGATTTATGTCAAGTGGTGACTCCAAGTTGATTATAAAATGAATCCTTTTCAAAACAATTCTCATCTTTTGTCGCTTAATAATAAAACCCTTTCGAACTTAAAATCAATTCTTTCGGTTAAAAAAGAGGTGTGACAACTCTGGTGACTCTGCTGGGGATTTTTAGAATTCAAACTTATTTGTTTGGAGTTGTATCGGCTTAGTTTGACACTATAGGTGTATAGACATTTTGTTTGTGTTGTTTTCTGTTATTATTTTATCATTGTTGAGTGTTTATGTGCTCTTTGTTTACAATTTTTCTCTTATGTGTTACCACTTTATATCTGACATCATGTGCATAACCTGAGTCATTCATTCTGCAACAAGTTCGTAGTACACGTGTGTACACGACTTCTAGTTGAGTCACCTTTATTTTAGGAGGGGGAGCCGTTGGGTTGTATGGAGTAGGTGGAAAGCTATCGCAGCCACTATCAACCATACACTCCCCCGAACAACTTTGTTAGTGAATCTCAGCGTAGGTCAACCTTTAGGTCATGCTTATGTGCATCATATTGAGACCTAGTGGGGCCCACTTGGTCCTTTATAGGAGACTCTCCTATAAAGCATCCCTACTGCTAAATGTTGCATCCTTAAGGCTAACGTGGTCATTTGATGAATTTATTTGGGGAAAGTAGGTGTTAGAAGTAACGTGTGTGGGCAAGAAATTGTTGAAAAAAAAAGAAAAAATGAGAGAAAGAAAAGGCGAATGAAGAAAAAAGAGTTTCGCAGTTGTTCAGAGTTTTTATGGATTTTATTTTTCATAATTCAAAAAATAAAAAATGAGTTTTACATTTTGCACTCATTTTCTCAAAAAACAAAAACGTAAAAAAGATTTTCCTTTTATTTTTTAAGTAAGAATTCACAATTCAAAAACTCCAAAAATATTTTTTTTTCTCTTTCAATAGGAGGTTTGTACATTTTTATATAACAAAAATTTCAAAAAAATAAAAATTCTTTTATAGTTGTTGGTGTTAGTTTCTAATTAAAAACCCAAAAAAGATTTTATTGACATTGTTTATCGTCTGTCTTTAGTCGTGTCTCTTAAGTCAGGATTCAGTTTTTCATTTAATCCTTAATTATCCAATCTGGACGAACCACACACATTTGATTTCCCTCTCTCGGGAGTGAGATACGTAGACAACCTTTTATGGTTCTGGGATCTTATTTAAAAAATTCAATAAAGATTTTCTTCACTTTTCATTTAGAGCAAGTGTTTCATATACATCTTCAAACGAAAACTACAAAATATTTTTTCTTTAATAGGTTTAAGTTTCATTTTCGTATGAAATTCAAATTTGAAAACTCCAAAAGATTTTCTTTGGTAATAATAGGTTTCATTTTGTGTAGGATTTTAAAACTAGAAAAAAAAATTTTAAAAAAGATTTTTGTCAATTCTTTTGACAATTTAATATTTTCTTTTTTCTTCTCAAAGTTTCAAAGAAAAAGAGAGAAAAAGAGTTTAATTGATTATTTTGTCAAGACTTCATGAATTACGCACACCTCATGCTTCTCTTTTGGGAGTGAGATGTATAGACGCCCTTCTTGGATTCGGTGATCTTTTTCAAAGAAAAGGAAAAACCAAAAAAATATTTTGAGAAAGTGTTGCATTCTAACGCCTTTGTCATCTCTTGTTTAGTTAGTTTAAGGTTGTTGGTTTGTGGCATTTTTGCTGGTCCTCCACATCACACCAAATTTGAAGAAGGTTAGTTGTGTCCAACAAGGATATAGAGAGTGACATCATGGATCAGACAAAGAGGTAGGAAAATGAGAGTTTAACGCAAGAAATTATAAGGTTGAGGAAACAAATGATGGAAATGTATCGAGCCGGGACTAGTCGGTTGCCTCCTCCTCCATTCCCCACTATTGACCTTGCAAATACCTTGAGTTTTCTATCACAATTACAAATCCAGTTTCCTATTGTTGTTGATGTACCACAGCATGCCTCAGAATCCATTCCAAGCTAAAAGTGTCCCAATGCTTCCATCACTCATTCTCTAGCCCTTCAGTATAAATCTACCACATTGATAACACCAAATACTGCCTGTGCTTTTGTTGCTTAACCTTCTATTGAGGCTTCCACTTTGGTCATCAATCCAACTATTATGCTTCCCCAGGCCGCTAGTGAATACATGTTCAATACTTTTGATGATCATTGCTATAGCCTTGAGCCCACATCAATGTTAATTGGACTACCAAAATTTATTAATTAGAAGACGAGAGATTGCTTCACACCAATTAGAGAGTTGTATGCCAGTTTATTTAAGAGATTGGTACAGTAGGGCAAGATCTCTCCTCTCCTTGGGTACACTCTTAATTGACGTTCAAGAAATTTTAATCCTAATATACGATGTGCGTATCATTCTGATGCTCAGGGTTATAGTATTGAAGATTGTCAATATTTGAAAAGAGAAATTGAAAAGATGATTCAAGATGGATCAATTATGGTGCAAAACCTTAACAGTGAGGAAAACTCTAGTTATGCTGATATGCAAACCAGTGGCTAATATGTAAAGCTCAACAATTGGGAAGTCACTTTTCTCCCTGCTAGGATGGATGTTTGGTAGTCTGTTTTGTTTTGTTTTCTGTTATTCAAATTATTTTAGGGCTGTAGTTTGGGATCAATCTTGTTTTGTCCCCCTGTCATTTATGTTTAAATCCTTCTATCTTTTATTTTAACTAAATAGAATGTCTCTTTTTTCCTTTGTGTTTTAAATATGTATTGTTTGTTTGTTTTCTTTATATAGTACATTTTATGTTGACTCTAGTGATATGACATGCCTGCAGAATTTTCAGTCAGATCTTAAAATCAAATTTAAGCATGAACTCTGAATAAGGGGGCTAGAATTAGAAAAAGGCATTCGAGAAATTGATAGAATGTTGATACATTTCGCAATCAAGTTGAAGCCTTCTTTCAAAATAAGGCAAATATTTTTGAGAATTACAAGAGTAACTTGGTCATCAATTGAAAGACATGTCTCAATTAGGTAAAAAATGTGTGATCCTATACCAAAAGGAACAAATAAAAAATCAATTCCACGAAGGCATGAGTCATTCAATTTGAGGGATGTACAACAAAGATGGAGTTGTATGCTTGACAATTGTAGAAGAGGATATGACAAACATGCTCAGTCAAAGTTAGTGTTGTAAAAATGTCACACATGATCTTCAACTCCCACTTTCATATTGTATGCTATGTACTTGCATTTTTAAGAATTGATATGATGAAGGTATTTCATTCTGCTATTCAAACATTGTGTCATTCTTTGTTTACCCCATTTTAGCTTCAATTCTATTTTCTTTCATACCCTTTTTTTGGAATCAAGATAGAGTTAACAAAGTTCAAAAGAAAAGTGTCGAGAAAAAGAATAGAGTCAAAAAAGTTACAAAAAGAAGAAGAAGAAAAAAGTTGTCAAAAAGAAAAAAGAAGAGAGTGTAAAGATAAATAAATTTAGAAAAGCCCCAAAGAGAAAAAGAGTCAACAAAAGAAAAAAGAAATTAGAATCAAGCAAAACAACAAGCTGTCGAAACTATGTGTGACCTGATTCTCCTCTTTCGAGGGTGAGATACTTAGGTTGCCCTACTATGGGCTCAGTCCAACCAAATAAACAATTTAGAGTCACCTAGCCAAAAGAAACTGGGGCATGGGTTAATCCTCATTGTTTGAGTTAATTTCAAAAGTTTTAAGTCCTACCCCACTTCAACTATCGTTTGGGCCTCATGCCATCCTTTCTTTGTAATCTTATCCAAAAGCTAAGTTACAACCAAAGAAAAACCTTCAGATCAATCTTTGATAATGTTAAGGCTAAGCATGCAGTCCATATGATAATGCATTTTGGGAACTATTGTCTTCCTCAGCATAAGGAATCAGGAGAGAAATAAAATGAGAGAGTCTTATCAGTGAAAACCCACATGGGCACTGTAAGGCGATGGTAAGTTGAGAGAAATAAAAATGAGAGTTTTATTGGTGAAAACCCTTATGGGCACCATAAGGCGATGGAGAGTTGAGAGAAAAATGAGAGAGGCTTGTTGGCAAAAACCCTTCAAGGCGTCACTAGCCGAATGAGGTCTTAAATGCAATTGGCACAAGGAAGTAACTCAGTTTCAGGGTCATTAACTCAAGAACAATTGGTAGAAAGTTCGGTTGAAAGATTAGACAACTTAATCCAAAAGGGGTGTCATAATCATTAGGGTTTACAATTATTTTCAGATAAATTTTTCTTCTGTGCTTTTTAGATAATTCTTCTTCTCTCTATTTCAGTGGGGACATTCATTGTCCTTTCTTTTTTCTATATTTCTATTTTCTTGAGTCAGTTATTCAATTGTTATCATTTTTTTCCTTGTGTCTTTGAGTCAAGTATATGTCAAAACAAGTGAGAAAAGATTTTAAAACTGGCTACCAACTTCTTCAATTTCACAAAGCAAGACAAAAGTTCAGCACATAAAAAAGACATAATTGTGAGGCTAAATAAGGCATGCAAAAATTTTGTCAATAGACAAGTCTAGGAACTCATGAAAATACCAAGGTTCAAAGGGTTTATCTAAGAAGCCTGGCAAAGCAGCGATATTGTGTTTGTTTCAGAGTGACTCTTAGTAACCTGAGTTTGGGTTATTGATGCAGCAAGTCAACGATATATGCTAATGGTTGGAAGCAAGGTTAAATGTGACGAGGGCAAGAGTGATCGCGGCAAAAGATAAAGCCACAAACTAGCCACTATGTTTTAAACTCACAAATTTTCTTTGATGAAACAGGAAACATATTACCTTCAAAGTAAGAACTTCAGAGCATAAATATCAAGGGCTGCAATGCCTCACTTCTACAAATACAGGGAGCAATATTGCTGCATAGGTTTGATAATCAAATCATGGTAAAATTCATCATCCGGTATCCCTTGGAGACACACTTTCTTGTCCAGGGATTTCAGTTTTCATTTGCTAGGTGATACGCTTCTTAAATTGAACATTCCCCTTGATTCCTATAAGATGTACCTTTTAGTCGAGTCATTACCCTTGATTCCTATAAGACGTATCCTTTAGTCGAGTCATTCCCCTTGATTCCTATAAGATGTACTTTTTAGTGGAGTCATTCCCCTTGATTCCTATAAGACGTACCCTTTAGTCGAGTCACTCCCCTTGATTCCTATAAGATGAACGTTTTAGTCGAGTTATTCCACTTGATTCCTATAAGACGTACCTTTTAGTCGAGTCATTCCCCTTGATTTCTATAAGACGTACCCTTTAGTCGAGTCATTCCCCTTGATTCCTATAAGACATACCTTTTAGTCGAGTCATTCCTCTTGATTCCTATAAGATGTACCTTTTACTCGAGTCATTCCCCTTGATTCCTATAAGACGTACCTTTTACTCAGGTCATTCCCCTTAATTCCTATAAGACGTACCTTTTAGTCGAGTCTTTCCCTTGATTCCTATAAGACGTACCCTTTAGTCGAGTCATTCTCCTTGATTCCTATAAGACGTACCTTTTAGTCGAATTATTCCCCTTGATTCCTATAAGACGTACCTTTTAGTCAAGTCATGTCATTCCCCTTGATTACTATAAGACGTACCTTTTAGTCGAGTCATTCCCCTTGATTCCTATAAGACATACCTTTTAGTCGAGTTATTCCCGTTGATTCCTATAAGACGTACCCTTTAGTCGAGTCATTCACCTTGATTCCTATAAGACGTACCCTTTAGTCGAGTCATTCCTCTTAATTCCTATAAGACGTACCTTTTAGTCGAGTCATTTCCCTTGATTTCTATAAGACGTACCTTTTAGTCGAGTCATTCACTTTAATTCCTATAAGACGTACCTTTTGTTGAGTCATTCCCTTTGATTCCTATAAGATGTACCTTTTATTCGAGTCATTCCCTTTTATTCCTATAAGACGTACCTTTAGTCGAGTCATTTCCCTTGATTCCGATACGACGTACCTCTTAGTCGAGTCATTCTCTTTGATTCCTAGAAGACGTAATTCCTAGTCGAGTCATTCCCATTGATTCCTATAAGACGTACCTCTTAGTCGAGTGATTCCCATTGATTTCTAGTAGATGTACTTCTTAGTTGATTCATTCCTCTTGATTCCTAGAAAATGTACTTTCTATTCTAGTCATCCCTTTTGACTCTTAGAAAATGCACTTTCTAGTCGAATCATTCCAGTTAATCCATAGAAGATGCATTTCTTTGTTTGGGGTTTTCAAGTAGTTACGATGTGACTTTCTCAAAAGTCCTTTGATGATAAACTCGGGAAGAATTTAATTCTTGTTGTTTGAAACTTTACTTTTCTGGCAAATAAAATCTCTTTATAATAATCTTTGTTTGGAATAATTTTCTTTTTAGTTTTGATGTGATTTCAGGAGTTCGCCTGAAGAACAGGGCGAATAAATGGAAGTCAAGCAAAATGGTGACAAAGTTGAAAGTCAAGCAAAAAGGTGAATAAATTGAAAGAAAGTAGATTGAAAAATAGCGAATCAGGAACCCGACTGGAGAATAGGATGAAGAAATTGAAAGTCAAGCAACAAGTTGAAGAAATTACAAGTCAGGAGCCCGCCTAAAGAATAGAGAGATGAAACTCAAGTCAAGAGTCCACAAGAAGCTGCATAGATAGGATTTTTCTAATTTTCATTTTTGTTTTAACTTGTAATTTTTATTTTTGATGTAATGACAGAGCGTCGGACTGGAACCTTGACAGGGCCTCACTCGACTCTACAACTCGGTATAGTCCCTCTATTTTCAACTCTTTGAGATACTTGAGACTTGATTCCCTCATAACTTGGGTAGGTAGGTTGTCCTAAGTCAAAACTCGGTTGCCCTTCTTCCTTCTGTTTCATTATTTTTGAATAATGGTCGGAAAGAAATTCTGTCTCGTTGTCTACTTCTTTGTCTGTAAACACTTCATGTTTACATTCAAAGGGGGCAAGCCGTAGACACCTAATTTTGTCCCACCCGAAGTTGAATTTTATTCATTTTTATCTTGTTTTACCACGTACTCTCACCCATTTTACACTTTTCCCACAAGGAAACAAATACAATAAATCCTAACAAATTAAATTCCTAATCCCTAAAATTCTCTTATCCTAACTAATTTTTACACCTCATCCTAACAACCTTTCCCACCCCATGCCCCCACCCCTACTCCGACACCCCACATTTTCCCCATTCAGTCTTTAATAGAATTAAAAAAAGAAATATAGATACACGAAAAAGGCACGACAAAGGGGGGCCCATCAGATATACACACAGCTACATACTCCTTTTTTTGGGGGGAATTTTCTTTTTCCATTTTTATATACACACACTCCTACAGGCCCCATAGAATAATTTAGATACACACTTCACTTATTCTCAATTCATCTTCCATACGACAATAGATGGAGAGCCGACTCTATTTTTCTAATCTTCACCGTTAGCAAATACGTACATACTGACCCACCCCAAAAATACACAGACGACATCGCAACACATACACGTGCACCTCACTGTCACCAGAAAATACGCACACAAACTAATCGATGCCACACACCAATACACGCACCTATCGAGACACACTATAAGACTGTGATAGAGAGAATTGAGAAAGATAGAGAAAACAAAAAAAAGAAGGAATTTGAGCTAGAGAGGAGAGAAACGACGATGGAGTGATTGTTCTGGCGAAGTCTCTCATGGAAGCACCATTATCGCCTGAGATATAAAATGTTCTCTGTCTTTCCATCACTATTTGAGATGACCGGAACTCCGGAAAGATGATAACAATATCTCTAACAAAAAATCTTCCGATCCCATCCCAAACTCACCGAAGAAGGAACGGGATAGATCGGTGCGTCTGAAATGAAGGGTGTTTTTGTCTTTACTTCATAATTTTAGTGTTGGAGACGCAAACAGGTAGACAAGAATCGGGGTTCATTCATAGTTGAGATTGATTCGAGGTCAAAATTTGATTTGGAATTTGTGTTGAGGTTTGAGGTTCCCGATGTGGATTTCATCTTGTTTAATCGAATAATACTTGAAAGCGGCATTGAGCTCCAATTCTTTCTTCTCTTCCTTTTAATATTTATGTGATTGGGAACGTGATTTGATATGTGAATTATTGGTGAAGTTTGAGTGTTGGATTGGTGAATATTTTCTTGTTTTGATTCATTGTTAGTTCCCTTGATCATGAACTGTGTGATGAAATGATATCTCATTTGAGAAGTAAAATCAGTTATTTGAGGGTCAGAAATTGAAAATTAACAAAAAGCAAGCGTTAATTTATTTTGATTCATTGATATCATTAATGTCATAATGTCACGATAGATCGAGCTTGGGTAGGCAAACATAGGTTTGATAGGCAAATTTAGGAATGGTGATTTGTTGAATGTGTGAATTTCTGTGAATGGTTCTTTCTATTTTTACGCTCAAAAATTGAGAACATGTATTCATTTTATCGGGGAATGCCCCGAGATCTTATGTACTTATTCACCGGGGAATGCCCTGACGTATCATGTACGCAAAGGAGGTTCGTGATGAAGGCCCGAGGCACTGGGTAAAGAATTGGAGCTTAGTCTAGGATTAGTTTAGAATAAGATTTATATTTCCGTATTTTTATTTTTGGGACTATATAACTTGGACTGGACAATTTTTTGATTTTTGAACTTTGTTTGATTTGTTTGTTGCTTGTTTTTATGTGTTTTATGTGATTTATACATTGATAGTGTTAAATTAGATGATATGCTCCACCTAGCGACCGTGTTCGAACCACGGGATCAAGGGGTGCCTAACACCTTCCCCTCTGTCAAAAAAATTTCTTAGCGGGAATCTCTGTTTGCAAACCAGTTTAAAAGAGTCAAACCGTTTTGAAAAAGAATTTCCAAAGGTGACTTGGAAAACCCACTTTATGTCAAGTGGCGACTCTGCGTTGATTATAAAATGAATCCTTTTCGAAACAATTCTCATCTTTTATCACTTAATAATAAAACCCTTTCGAACTTAAAATTAATTCTTTTGGTTAAAAAAGGGGTGTGGCATACATTACACATGATCATATTGGATTCCTCTGAGGCTTTTTTGTTTTGTTAATCTTTACAATGAAATTTTCTTTGATTTCTTTGGTGTACAATGAAATTCAAACAAATCCTATATTTGACCATCTATAATCTGCACATAATAACTTTGATATATAAAATCTCAAGCTTACTTCATCAATCATTATGAAAAGGTATTTCTAACTTCTAATGTAAAGATAAGGTGTGTGTACACTCAACCTTCCTCAAACGGCTTGCAGTAGGCACGTTGTTTGGTATTTTATCAATCATCAACATATATGTAATTCTTACTTCCCACTTTTTTATTCGTAATACAAATTTTAAATCCTTTATTAAATTATAAATACTTGTGAATACAACATACTTTTTTGAAAAATGCAAGAAAGTATGGAGAAACCACTATGAGCATGCCAAGTTGATTTACAAAACCAACAAAAAATAACAAGAAAAACAAAATAAGTAGGTTTAAAGAGAATACCAAGAAATCCAATTCATGGTGCATTTTCAGACACATAAAAAGGAAACAAAGAGGAAATTTTAGTATGAGAAAATGCTTTATTTCCACCTTGAATTATACGCGAAAAGGTTCAGACACACCCAAACTTTAGGAGGGTCTTATTACCCACCTGGACTAATTAAAGCCACATTTTGACAACCTTAGTGCCTTGTGGAACATACGTGGCACAACACACTGAAGGGTCCCTATCCACCCTTTTAGTATTATGATACGGAATCGAACTACGAAAACTAAAGACGACAAGTAAAGATAATTGATAAGATAGACAATTAGACACAAGAAAAGAATTAACCAAGAACAAAAGAGAATTTCAAACTTAATACCCTCAATTGTAATCTAATCGAGCACCTAATTCCTACAGTGACCAAGAAGGAGATGCACACTCTCTAAACCAATGTTTCTAAACAAAAGTTCAACAAAAGTTGTCCAATACTCTCACTCAATGGAGAAGTATTCCTCAATTCCTCAATAATCAAGTAAAAACTAAGAGAATGAGCTAGCCTCAAAAGTATTTATAGTTTAGGCTAATTATTATAATTTTAGGGCTCAAAAGTTACCCAATTTCAAGATAAGTCCCACTAAGGGCTGTTTTGATCCACTCTTGAAATGCTAGAGCAGATCAAAAACGGATCTAAAGTGCCTTGGGTGCAAGTCCTTTCAAAGGGATTTTCTAGCCCCATTTTGCCTTCGTTTGCCTCCTCCAACGATCCTTGGACCAATGTGAGTGCGATCATCAACAAATAACACCCTCTTATGGTAAGGAGGCTTTTTCAAGTTCCTCTCTTAGATCCTTTGAAGTTTCCAGACTTGACTTCTAGTGAATGGCTTGGAGCCAATCGGAATTGTATCATCCTCTCTATCCTGAGAAGAATTTGACCTCAAATTCAAAGGGTGATTATCTTCTATCATATCAAAGAGTGAATGATCACACAGATTAAAGGTATTGTGTACTTGATATTCTGAAGGAAGGTCAATCTAATAGGCATTGTCGTTTATCCTTTCAAGCACTTGAAATGGACCATCATATCGGGGCATCAATTTGGATTTTCTTTGGGTTGGAAACCTATCATTTTGAAGGTGCACCCACACCCAATCACCCGATTCAAGTACAAGCCACTTCCTTCCCTTGTTTACTCTTTTGACCACCTCTTGATTTTTCTTCTCAAGGCGAATTCTCACTTTATCATGCAACTTCTTCATAGTTTCTGCTCTCCTATCTCCATCTAAGCTTATCACAACATTACTAGGCAAATGAGTGAGATCTAAATGGGTAAGGGGGTTAAAACTATAAACACATTCAAGGGGAGTCATACCAATAGCCGAATGGATAACACAATTATAAGCAAATTTGACTAGAGGTAAGTGGTCCTCCCAAGTGGCCATTTTTCCTTTAACTAAGGTTAGCAACATAGAACCCAAGGTTATATTTACTACCTCTGTTTACCCATCCGTTTGTGGGTGGCAAGATGTTGAGAAAAGCAATTTTGTGCCAAGCCTACCCCACAACGACCTCTAAAAGTGACTAAGGAACTTAGAGTCCCTATCACTAACAATAGTCCAAGAAATTCTATGTATTTTGACAACATGCTCAACAAAAAAAGAATCCATATTAGAAGCATCATCAATTTTATGACATGGAGTGAAATGGGCCATTTTTGAGAACCTGTCAACCACAAAAAAAATGCAATCTTACCCCTTTTTTTCCTAGTCAATCCCAAAATGAAATCCATAGAGATGTCAAGCCATGGGCGTTGAGGAGTGGGTATAGGGGTATATAATCCCTTAAGGAGAAGGCGAGATTTTTCACTTCTACAATCCATGCATTGGCCATAAATTCTAGCAGCATCTTGACGCATCTTGGGCAAATAGAATTGTTCCTCTAGGATTCCAAGGGTCTTGTCAATTCCAAAGTGACCCATCATGCCCCCATCGTATGCCTCTCTTACAAATATTTCTCTCTATGAGCTAGAGTGTATGCACAACCTTCTTTCTTTGAATAAGAAACCATCAATCTTGGAGTAGGGCATAGAAGCACTATCCTTCTCCCACCTTTCCCTACCACATGTATCACAATCTTGATAGATTTAAACAAATTTGGGGTCCTCGGGGTACATTGTCTTTAGACTGTCAAATCACATCAATTTAGAAGACAATGTAGAGATAAGTACATGATTTCTAGACAATGCATTTGATACCACATTTTCCTTTCCCTTTTTGTAATGAATTACATAAGAAAAAGTCTTTAGGAAAGCAATCCACTTGGCATGTCTTTTATTGAGTTTATCTTAGGCCCAGATATATTTCAAGGATTCATGATCGGTTCGAATCACAAATTTCGTGTGCCACAAATAATGTTGCCAATTATACAAGGCTCTAATCAAGACGTATAATCTAGATCAGAGGTGGAATAATTTAGAGTTGCGCCCTTGAGCTTTTTACTAAAATAGGCAATATGTTTATCATTTTGCATTAAGACGACAACTATTCCTACCTTACTTGCATCACATTCAATCTCAAACATCTTATCAAAATTGGGTAATTGTAATAAGGGGGTGGAGCTAAGCATAACCTTCAAAGCTTCAAATATATTGGCTTGCTTATCATCCCATTTAAAAGTTTTATCCTTACGGATCACCTCGGTCAAGGGAATGACAATGGTACTAAATCCTTTGAAAAATCGCCTATAAAAACTAGCCACCCCATAGAAGCTTCTTGCTTCACCAATAGATTTTGGAGTTGGCCAATTCTTGATGGCATCTATCTTATATTCATCTACCTCGATTCCTCTTGAGATCACAACAAATACCAGGAAAACAACTTCGTTCATACCAAAAGAACATTTTCAAGATTAGCATACAACTTCTCTTTTCTAAGAACTTCAAACACATCACGCAAATGTAAGACATGTTCTTTACGGGATTTGCTATAAACTAGAACATTATCAAAGTATACCACAACAAACATCCCTAGGAACAATTTCATCACATGGTTCATCAACCGCATAAAGGTACTAGGAGAATTTGTGAGGACAAAAGGCATAAACAACCATTCATATAGACCAAACTTGGTCTTGAATGCGTTCTTTCACTCATCACCTAATTGCATTTAGATTTGGTAGTACCCTCTCTTGAGATCTATCTTAGAAAACATACAAGAACCATTCAGCTCATCAAGTATATCATCTAAATGGGAAATTGAGTGGCGATACTTTACCATTATTTTATTGATGGCTCGATAATCAACACGCATGCGCCATGTTCCATCTTTCTTTGGCCCTAGAAACACCAAAACTGCACATGGACTAATGCTTTCTTTGATGTATCCATTGTTGAGGAGTTCCTCAACTTACCTTTAGAGCTCTTTTGTGTCCTTTGGATTACTTTGGTAGGCCGGTTTGTTGGGTAATTGAGAACCCGACATAAAATTAATTTGATGCTCAATTGCCTGAAGTGGGGGTAATCCTTGGGGAAACTCCTTTGGGAACACATCTCCATAATCCTTCAAAACAGGGGAAATAGAATGGGGGATAGAAGAAGTAGAGTGGTTAGCATAAAAATCATGGGCTAGGAGGAGCATGGGTGTCTTCTCATCATGCTCTTTGAAAAGATCTTTGTTCCTAGACAACATCACCAAGGGACTCTTCTCTTTTAACCTTCCCTTCTCCTCTTCTTCATCACACTCCTCAATTTGGTCCTCCTTCTCACCTTGTTTCTTACCCTTCTCTTTCAATTCTCTTAATTTTTGGTAACCCTCATTCACTTGAGATGAAGAAAGAAGATGGTGAGTGAATTTCTGACCATTAAATGCAAAAGAGTACTGATTAGTCCTCCTATCATGCTTGCTTAAACGATCAGATTGCCATGGTCTTCTAAGAAAGAGATGACAACCTTGCATAGGTATCACATCACAATTCACCTATTCATGATAATTCCCAACTGAATCACCACTTGCCTATTCACCTTAAACTCACCACAATCATTTAACCATTGAAGCTTGTATGGTGTGGTATGTTTGGTCATGGGTAACTTCGAAAAATCAACCAAAGTTGCACTAGCCACATTAGAACAACTTTCGCTATCAATGATCAAAAAATATATATTTTTCTTTATAAGACAATTAGTATGGAATAGATTCTCCCTTTGACTAGACTCATCTATCTCCTTAATAATCATTGCACACCTCATAACAAAATTTGGAACCTCTTACTCTCCATCTTGAGGACAAGTATATTCATTATCCTCCTCTACTTGCTCATCTTCTTGGGATCCCTCTCCATTTTAGGATTTTTCATCATTCTCATCTTCTAATCCCACTTCTTCTCTAAGATAATACAATTTTCCTTCCTTAATAATCGCATTTCTCGGGTTGGTACATTCACCTGCCTTATGTCCCCACCCTTGGCATTTAAAACATTAAAAACCTTTAGGATTGAGAGTAGGATATTTGTTACCTTCATTCCTTAGAGGGTAGTTTGGATTGGTATTCTCTATGGGTTTTTTGTCATTGGACTTGTAGTCATTGATCTTGTTCCACCTTGATGATAATTTCTCTATCTCTTTACTTTTACTCCAAGTATTGGTAGATGAGTACCCTTTTGGTTTGTAAGTTGCCCTTTCTCTGATATCCCCTTCAATCTCCAAGGCTGCTTGGAAGATTTCTTCTATGGTATAAAACTTGTGGATAGTCATGCATGAGGAGATATCTTTGTTCAATACAACCTTAAAGCATATGATGTCATGATTCACGTTCTCTCAATGGTCGAGCTTTAAGATCAATTATTGGAATCATCATAATAGGCCATAACACTCTTGCTAACTTGCCTCAAGTTGTACAACTTTGCAAGCAGCTCATGTCTATACCACTTCGGAACATACCTTTGCCTCATGACTACCTTCAACGCATTCCATGGAGGGGGTTTTCCTTTATTCAACACATTTATAAATCTCTTGACATAATCCCATCATGTATTGATATACCCTTCAAAATGGGCTATGGCATAACAACTTTTCTTCTCTTCGGTGATATCATTAACTTGGAAGATCCTTTCACAAGAGGACTTCCATGAGAGATAAGCTTTAGGATCACTTTCTCCTTTGAAATTTGTAAGACTAAACTTGATTGAATAGATACCCACATCTAGATCCCTATTACCTTGTTTGTTCCATTGATCATAACCTTGAGGTCGGTTTACCAAGTTTCCTCTACCATTAAGTGCTGGACCAAATCTTTTTCTCCGACCTCCATAACCTCGTTGATCTATTGGTCTACATCTCATTTCCTCTACCAACATGTCAGCTACATCGAATGCTCTAAACTATGCTTATTTTTCTTTTCTTTCTTTCTCGTCTATTTGTATGGGTTGATTTTTGTTAAGGGGTGCTTGGAATGAGGGCATTCTGTTAAGTGGTGGTTGGTGTATTTAGGTTCTAGATTCATAATATTGTATTTGGTTGAATTAATATTGGAGTGGTCTAAAGGTATTTTGGTTTTGTGGATACGTAGTGGCTTGAGGAATGGAATCATGTGCTTGTATTGGTGGATTGATCATTTGGAGGCAGTTTTCCGAGGAAATATGAACCGACGAATTTAGAGCATGCCCACTAGTTGAAGCATTGAAGTGTTGAGGTATGGATAAGGATATGTTTTATCGACCTTCTACGATATCCACTGTTCTACTAATGAAGGATTCACTCCCTTCAAGAGAATACACTTTAAGATCTAGTGAGTTTATCTTAGCACCCGTAGAATCAATTTTACGATTGAGAGTTTCAATGGCCATTAAGATAGCATTGGTTGAGTGGTTATCCATTATTTTCAAAGTTTTGCCTTCCGTAGCCATTTTCTTATGAAGAAAGACACTAAAAAACAACAAACATGTTATCATTAGAGAAATTAACCTTACAAACTCTTCACTCCTTTGTTTAACTCACACTTGGATCACAAATGTTGAAAGATGGTTTATACTTCGTGTGGTAGTTGAGGTGTCAAGTTCTACTCTTGATCGGATTGGATTCTAGTTTGATGGACTCAAATAAATATATGAGCACTTGGATCAATAATTATAAATTCTATTAAAAAGAGAAAAGCTTGAAATAAATGAGACGATGAATGAAATGGGACTCAAGAACTAATCATCCAACTTAGTAGGTGGATTACTAGTTGTTGATAGTTTTAATAATCAAGAGTTGAATTTATGAATCAAATAATGAAACTAAGGAATAAAACTTGAGTAAATTGGAGTTTAGAAGTGTTAGAATGCATTTGGAACTTGAATTGGACGTTGGGAAGTCTTGACATACGTTTGGGAGGTGTCACACACCTTGAGCGCACCTATATAGCACTTTCAGCGCAGGTGGGGAAGGCTGCACATTGTTTTGAGCTATGAAAGCAGTTCCAACGCACCTCCAGTGCAGGTTGGATGCAGGAGAGACCCTAGACACTTCCTTGAGGTGCGGAACCAGGCTGGGAGCAGCTGTATCCACCTTAGACGCAGGTCAAGGGAAAGTTGGCCGCCACTTGCTTGTTCCAAGGCCAAAAATGCCCTTCTTGATGCCCTTTGTGTAATTTTCTCTTTGAATATTCTTGAAATATTTTTAGATGCTCAAACAAAAACACACTTTAAATCTTTTTATTCCTACTTTTTGGATCAAACACCTTCTTTTGGATGAATTTCAATATGAATATAACAATCTCCTCAAGAACATACCAAGAACACTAAGAACATCAATCTTTCTAACTTTATCTCCGGAGCTTGGAATGAGTTCAAAATTTGAACGTAGGTACTTTTTATCCTTCTAAAATCATTCCAAACATCAATTTATCCAAATTATTCATCAAAATCTTCATCTTTTCAATTCACCTCAAATGTCTTCAACCCAAGCTCCCAACAAGGATAGAACTCTCAAATAAGCTCCGATTTAACTCAAATTTGGTTTATAAACTCGTATAGTATTAGGGAATGCAAATGTAACACTAGAAACACCAGAAAACACAAAAATCAAAAAATTAATATATGACCTAAGATCTAAAACGTGAATAGTAACTTGTTTTTGTGATTTTCAATTTTTTGAGATGACTAGATCTAAGATTGACTTTGTAGGAACAAAATCAAACTCAGCTCTGATACCAAATAATACGGAATCAAATTATGAAAACTAAAGACGAAAAAAAAGTAAAGATAATCGATAAAACAGACAATTAGACACAAGAAAAGAAGTAACCAAGAATAAAAGAGTATGTCAAACTCTAATACCCTCAGTTACAATCTAATCGAACACCTAATACCTACGGTGACCAAGAGGGAGATGAACGCCCTGTAAACCAATGTTTCTAAACCAAAGTTCAATAAATGTTTTCCAATAGTCTCACTCAATGGAGAAGAATTCCTCAATTCCTCAATAATCAAGCAAAACTAAGAGAATGAGCTAGCCTCAAAAGTATTTATAGCTTATGCTAATTATTATAATTTTAGGGCCCAAAAGTTAGCCAATTACAAGATAAGTTCCACTAGGGGCTGTTTTTATTTGCTCTTGAAATGCAAGAGTGGATCAAAAGAGTATCCAATGCGCCTTGGGTGCAAGTCCTTTTCAGGGGGTTTTCTAGCCCCGTTTTTCCTTCACTTGCCTCCTCCAATGAACCTTGTACCAATGTGAGTGCGTTCATAAAAAAATAACACCCTCTTGATGGTAAGGATGCTTCTTCAAGTACCTCCCACTTCATGAACTATCCTTGAATCCTTTGAATCTCCCAGGCTTAACTTCTAGTGAATGGCGTGGAGCCAATCCGGATTGTATCATATCGTTAAGTAGTTTGGATAAAAATATCACTTATAAAAGTAGATTGAAATTATGTAATATTATCAATATTAATTAAATTATCATAGATGTCTTGTTCTGATCATTTATTAAATACTATTTAGTATTATGTGTACAACTATATTATGTCGCACATCTTGCACCAAGACCTCGCTGATTCTTCATTACTTACATTACAGTAGGTCGAAAAAATTATGCGAGGGATCTATTCATCCTACTGCATTAGTGTATCCGAAGAAGGTTGAGTAGACATGGGACATTTTGTATGACCACCCCCATGACCATATCATACACTATATAAGTAGGGTTATATGACATTATCAAAATACGTAAGATCCTATTTGACCAAAAACCAGTAATTGTTATGGACTTGAGGTGGAGGCCAGATACTCACACATTCGACCTACCCTTAAGAGGTAACTTTCACGCTACAGGATATGGATGTGTTGGTTGCACTATACATAGTCGGAGATCCAATTATATGTACCGATGAAAGGGATCATAATTTAGATTGGCATATGATGTTATGATATTACACTGGCTTGGAGGTTGAACTAGACACCATTAATGGGAATGATTGTATTTCTACTATAACAGTTCTGGATTATCTTCAACAATATCTTTTTCTTCATTCCATATAGTCAAGACTTTAGAGAGTAGGGTTTATAGCACCGCTCGACTGTATATGTGTTTCTTTTGGGAGGGATGCTATGCATAAATACATCTGACAGTATTTTGAGTTTGAGGTACTTATATTTACATAAGGACCTCAACAAAAAAGGAGACTATAGCTGGGGAACACTGTTCTAGCATACTTTATAGGTCTCTTTGTCGGATATTCATGTGAACGAAGGAGCTAGAAGGATTTTTTCCTCTTCTTCAGGTAACCTTTCTTATTATCTAAATTCAATTCGATTAGTTATTCTTTTTATTAAAAATAATTTTGATGTAATCATTAGATATGGATTTGAGAGAGGATTCGGTCCTTCTGGATAGAGTCGATTGAGAAGATAGACTAGTTAGTGCTACTATATGCTAGGTGTTGGTGTAATATACCATAAATTACAATAAATAATTACAGTTGAAAATAAAAGGAACAAAAGTGAATAAAATAAAATAATCTTCTTCTTGACTGAGGCACGGATATCTCACTTTCTTTAAGGAGATACAAGCCCACTGGGGCATAATCTACACCGATTCAGCAATATATCTCGTGACTTGTCCCCTCCAGGATACAACAACTGATAAACGATGTATAACTCAAACAACTCTGGATTAGTTGAAGAGTCCAAAGCCGCACCATAAGAACACCTTCCTTAAACATATATTTACTGCTTTGTATAGTGAATATAGTTAAAGACTTAGAATATTTTCTCTATCTCAACTCTTTCTTTCACTAATATAATAACTCTCATTTGTAAAGTGAATATAGTTGTAGACTTAGTATATTTTCTTTGTCTTAACTCTCTCTTTCACTACTACACACTATAATCTTTTTCACACTTATCATATTTCCTAGTCCATGCAATAACATGCAAGACCACCTCTATTTATAGGTGAGGCACTTAAGAAAATGCCAAACCATGCTAAATTTATAAAGGAATTGCTAACAAAGAAGCAGAAGGTAAGCTGTCAGTTGGTGGACAACATCTACCACAGTAGCGCTGTTTCTTCACAATCCTTAGTGCAGAAAAAGCCTGACCCTAGAGCATTTACCATACCGTACATAGTTGGGTCCATGAAGTTTACCAAAGCTTTATGTGACTTAGGAGCAAGTATTAATCTAATGCCCCTTGATATCTACCAGAAGCTTGGACTGGGGGAACCTACCTCCAAAATGATGTGTCTTGTCATGGTAGATAGGTCAGTGAAACGACCAATTGGTATATTACACAATGTGCCGGTGAAAGTGGAAGACTTTATTCTGCCTGTAGACTTCGTGATATTGGATTGTGATGTTGATTTTAAGGTAGACATCATCTTGGGTAGACCATTATTAGCCACGGGAAGAGTGTTGGTTGATATGAGCTCAATGAGCTAAAGTTCAGGTATGGAAAAAGAGAGGCCAGATTTAAAATGCATTCTCCTATGAAGTAGTTGAAGGAGATGAATACTTCTCGATCGTTGATGTATTCCAGGAAGATGGTAATGAGGTGGTGATTCAGAATCTTGACCAAGTCTGAGTAGTCGAGATAACCCAGTCATGCCATGAAATTAAATCAGGCGCTATTTGGGAGGCAACCCAATATTTTAATTTTATTGCACTTGTGTTTTTAATATTTGTAGCTAAGAGTCGTACAAAGGAGGTGAACTAGTTTCAGTCAACTTGAGGAGGATTGACATCAATTTTGACAGGTTGTCACAAGTATGACAAACCATGAGAAATAGCGTCAAAATACTCAAGTCAAAGCCCTATTCTATTAAGGCTGACAACAATTTTGAAGTGCTGTCAGGTATTTGACGCGCCGTTAAAAATGTCGTAAAGCCTAGCTTAAAAATTTTGGGCTAACCCAGCCCAGTCACAGCTGTTCACATTCCCACGTACCATAGGTCTTTTCCTATTAGTTTTAATTTTCTTTCCTTAGAGAGTTATTTCCCTTGCTTTGTCAAGTTTAATCCCTTCTGAGTCAAAATTTTAAGACTTTCCTTGTTGAAGCCTGAGAGTTAAGCCAAGAAATCTTCTACCTCTCTTATCTCATTCTTCTCTCACTCATAAGTCTAAGTGCTTAGAGTACATCAGCTAAAGTTTCAACATCCAAGTATAAGAAAAACTTCAACTTTATCTTTCTTTGGATCAATTGTGAACTACAAGAAACCTTGGTTTCAAAAGAGTGAGCTAAACCCATTAACATGCTTCAAGCCCCTTCAAAAATGAGGGTTTGTAGGGGTATGCAGTATAATTTCGTGGAAATCTCACTAAAGAACATGACCTAAGTTGAAATTGAGAATAATGATAGAAGAAAAATCAAGTAAAAGAAGTTAGAAATTGTAATGTTGTCTGACGACAATTTTTATGGCCTTGCACCTGTGTGACAGCCATTCAAAAATGCAATCAAAAGCTGAGAAATTTTTTAGATTCTGAATAAGGTTGACAATGCTTTTAAGCACTGTCACACCTTTGACGACAAATCAGAAAGGCCGTCAAACCTTGGAACTAAAAATAGTGTTGATGTTTAATTGAGGTCATCCTTCTTCTTTTCTTGTTTGATTATAAGTACCAATTAAGGATTTCTACGTTGTACAGAACTGAGCATGACATCCAAGAGGAAGAATCCAACCACACCAAAGAAAGCAGCTATAGATAATGTGCCTTTATAACTTGTCAATGAGGGCTCTGATTATAAAGATGAGGAGCCTTTGCTCAGATGGAAAAGAAAGAGGACTAGTCCAAAGACTCCACCTCCACCTAAGCCTACTGAGGTGGAGGATACTGATGATAATGAGGTGACAACCTCATCTGAGAAAGCTTCGGAGGAACAAGGATCAGAACACACTGAGCAGAGGTCTGAGAGTACTAAACCAGCAGTCAAAACTAAAGATTTTGAGAGGCTTGCAACTGAAGAAACTGAGTCTGAATCACCATCTTCGGATCACCAAGGTGATAAGGATTATTTAGTACAGGGAAATTCGGTGAAATAAGAAAACCCCGAGGTTAGTAACAATGTGAGATGGCGAATCCATGGGGCTAAAATGATTTATTTGGATAGACTTTGTAGAACAGATCGATGAAATGCCAGAAGGCCAATTCTAGAGGAGAAGAAGATTATCACTACAGGGTTGATCAGATGCCCTGAGGTTATGCATAAACTCTAGGAGTATGGTCTGGAGTGGACTACTAGGGGAAGCAATATTTACTGTCCTTCGTTTGTCCAGCATTTCTGCGTGAAGTAACAGGCTACGATGGAAAATATATGCAAAGAAGGGGATAAAACTTTAGTATAAGCCTCTCCTGACCAAAGTTGTAGTACGTGGAGTGGGGTGGATGTATCAGTTGCCACCATAAATAGGTTTCTTCATGGGCCAGCCTTCGTCCCATGAGCTACCTCACCTATATTCTATGCCCGATTGAAGCATCGAGAAAATCAGCACAAGTGGCTAGCGACACTCATAGCAGATGGGGAACTGGAATGGTTGATAATCCAGCAGAAAAGATTTCCAAAGCATCTCTAAATTCAGAGGCAAGTATTTTGGGGGGGGGGGGTTTAATACGGATTCATCTGATACTCACCAAGGGCGACAACATATTAGGGGATGATCGAGCAATATTGGTTGCAAGCTTGACAGATAAAACCCCCTTGGATTTTGGAGAAATTATAGCAGAATAGATCAAGATTTGACTCGCAAGAGCTGATGCTACATATCTATTCTCATGCCTGATTACTAGGTTGTGTGAAGCAGCTCATATTTCTGAGATTTTAGGTATTAATGATGAGATGCATGCCAAGAAGACTCACAACCCTGTCAGCAAAAATGAAATTCGGCCAGGCTTGCGACTTTATTAAAATGTAGGGTGTGCAACAGATCCTCCAGTCACTGAGACTGTTTCAGCACCAGATGTTGGGGTGCAAAGCCCCGAAACTGTATCACCACCACCACCAGCACATTCAGCTCAGGAAGGTTCAGTGCCTCAAAGTGAGCTGACTGCTTCAGTTTCTCTAACAGTAAGAAGGTTGGAATTTTAGCCAATTGATATTATGAAGGTGGCCAGGCTAGCAAATTGGTGCGAGATACAACTACTGGCCTTCACCAAATAATTTGCTGCTGCTGTAGACAAAAGATTTAAAGCTGTACTCGATCCTACACTAGAACCTTTCATGACTTTGCCAGTGCGGGTAGCAGATCTTGAGAACAGATTCAATACTCGGGCAAGAGAGATGATAGATACTGATATTGCTACTTTTAGGGATGCATTGTACAAGGTGAAGGCTGAGGTTGGGATATTGCAGTAACACCAAATTATGGTGCCAACAGGATCAACTATACATGATGTTGAGGAAGACATTCCTATAAATGATCTTACTACGAACTCCTCAAAGAAAAAGAAGAAAAAGGGGGAAATGAAAGGCAAAAACAAAAGATATGAGCCTGATAGTGAAGAAGAGAGAAAGACTAAAAAGAAAGCAAATAAGAAGGCAGAGAAGGAGAACTTGAAAAGGGCAATACTGGAGTTTATGGCTGAAATAGAGAAATGGGAAGCAACCATCAGAGCTAGAGCTGCAGGTGCTTTATCGAGCCAGGCTCCAGCTACTACAAAGGCAGATGTTATGAGTGGGGAAAAGATAGCTGATGATGTGATGGCAGGGTCGGAGACCTAGAATCCACAGGCTTGACTGATTTTAGGTATATTCTAACCCTTGGTGCTTTTTATTTCTTGATTTTAAGTTAAGGGTATAGGGAAACTGTTGTTGTAACACATTCGGTGGATAATTAGGAGTAGTGCAAATACTTGAGGTAGTTAGCTCGTTTAGTGAATTTTGAGTACGTCTCCAGTGGTCTGATATGTTGTGAACTGTGTGAAGTGCTTCTAGTGTGACCACTATGTATCTATTTATGGTACTAGTGTGGTAAATAGATAACCTGTAGAGAACAAATGCATGAAACAGAGGAGTAGTGATATGCTATATACTTGTGTGCCATATGCATGTAAGGTCTTACTCAGTTCCCATTGTGCGTTAAATCTAAAACTTGCTCAGTTCGTCGTGTCATAGTCATAGGATAGGCATTTAGCAACGGATCATAGGCCATTTTTTCATGTTAACCCATATTAGCTTAAATGACCATCCAAGTGTGAACAATATCCCTTGATTCTTTTTTTTGAGCCTAAATAGCCTAATTCTTTCTTGTACACCTTTCATATTCCTATTATATCACAATGAACATGTTTTGGCCCTGGTTCTCCTTGGACATTGTGCACCTTGACTTTGGCAAATAGCCTAAGTTGAGGGTGGCTACTATAGGGGTGCTTGATGCATTATGAGTATGAAGAGAGGGAAAATAAAGAAAATGAATAACAAGTTAGGTATAGTGAAAAAGTATATAGAAAAGAGAAAAATGAATAAGTTGATCTAATGCGTGAACAGAGAACACCCATCTTGAGACTACTTGACAAATAGAAGAGGGAAGAAAAGAAGGTCAAAAGTTTAAACCCCGTGAGTTAATGTAGTACCAAGGAGGTATAGTCACTATGAAATACCCTTGAATGTCATACTAGCCCCTAGCCTACGTTACAAACTTAGAAAATACCTATAGTGATGCTAACTGACTTATCTGAAGACTTCAGTACTGACTATAAGGGCAAGCCTATGGCATTAGATGCGCAATGTTAGAACTTTGTTCTGAGAGTGAGTCTTACGTTCATCCCTATGTTAATACATGTAAATCTAAGTGAAAAAGAGATTTCTTTATGGTGAGGGCACACCAGGTATGTTGTTATTAACTACTTTGTTCGGAGAATGTAATTTAGGTATGTGATAGGTTATTATTGCTGAGATTTTTGCCATATATAGATGCTTGTGAGTTACATAGTTGTTTTCAAATATTAGACACAGTTTATTTTATTTTGATTAATCATGGAGATGGTGCATGTATTCTGAACTGATAAGAGTAGTTAGCTGCCGAATTGTACTTTGTTTATTCCTAGTTATGTTTTGGTTGCTTGAGGACAAACAATTATTTAAGTTTAGGGTGTTGATGTGTGAGTCAATGCTAACATATTTGATGCTTTTAACTCTGAATAATTGTGAAGTCTTAAGCAAATTTTGTACTTTTTGATCATTTTTTGTATGTTAATGCAGATATAAGTATCGGGGAAGAAACCAAAGGAAAGAAGAATAAAACAGTTTAAAGCTGGTGGAAATAAGCTGAAATATATCTGACGATCATTTTGAAGTACCATCATACATGGGACAGGCTATCAAAGTCACCTTCAAGATTAGACAGAATTTGAGAAGATTAGATGAAATGTGACAATGATTCGGAAGGGCCGTCAAATATTTGTGATCTCGTTAAATCACCGTCAACCAGAGGGCAGAGTATGCTAATTTTTAGTGAAATGTGATGCTAGTTTGCAAGCTCCATCAAGATCTTTGAAACTCCATCAGGATTACCATCTGAAGAGTCAGATGATAACAATTCATTGGAATCTTTGACGACATCTGGCATATGTCGTCAGGTGTCTGACGCAATGTCAAAAGCATCGTCGTCTAATTCAAAGAGAAAACTAAAACTTTAATTTTGTTTCATTTATTAGGTTTGACTATTTAAAGACTTGTTTTAGGGTTTTTAGGAATTAGTCATTATCTAGGAGACATTAACTCTGAGAAGAGAGGGACGTATATTGCTCTCTTTCATTAATTATTCTTCTTGTTTCTTATCAACAATTTTTAGTCTTCCACCTTGTGATTAAATTGAAGATACTACTTGTTGTTTTTCATCCATTCGTAAGTTGATCCTTATCATCATGAATTCAACTTGTTATTTCGTTCATTAAATAATGAGTGGCTAATTCTATTAGCCAGAGTTCTGGGATCCATGAATTAGGGTTTAATATGATGCTAGGTGTGTAATGGATTCCAAGAGTAGTAGAACATCTTGTAATTCTGTTGTTTTAACTGAAATCTAGTGGTTGCAAATATTGGATTATGCCTTAGGTTTTATTTGCTTCTAACGGAGAAATAGACTAGAGGTCATGAATTATCAACAGGGACTCAGAAGCTACAGACCTTTTGTTTAATGATTGATACCATAACTGGATTAATCTACTTGAGATAACATCCTTTTGGAAATTGATAAGTTATCTAAGTTTGAGAGAATTAGATAATAAATTGTCTGGTAAGGTCGAAAGATAAGTCAGAAAGTATCATAGTCAAGGATAGTCTGTTGTTCTACATACTTCAAGAATCCCAATCATTGCCTAGTATCTGTCAACTCCCAAAATCCAGGGTGAACATAACTCTAGTTTCCTATTTATCTTGATTACAAACACTGAAGTATTGAAAGTGACATTTGACTTTCTGTGAAACTTAAACCCCCATCCTTCGAAAATAGTAAACTATCAGTAAAGCATTTCGTAAACAAATCGAAGTTCAAACCCTATTACCTGTGGGATTCGACCCTAACCTAGTTGGGTTTTATATTGACAATGATCTCTTACACCCATTCAAAAGTGTAATTTGAGCGTTATCAAAAAATGGCGCCGTTGCAGGGGAATACGATTGTAGACTAGAAGTTTGTATGAAAAAATTTGTTGATAGTTAAGTTTCCTTGATTTATTTTTATCTATTGTTTTCTTTTATTATAGGTACTATGTTGTTTATGTCAAACACAAGAAGTTCTGGAGAACCACTATTACCAATCAATCCAAAACCTCAACTGATAGGAAGAATGACTAAACAATAGGAAGCACATCACCAGAACCCTGATGATAAAGACTTGGGTGATAAGGAATTGCTGAATCCTCAAAACCTAAGGGGACCTAAATAAGTTGCTGCACCAGTACAACAAAACATCAACAGAAATCATCCAGTCCAAGGAAGATATGGGCAACAACCTATGCAATATGAGGTTGATGAAGATGATGAAGGAATAGATAGAGCTGGTGCAACGGGTGCTATCAGTCCTCCACTGTTGGCACCAGGTGCAAAATTCAGCATAACAAGTACCATGATCCAACTCCTGCATCTGAAAAGATTATTTAGAGGCTTGTCTGGTGATGATCTGGACATGTATTTGGTGAACTTCATCATCATTTGCAAATCCTTTGACAATCTGGGAGTGAGCCAAAATACGATTAGGTTGAGATTATTTCCTTTGTCTCTATTTGGGGAGGCAATAATGTGGTTGAATGAGTTAAAGCCTGATTTTATAACCAACTGGAGACAGTTAAAAGATGTGTTCCTAGAATAGTTCTTTCCACCCTCTAGAAGAGTACAGTTGAGGGATGAAATTAGCAACTTCAGACAGCTCCCGATTGAAGCACTGCACAAAACTTGGGAAATATTTAAGAAGAAACTTGAACAATGTCCGAACCATAATATAATGGAATTTCACTTGATGGATACCTTGTATAGATCTTTTAACTCTGTGACAAAGCCTATTGTTGACAATGCTACAGGTGGTTCGTTTATTGACCTCTCTTTTCTAGATGCTTTTGACATGCTTAATAGAATAACCAAGCAGAGTCGGGCTTGGAACTCTAGGGATTCTGTAGTGGATAGCCCGACTATTGCTAGTGGTATTATTGTGGAGCAGCGTAGAAGGGATGAGGAGTGAGATCAAGATATGACCCACTTGAAGACACAGATGGACTTGCTGGCCAAGTACTTGCTATCTGGAAAAACTAAAATTGTTAAAGCTATGGAATCTCAGGGTACTATGTCTACAAGTGTTGATTCTAAGGCAAACTATGTGAGTAATCGGGGGGGTTTCCGAGGCAATAGCCAAGGGAACCAAGGTCGGACTTTCTATGATAAACCTGATTATAAAGATAGGGATCAGGGATATTTGAAAAATAATAATGACAGGAGTGGTTTGTATATTCCTCTTGGAAGTCAGGATTCTGCGATGACTAGTTCTAGCAAAATGTCCATGGAGGAGATGATGAAAAAGCTGTTGAAGGGAGTTGAAGCTACCAACTCAGGGGTAGCTACTATGAAAAGTGAATTTTCTACCCTCAATCAGTTGGTTAGCTCATACTCTACTTTTATTAATCAGTTGGAGCAATAGATAAGCCAACTGTCGGTTACTCTGAACCAGAGAAAAGCTGGTACTTTACCTAGTGATACGGTTCAAAACTCACGGACTGATGGCTCTTGTTTAGTTATTACTACTCGGAGTGGAAAGATATTATCTGGCCCTTTTATGGGCAAAGCCGTAGAGAAGGAGGTAATTGTTGATGAATCAGAAGGAAGCAATCCAGTAGAGTCTGAGAAGATGGATGGTTTTGTTGATATTTCAGAGAAAGAAGATGAAAAGAAAGGGGAAGTGGTATTGAAAGAAATCCCAAGATCACCACCTCCCTTTCCTCAGAGATCGAAGAATAAAGAAGACAACAAAAAATTTAGCAAGTTCATGGCAATAATGAAACAACTGACAGTGAATGTGCCATTGATGGAGGCACTTGAGTAAATGCCAAACTATGCTTAATTTATGAAGAAATTGCTAACAAAGAAGCAGAAGGTAAGCTATGAGCTGGTGGACAACATCCACCATTGTAGCGCTGTTTCTTCACAATCCTTAGTGCAGAAAAAGCCTGACCCTGGAGCATTTACCATAGAGTGCACAGTTGGGTCCATGAAGTTTACCAAAGCTTTATGTGACTTAGGAGCAAGTATTAATCTAATTCCCCTTGATATCTATAAGAAGTTTGGACTGGGAGAACCTACCCCCATAACGATGCGTCTTGTGATGGCAGATAGGTCGGTGAAACGACCAGTTGGTATATTCCAAGATGTGCCGGTGAAGGTGGATGGCTTTATTCTTCTTGCAAACTTCGTGATATTGGATTGTGATGTTGATTTTGAGGTACCCATCATCTTGGGTAGACCATTATTAGCCACGAGAAGAGTGTTGGTTGATATGGAACTCAATGAGCTAAAGTTCAGGTATGGAAAAAGAGAGGCTAGATTTAAAATGCATCCTCCTATAAAGCAGTTGGAGGAGATGAATATCTTTTTGGTAGTCGATATATTCCAAGAATATGGTAATGAGGTAGTGATCTAGCATCTTGACCAAGTCTGAGTAGTCGAGATAACCCAATTATGCCGTGACATCAAATTAGGTGCTATTTGGGAGGCAACCCAAGGTTTTAATTTTATTGAATTTATGTTTTTATATTTGTAGCTAAGAGTCGTATAAAGGAGGTGAGCTGGTTTCAGTCAACTTGAGGTGGATTGACGTCAATTTTGACAGGCTTTCACAAGTATGACAAGCCGTTAGAAATAGCATATAAATACTCAACTCAAAGCCCTATTTTGTTAAGGCTGACGATAATTTTGAAGCCCGTCAGGTATCTAACGCTTCGACAAAAATATCGTCAAATGAGTTGAGCCCATCTTAAAAATTTTAGGCTAACCCAGCCCAGTCACAGATGTTCACATTCCCGCATACCATAGGTCTTTTCCTATTAGTTTTAATTTTCTTTCCTTAGAGAGTGATTTCCCTTCCTTTTCCAAATTTAATCCTTTATAAGGCAAAATTTTAAGACTTTCCTTTTTGAAGCCTGAGAGTTAAGCCAAGAAATCTTTTCCCTCTCTTATCTCATTTTTCTCTCACTCACAAGTCTAGGTACTCATAGTACATTAGCTAAGTGTCGACATCCAGGTATGAGAAAAAGTTCAACTTCATCTTTCTTTGGATCAATTGTAAACTACAAGAAACCTTGGTTTCAAAGGAGTGATTTGAACCCATTAACATGCTTCAAACCCCTTCAAAAATAAGGGTTTGTAGGGGTATGCGGTATAATTTCATGAAAATCTCAGTAAAGAACATGATCTAAGTTGAAATTAAGAATAATGGTAGAAGAAAAATCAAGTAATAAGAAGTTAGAAATTATAATGTTGTCTGATGGCAATTTTCATGGCCTTGCACCTATGTGACGGCCATTCAAAAATGCCGTCAAAAGATGAGAAATTTTGTGGATTCTTGATAAGGTTGACAATACTTTTGAAGCGCCGTCACACCTGTGATGGCAAATTAAAAAGGCCGTCAAACCTGGGAACTTAAAACAGTGTTGATGTTTAACTGAGGTGATCCTTATTCTTTTCTTGTTTTATTACGAGTACTAATTGAGGATTTCTACATTGTACAGAACTGAGCATGGCACCCAAGAAGAAGAATCCAACCACACCGAAGAAACCAGCTAAAGAGAATGTACCTCTACAACTTGTAAATGAGGACTCTGATTATGAAGATGAGGAGCCTTTGCTCAGATGGAAAAGAAAGAGGACTAGTCCAAAAACTCCGCCTCCACCTAAGCCTATTGAGGTGGAGGATACTAATGATACTGAGGTGAAAACCTCATTTGAGCAAACTTTGGAGGAACAAGGATTAGAACACACTGAGTAGGGGTCTGAGAGCACTGAACAAGAAGTCAAAACTAAAGATTTTGAGAGGCTTGCAGCTGAAGAAACTGAGTCTGAATCACCATCTTTGGAGCAGTAAGGTGATAAGGATTCTCCAGTATGGGGAACTTTGGTGAAATGCAAAAACCCTGAGGTTAGGCACAATGTGAGATGGAAAATCCCTGGGGCTGAAACGATCTATTTGAATGGACTTCACAGAACAAATCGACGAAGTGCCAGAAGGCCAATTCTAGAGGAGAAGAAGATTATCACTATAGGGTTGATCAGATGCCCTAAGGTGATGCATAAACTCAAGGAGTATGGTCTGGAGTGGACTAATAGGGGAAGCGATGTTTACTGTCCTTCGTTGGTTTGAGATTTCTACGAGAACTACCAGGCTACGATGGAAAATATGTGCAAAGAAGGGGATAGAACTTTAGATAAGCCTCTTCTGGCCAAAGTTACAGTACGTGGAGTGAGGGTGGATGTATCAGATGCCACCATAAATAGGTTTATTCGTGGGCCAACCTTTATCCTATGAGCCACCTCACCTATATTCTATGCCCGATTGAAGCATCAGGAAAATCAACGCAAGTGGCTAGTGACTCTCACAGCAGATGGGGAACTGGAGTGGTTGAATAAACTAGTAGAAAAGATTACCAAAGCATCTCTAAATTCAGAGGCAATATTTTGGGGAGGTTTAATACGAATTCATCTGATACCCATCGAGGGAGACAACATATTAGGGGATGATCGAGCAATATTGGTTGCAATCTTGATAGATAAAACCCCCTTGGATTTCACAAAAATTATAGCAAAAAAGATCAAGATTCGACTCGCAAGACCTGATGTTGCATATCCATTCCCATGTCTGATTACTAGGTTGTGTGAAGAAGCTCATGTAACTGAGATTTCAGGTATTGATGATGAGATACATGCCAAGAA
Source organism: Capsicum annuum (assembly GCF_002878395.1). NCBI lineage: Eukaryota > Viridiplantae > Streptophyta > Magnoliopsida > Solanales > Solanaceae > Capsicum > Capsicum annuum. The sequence continues at coordinate 3,186,481 of NW_025896054.1, forward strand.
GACTCATAACCCTGTCGGTAAAAATGAAATTCAGTCGGGTTTGAAACTTGATCAAGATGCAGTTGGTGCAGCAGATCCTCCAGTCACTAAGACTATTTCAGCACCAAATGTGGGGGTGCAAAGCCCCAAAACTGTACCACCACCACCACCAGTATATTCAGCTCAGGTAGGTTCAGTGCCTTAAAGTGAGCCAACTGCTTCAGTACCTCTTACAGCAACAAGGTCGGCATTTCAACCAATTGATATTAGGAAGGTGGCCAGGCAAGCGAATTGGTACGAGGTATAACTACAGGCCTTTGCCAAACAATTTACTGCTGCTGTAGACAAAAGAGTCAAAGCTGCACTCGATGCTGCATTAAAACCTTTCATGACTTTGCCTGGGTGGGTGGCAGGTCTTGAGAACAGATTTGATGCTTAGGAAAGAGAGATGCTAGATGCTGATCTTGATACTTTCAGGGCTGCATTGGACAAGGTGAAGGCTGAGGTTGGGATGCTGCAGCAACACCAAATTATGGTGCCAATAGGATCATCCATACATGGTATAGAGGAAGACATTCCTATTCTTGATCTTACTGAGGATTCCCTAAAGAAAAAGAAGAAAAAGTGGGAAAAGAAAGGCAAAAGCAAAAGAGATGAACCTAATAGTGAAGAAGAGAGAAAGGCTAAAAAGAAAGCAAAGAAGAAGGCAGAGAAGGAGAACTTGAAAAGGGTAAGATTGGAGTCTCTGGCCGACAGAGAGAAATGGGAAGATGCTTAATCAAGCCAGGCTCCAGCTATTGTAAAAGCAGATACTATGAGTGGGGAAAAGATAGCTGATGATGCGATGACAGGGTCGGAGACCTAGAACCCACAGGCTTGACTGTTTTTAGGTCTATTCTAATCCTTGGTGCTTTTTATTTCTTGATTTTAAGTTAAGGGTATAGGGAAACTGTTGTTGTAACACATTCGGTGGATAATTAGTAGTAGTACAAATACTTGAGGTAGTTAGCTCATTTTGTAAATTTTGAGTACCTCTCCATTGGTCTGATATACTGTGAACTGTGTGAAGTGTATCTAGTGTGACCACTATGTATCTATTTGTGGCACTAGTGTGGTAAATAAATAAACTGTAGAAAACAAATGCATGAAATGGATGAGTAGTGATGTTCTATATACATGTGTGCCATGTGCGTATAAGGTCCTACCTTGTTCCCATTGTGCGTTGAATGTAGAGCTTGCCTAGTTAGTCATGCCATAGTCATAGGAATGTCATTTAGGAAAAGATCATAGGCCGTTTTTGCATGTTAACCCATTATAGTTTAAATGACCATCCAAGTGTGATCAATATCCCTTGATCCCTTTTTGATCCTAAATATCCTAGTTCTTTCTTGTACACCTTTCACCTTCTCATTACATCACAATGAACATATTTTATCCCTGGTCCTCCTTGGACACTGTGCACCTTGACTTAGGTAAATAGCCTAAGTTGAGGGTAGCTGCTATAGGGGTGCATGATGCATTATGAGTATGAAGAGAGGTAAAATAAGGAAGATGAATAATAAGTTGGGTGTCGTAAAAAAGCAAATAGAAAAGAGAAAACTAAAAAAGTTGATCTAATGCGTGAACAGGCAACACCCATCTTGAGAATACTTGACAAATAAAAGAGGGAAGAAAAGAAGGTCAAAAGTTAAAACCTCGCAAGTTAATGTAGTTCCAAGGAGTTATAGTCACTATGAAATACCCTTGAATGTCATACTAGCCCTTAGCCTACATTACAAGCTTAGAAAATCCCTATAGTGATCCTAATTGACTTATCTGAAGACTTCGGTACTGACTATAAGGGAAAGCCTATGGCATTGGATGCGCAATGTTGGAACTTTATTCTAAGACTGAGTCTTACGTTCATCCCTATTTTAATACATGTAAATCTAAGTGAAAAGGGATTTCTTTATGGTGAGGGCACACCATGTATGTTGCTATTAACTACTTTGTTCAGAGAATGTAATTTGGGTATGTGCTAGGTTGTTATTGCTGAGATTTTTGCCATATCTAGATGCTTTTGAGTTACATGGTTGTTTTAAAATATTAGACACAGTTGATTTTATTTGGATTGATCATGGAGATGGTGCACGTATTCTGAACTGATAAGAGTAGTTAGCTGCTGAATTGTACTTTATTTACTCCTAGTTATGTTTTGGTTGCTTTAGGAAAAAAATAATTTAAGTTGAGGGTGTTGATGTGTGAGAAGATGCTAATACATTTGAAGCTTCTAACTCTGAATAATTGCAAAGTCTTAAGCAGCTTTTGTTGTTTTTGATCATTTTTGTGGGTTAATGCAGATACAAGTGACCAGGGAAGAAACCAAAGGAAAAAAGAATAAAAAAGTTGAAATATGGTGGAAATAAGCTAAAATGTACATGGCAATCATTTTGAACCGCCGTCATACATGGGACAGGCAGTCAAAGTCACCGTCAATATTAGAAGAACCTGAGAAGATTAGATGAACTATGATGATGATTCAGAAGGGCCGTCAAATATTTGACATCTCGTCAAAATTGTTGTCAACTAGAGGGCAGAGTATGCTGATTTCCAGTAAAGGGTGACACTATTTTGCAAGCGCTGTCAAGATCTTTGACATACCATTAGGATTACCGTCTGAAGAGTTAGAAAATAATAATTTACTGGAATCTTTGACGACATCTCTCACACGTCGTCAGGTGTCTGACGCGCCATCAAAAGTATTGTTGTCTAATCCAAAGAGAAAACTGAAACTTTAATTTTGTTTCCTTAATTAGGATTGACTATTTAAAGACTTGTTTTAGGGTTTTTAGGGATTGGTCATTATCTAGGATACATTAACTCTGAGAAGAGAGGGTCGTACATTGCTCTCTATCATCAATTATTCTTCTTGTTTCTTATCAACTATTTTTAGTCTTCCACCTTGTGATTAAATTGAAGGAACTACTTATTGTTTTTCATCCATTCGTAAGTTGATCCTTATCATCATGAATTCAACTTGTTATTTCGTTCATCAAATCATGAGCGGCTAATTCCATTAGCCAGAGTTCTGGGATCCATAGATTAGGGTTCGATATGATGCTAGGTGTTTAACGGATTAAAAGAGTAGTAGAACATCTTAAAATTCTATTGTTTTAACTGAAATCTAGTGGTTGCAAATATTGGATTATACCTTAGGTTGTATTTGCTTCTAACGGAGAAATAGACTAGAGGTTGTGAATTATCAACAGGGACTCGAAAGCTACCAACCTTCTGTTTAATGATTGATGCCGTAACTGGATTAATCTACCTGAGATAACATCCTTTTGAAAATAGATAAGATATCTAAGTTCGAGAGAATTAGATAATAAATTATCTGGTGAGGTCGAAAGATAAGTCAGAAAGTATCATAGTCAAGGATAGTCTGCTGTTCTATGTACTTCAAGAATCCCAATCATTGCCTAGTATCTGTCAACTCTCAAAAGTCATGGTGAACATAACTTTGGTTTCCTATTTATCTTGATTACAAACACTAAAGCATTGAAAGTGACGTTTGACTTTCTGTGAAACTTAAACTCCCATCCTTCGAAAACAGTAAACTATCAGTAAAGCATTTTGTAAACTAATCGAAGTTCACACCCTATTCCCTGTGGAATTCGACCCCAACCTAGTTAGATTTTATATTGACAACGATCGCTTACACCCATTCAAGAGTGTAATTTGAGTGTTATCAATGACATACTAGTAGGTATGTTTTGTTTATGTTATATTGTATTAAAGTGTGTCGTGTGGGGCCATATTTATATGTTCCTTATGTCTCGTGAGCAACCTTTGTTTTATTCAAATATGCTGTGTGGGACCATTTTATTTTGTTTTTATTGTTAAGTGAAATTATTTATTTTATAGGCCCATGAGAAGATTTTGTTTTAATAGAATGTGCCATGTGAGTCCATATTTATGTTGTATTATATTGTGCGGTGTTGATTGACATAGACAATTTTGTAAGACTAGAAACAAAGGAAATTCTAGAGAAATTTATGTATATTTAAAGAGATAGAAGATTTTAATGAAAGGATACTTATACATGACCAATAAAGTCAATTTAATGATTAAGTAGAATTATTTTAGTCTTTTAAAGTGAGAGACTTATAAGGTTGGTCCTTATTTCCTTTTTTTTCTGATCGAAATATATTTTTGATGCACTATTGCTTATTTGCTGGAACATCATGTTTTTGAAGGAGGAAAAAAGAGTTGGACTTGGGAATATTATGGAAATAGTATATTGTGGCGACTTGGAACATTACATATAATCTATTAATAGCCTAGCAAAAGATTTCCCACCAATATAATCTAAAATGTTTCCTTTCATGATTAAAGACCTAAAAGTAGGTGTTGTCTCGTGGATTCTTGCTCTATGATTTGTACAACATTTGGAGAACTTAAACTAAATTAGGAAACACCATACAATAGATATGGGAAACACCAAAACCTTAAAATAGTAAAAAAAAAAAAAGTACAATAAATAATGATAACAAAACCAATCTTATCCTAATGTTCACACTGAGTCTAATATTGTTGAATAATAACTGTCAGATCAGGCTAAAAGCCTCAAATTCTAAACGTTGTTTTCCCTCCACAGTTAAGATCTTTTAACTACTAAGGTGTAGAATAAAGTTTGAAGAAATATGTAGTAATATAAAATAAATTTTTATCCAACAGTCTAAAGTATAGTTCACTTTATTCTTGAAAAAAAGACTAAAGTATGCTTCATGAAAAGCGTAGGCTTTAATAATTAGCACTTAACTATATAAATATTTTGACTCTTTCTTTTACACTTCATTGTAATTTATTGTAGTTTCTATGGACACCCTATGACGATATCCTCTGACACTTTGCCTCCCTATTGTAAGGTTGGTAGATGGATATGGTAGACACGATCAAAGATGTTACGTTTAAATATTATAGAGTGTCACCTAGTAGACCGAGTGATGCGACAGTTTAGTCATCCATAGCATATTCCACTGTTTCCTAATTAGGATCAATAGCATTATAAGCATGATGACATAAGTAGGGTCGACTAATATTTTCTAGCTATAGTACATAGTTGTAAGACTCCACAAAATTTCTAGCTTAATTCAGTCCTTTAAGCTTGTTAAGGGGTCCTAAACTTAGAATATATTAGCTAAGTATCAAGACTAAAAATCATTTTAGCCTTTCAAATTTAGAGAATTTTATTTCCGACCTTCCCGACCTTAGTTTGTCAATTTTTAAATTGATTCATGATCAGGATAACTTGTAGGTCATCTCAGGTAAGTTTCAGATTTTTCAGACTAGCGTATGGGCGAGTTTGGATGCCCAAATCAGTGAAGGGTCACAATAGCCCCGCGTCGCGAGGGTTGGTCAATCAAAGAAAGGGTCGCACCGCAATGTCTACTTGACCCAAGTAGGGATCTCATCGCGATGGCTATTTGACCCAAGTAGGGCTCACGATGCGAGGGAAGCCCTGTTCAGCACTATTTTAATACGGGTTGTGGGGGCAAAATCTCATTCTTTACTCATAAAACTCTCTCAAGAGCAAGCCCTAGCCTTATCAAGTTCAAGAATTCAAGTCTCAAGAATTCACTTTGATCTTCTCGAAAGTAGTAATCAAGGTATGTGAAGTGTTCATCCAAGGGTCCCTTCCACCCTTGGAGTCCAATAAACTATTTTTAAACATCAAGTATATGAATTTCATGTTGGGTTTGATAATATTCATGTTGATAATGATTAATTGAGTTTCAAATCCATGTTTCATGATAAATATCATGTGGGGTTAATTGATTTATATGTGTTACAATGTGAGATTATACTAAAGCCTTCAAATTGTGAATTTGATAATTGGAATTATGTGCTCACATGTTGATTAGTATTATGTGCCTATTTTATGCTTTTCAAGTGATTGATGAATTATGCATGTGAGTTGAATAGTGGAATATATCATATTAGTATCTATTCAAGTTCATGCCATACAAGTGTTTGTTAAAATACCCCAACGAATGAATGATGATCAAGTACTTAGTTTACATATTTCAAGTTTGTGCCATGTCTCTTAATGTATGGTATCGAGTCCTGGGGGTTCTTGTACTCAATAATTTAGCTATTTACCTAGAGCCATGGTCATTCATAGAACAGTATCAGTCACGTCTTGATCTGTAGTACTCTCAGTTAGTTACAGAACTAAGGAAAACTTAGCAGATTCAGTATTAGTCCAGTCTAACTCAGTATTCAGTTCAAACCTCAGTCATCTAAGGAATTCAGTAGTATTACATCAATCAACAAAACTCAGTAAATCTAGTTCAATTTAATTAAACTGTAATATCACTAGCAGTTCAGTCCAGCCTAGTACAAACTAGAAATTGGTTCAGTGTCTATTCAATTGAGAGTTGGATTTAGCCCCGACCAAACCCAGGGATGGGGGCATTCCTGCCAGTAGAAGGTCTGACCCTTAGTAGCAATCCCTGTATTACAAAACTATGTAGCCAGTGTAGGTTGAGATATGTTCCTTCCAGATATTATGAGGGTTGATATATCTCATTCGAGTTATCCTGCCAGCGAGGATTGATGAAAGAGCTTCCTGTCAGAGAGGGTTAACTCAAGCTTGGCCTTACCCGTGGCACGATATTGACACCCATCCAACTAGTGTTATAGATTTGACCCCAATCATATTAGAGAGGGGCATGTCGATTAGATGATTACCTTCTACAATCTTAGTTTCAGTCTTAGTCTCGGAATAGAACTTAGTTCAGTTCTACAAATTCAGGACAATCAGCTATAGTCACTCAGCTCAGTACAAAACTCAGTATAGTTCTACAGAATTTAGGAATGTCAGATACAATCATTCAAATAATCACTAATATAGTATCAGTAAACTCAGATATTAATTATCAGTATTCTGACTCAGTACTCAGTATTACCACGATCTTAGTTACAATCTATGTATTTATACATATACTGTTCTTCAGTCATACTTATGTTATTCAGTTATTATTGTTCATGCATATGAACCCATGTATTTTATCCTACCTCACTAAGCATACCAGTACATTCAAAGTACTGACACATGCTTCTCTTTATGCTATGATGCCTTATATCACAGGTTCAGACGCACTGGCTCTAGAGCACCCTTAGCAGTTCAGATCTTCAGCTTAAAGAGTACTGGTGAGTTCTCATAGTTTGAGGACAAGCTTGTGAATTTTATTATTTCAGTATTATTTTTAGTAGTCGGAGTTAGTTGGGCACTTGTCCCATCAAATCCATAGTTCATACAGTTTAAAGGCTTTTCAGACTAGAGTATTTCAAGATAGTTGTTAAGTATTTTAGTACTTATATTTAGTTTTGGTATTTTGATTTCATATTCAAATTTATTTACAGATTTAAACCTTATGGCATATGTTTCCAACTATTTATGCAATAATTACAGTATTTATTATACAGTTATTGCAATAGGTACCAATAATGGGTTAGCTTGTGGTCCTTTTGGATTATGAGCACCGTGTAACATCCGGGGTACAAAATCGGGGCGTTACAAACTTGGTATTGGAGTATAAGGTTCAAAATTATCTTAGGAAGTCTAAAAGCCGCATTTAGTAGAGTTTTGTGCATGGGTGTATTGTGAGCCACACTTATGGACAGGAGGCTACAAGATGTTATAGGAAAAGTTTCCCTTCTTTCAGTATTTATGTCATGCTTGTGAGCATAAGATGAAATTAAACCCTCAGTACAATTAATCTCTTCCTTATGCCTCTAGAACCTGTCTTCCAGAGAAGCTAACAGAAGAAGGAATGAAAATCAGTCAGCCCCTCCACATATTTAGGAAGATCCCCTGAATGAACATGTTTCTCATGTTGAATTATAGCTGGTTTCACCGCCTTAGCTCATTCAATAGATGCTCAAAATAATCAGCTGGCTATTATCCTATCTAGGCTTATAGATTATACTCCACAAAGTGAGGAGTAGAGGCATAGAAAAAAGGGGATAAAGGGCAAGAGGGCCAGAATGGCAAGGCCAAGGAGTGCTCGAACAAATCCTCTTTGCCAGAAATATGGTAGAAACCACCAGGGTATCTCCAAGGCTGGCAGTGATGTATGTTTTGAATACGAAAAGCCAGGCCACATGGTCAAATATTTTTCTCAGTCAGGTTCTCAGGGTTAGTTTAACCGTCCCTCTGCTCAGTCCGGCTGCTTGAATTAGCAGGGTGCCTCTTATAGTGCCACTAGTGGGCAACAACCAAATAGACTCTATGCTCTTTAGTCTTGATAGGATTAGGAAATTTCTCTAGATGTGGTCACTGGTATGTTATAAGTTTATCATTTGCATGTTTATGCTTTGCTAGATCTAGGAGCTTCCTTGTCCTTCGTTACTCCATAAATAGCAGTTGATTTTGGAGTCAGTCCCAAAATTCTAGCAGAGCCTTTCTCAGTCTCTACCCTAGTGGGTAAATCCATTATAACTAGGTGGGTATACAGGAACTGTCCGGTTATGATATCTCAGAAAGTCACTTTAGCAGACTTAGTCGAATTAGAGATGATTGATTTTGATGTCATTCTTGACATGGATTATCTTCATTCTTACTATGCCTCAGTCGACTGCAAAAAAAGAATTGTCCAGCTTCAATTTCTGAATGAACCCATTCTAGAGTGGAGGGGTAGTACTTCAGCACTTAGGGGTCAACTTTTTTCTTACCTTCGGGCTAGAAAAATTATATCTAAAGGATGTGTCTACCATCTTGTTTGAGTCTAGGACTCTATTTTAGAAACCCCTACTCTTGAATCAGTTTCAGTAGCATGTGAATTCCAGATGTGTTTCCCAAAGATCTTCCCAAAGTCCTTCCCAAAAGGGAAGTTGATTTTAAAATTGATCTTCTTCTAAATACTCAACCCATATCTATCTTGCCATATAGAATGGAACGTGCAGAGCTCAGATAAATGAAGGAGTAGTTAAAGGATCTCCTAGATAAGGGATTTATTAGACCCAGTATATCCTCATGGGCCGCACCATTGTTATTCGTGCATAGTAAAGATGGTTCTCTCAAAATTTGCATTGACTACCATCAGTTAAATAAAGTCATGGTCAAGAACAAGTATCCACTTCCCAAAATTAGTAACTTGTTTGACCAAATTTTGGGTGCCAGTTATTTCTCCAAGATAGACCTCAGATCAAGCTATCATCAGCCTGGAGTCAGGGAATGTGACATCCCAACGATAGCCTTTAGAACTTGGTATGATCACTTCAAATTCTGAGTCATGTCCTTTGGTCTTACCAATGTCCTAGCAGTTTTCATGGACTTGATGAACTGTATATTCAAGCAGTACTCGAACATTTTCATTATAGTCTTCATCAATGACAGTCTTGTCTATAGTAAATCCATCAGCTATCAGGATATCTATTCATATCTTACATCTCAGTACTATGATCATAGCCCATATTCGTGTACGTCAGTGAAAATTATACACAATTACAATTTCTAGTATAAAGGGTCCCAGTTCACTCAGTGTCATGAATCATGTTCTACGAATACCAAAACTCCAAGACTCAGATCATGCAGCACATGACTTATGTACCCATGTCATGCTTTACAGTATGTTCAGTTTATATAACTTGTGCTCCAGGCCTAATGATCAGTCAAAATTAGATTATTTCACATATATTCTCGATTTAGATCTCTTGCTTAACCTATGGTGTTGATATTTAATACCAAAGTCCTCAGTTATAGTGACAATTCAGCATTGAGTACTCAATAATTAGTATTCAACCTCAGAATTTAGTAAAGAACTCCGATAGTTCTACAGAACCATGGCTATCAGTAATTAGTTGCTTAGCCAACAAAATACAATACTTCAATATTAATCTAAACCTCTGTTACTAGTATCCAGTTATCAGAACTCAGTATTCAATTACAGTATAAGTCCCAGTTATACTCTCAATTACAGTCTCAGCAACCATCTTAGTCACGGTTCTAGTCCTATTCTAGTAATCAAATCAGTAACTCAGTTCAGTTCCAGGTTTACTTGACAATAGCGTACAGTTATCAGTTATTCAGATATCAGTATTTTAGCACCCCAGTTTGTAGGACATTTTAGAACCATGTTATACACTTGGTCTTGTACTTTCAAATAATACATTCCTCCATAAATTTATATGCTCAGTTGTGTGATATTATTCAGTCAGTCTTTACCTCATATGCTTAATACTCTATGGTTTTAGTCTAGTTATTATTTTTAGACTAAGAGCAGTTCGATCTTGTATGACCAGCATTTAGCTATTATCCGTTAGTTAATCAGATAAGACAATATGTTCATGAATTTGTGCTTATACCCCATGTGAATATTTTCAGTAGTCTCAGGTGAAGTGCCGTGCTAAGGTGGAAAGTATAGTTGAGAGGGTATCCAAGAGATATGTGTAAGTTTAAAAATCTTAGTTGCAGTGTATGAGGCTTAGTCACTCTATCTTAGATGAGGTTTCATAGGCCTCACCACATATTACATAAATTTATCTAGAATGTGACTTCTTATTCAGACGCTTCATTCAGTCTAGGCAAAGATTCTTTGCTCCCTAAAGTCACTAGAAACTCTATAGAAAGAGTGTCAAGGACTAGAAACTCTATAGAAAGAGTGTCAAGGAAGTGCTCCAGTTGAGCACGGGTTTTCATCATAAGTCAGTTTGTAAAGCCAGAAATTTAGTTTAGCAGTTGGGTGGACAAATTTGTATGGATTGGTTTCCCAACTTTCCCCACTAGTTGCACTATCCGAAGTCTTATGAATGTAACTGTTCCAAGATGGGGCAACTAGGTAGTTGCATGATCAGCTCAATTCATGTATCATCTCTCAGTTTTGGATCCCAGATACTCAATCACGACTCAGTTCATAGGTGCCCGGTGCACATCTTAGCTTTTCCTCAGTATCTCAATCAAGTCAGTATTCTTCGAGGGACATAATGTCCTAAGGGTGAGATGCACTATAACCCCCAAGTTTTCATACCCTAAACCTCCTAGCTTTTCCATACGTAATGAATTCAATTAGTATAGTGGGTACTCATTGGTTGACCCTTAAGGTCCAATATCAACCGTAAGCCATATATTCAGGGGCTTAGTTTAGCCTAAGATACTCAGTCCATGTATACATTTTAGGCTCAGTATGTTCTCATGTTCCCATTTATACGTGTACAGTAAATGATCTCGAGTTAGAGAACAGTGATTTTGTGTATCTAAAATTTCTCCCATAAAAGGAGTGAAGAGGTTTGCCAAGAAGGGGAAACTCAGTCCCCAATATATCAGCCCTTACCGAATTCTCAGCCATTTCAGAATGGTAGCTTACGAGCTTGAGTTGCCTTCAGATCTATCTTCAGTTCATCCAGTGTTCCAAGTCTCTTTGCTAAAGAATTGCATATGTGACCCAGTAGTCATAGTACCTATAGAGGGCATAGATTATTAGAATAGTCTCTCTTATGAAGAGATTCCAGTTGAAATCCTTAACTATCATATTCGTAGCTATAGGAACAAAGAAACCCCTCTAGTCACAGTTCTTGGGTGGAATCAGTCCATTGAAGGGTCTACTTGGAAAGCAAAAGCAAATGTGCGGACCAAGTATCCTCATCTCTTCTCCACTAATTCAGACCCAGCTCAAGGTAATAATTTTCCTTAAGCTTATTCAATTTCATGCTCAGATTTTTAGTACAAACTTGGTATCAGTTACCATTACATGTTCAGTCATATATTCACAAGTCAGTTTAGTTATGTATTCATGCATCAGATGTGCATGTTTAGTATGAGAAACTCAGCTTATCAGTAATCTCAGTCATGCATTCATGAATCCACTCAGTCATGTACTCATGCATCAGACATGCATATTTAGTATGATAATTCAGTATATCAGGAACATTAGTCATGAAATCATGCTTCAATTTTGTGTGTTCGGTGTCTAAATCCAGTCTCTTAGTATTCTCAGTTTAACCAGTCTAATTCGAGGAAAAATATTTCCAAGGGGGAGATATTGTAAGACCCTACAAAATTCTAGCCTAATTTAGTCCTTTAAGCTTGTTAAGGGGTCCCACACTTAGAATATATTAGCTAAGTATCAAGACTTAGAATCATTTTAGCCTTCCAAATTTGGAGGGGTTTATTTTCGACCTTTCCAGACTTAGTTTGTCAATTTTTAAATTGATTCATGATTATGGTCACTTGTAGGTCATCACAGGCGAGTTTTGGATTTTTTGGACTGGCGTAAGGGAGAGTTTAGATGCCTAAAATAGTGAAGGGCCACGACATCCCCACGTCGCGAGGGCCAGTCAACCCAAGTAAGGGTCGCACTACGATGGTTACTTGACCCAAGTAGGGGTCGCATCATGATGGCTATATGACCCAAGTAGAGGTCGCGTCGCGATGGCTATTTGACCCAAGCAGGGCTCGTGACACGAGGACAGCCCTATTCAGCACTATTTTAATATGGGTTGTGGGGGAAAATGGGTCATTTTTTGCACCCTTATTCAGCCTTAACGCGAAATTAATCAGCCTATAAGGTAAAATATCATTCTTGACTCATATAACTCTCTCAAGAGCAAGCCCTAGCCTCATCAAGTTCAAGAATTCAAGTCTCAAGAACTCACTTCGATCTTCTTGAAAGTAGTTATCAAGGTATGTGAAGTGTTCATCCAAAGGTCCCTTCCACCCTTGGAGTTCAAGAAACTATTTTTAAATATCAAGTATATGAATTTCATGAATTCCATGTTGGTTTTGATAATATTCTTGTTGATAATGATTAATTGAGTTTCAAATCTATGTTTCATGATAAATATTATATGGGTTTAGATGATTTAAATGTGTTATCATCTGAGATCATGCTAAAGCCTTCAAATTGTGAATTTGATAACTGGAATTATGTGCTCATATGTTGATTAGTATTGTGTGCCTATTTTATGCTTTTCAAGTGATTGATGAATTATGCATGTGAGTTGAATAGTGGACTTATATCATATTAGCATGTATTGAAGTTCATGCTATACAAGTGTTTGTTAAAATGCCCCAATGAATGAATGATGATCAAGTACTTAGTTTACATGTTTCAAGTTTGTGCCATGTTTCATAATTTATGCTATTGAGTCCTGGGGGTACTTGTACCCAATAATTTAGCTATTTACCTAGAGCCATGGTCAGTCATAGAACAATATCAGTCACGTCTTGATCAGTAGTACTCTTAGTCAGTTACAGATATAAGGAAAACTTAGTAGGTTTAGTATTAGTCCAGTCTAACTCAGTATTCAGTTCTTAACTCAGTAAACTTAGTTAGCTAACAGAATTCAGTAGTTTTCTGCCAGTCAATGAAACTTAGTGAATCCAGTTTAGTTCAGTTAAAATGTAATATTAGTAGCAGTTTATTCTAGCCTAGTACAAACTAGAAATCAATTCTGTGTCTATTCAGTTGGGAGTAGGATTCAGCACCGAGCGAACCCAGGGATGGAACATTCCTGCTAGTAGAGGGTTTGACCCTTAGTAGCAATCCCTGCGTTACAAAACTATGTAACCAGAGTAGGTTAAGATATCTTCCTGCCAGATATTATGAGGGTTGATATATCTCATTCAAGTTATATTGCCAACGAGGGTTGATGAAAGAGCTTTCTATCAGAGAGGGTTAACTCACAACTTGTTCTTACTCGTGGAACGATATTGACACCGTTCCAACTGGGGTGACAGTTTGGACCCCAATTAGATTAGAGAGGGCCATGTCATTTATATGATTACCTCCCAATGTCTCAGTTCCAGTCTCAGTCTCAGAATAGAACTAAGTTCAACTTTATAAATTTAGGACTATCAACTATAGTCACTAAGCTCGGTACGAAACTCAGTATAGTTTCACAGAATTCAGGAATATCAGATACAATCATTCAAATAATCAGTAATACAATATCAGTAAACTCTGATATCAGTTATCTGTATTCATACTCAGTACTCAGTATTACCATGATCTCAGTTACAGTCTTTGTATTCATGCATGTACTCTTATTCAGTCATACTTATGTTATTCAGCTAGTATAATTCATGCATATAAACCCATGCATTTCAGCCTACCTCACTAAGCATACCATTACATTCAAAGTACTGACACATGTTTCTCTTTGATCTATGATATCTTATATCATAGGTTCAGACGCACTGGCTCCAGAGCGCCCTTAGCAGTTCAAATCTTTAGCTTTCAGAGTAGTGGTGAGTCCTCATAGTTCGAGGATATTCTTGTGATTTTTAGTATTACAGTATTATTTTTAGTATTCGGAGTTAGTTGGGGACTTATCTCATCAACTCCATAGTTCAGACAGTTTACAGGCCTTTCAGACTAGAGTATTTCTAGATAGTTGTTCAGTACTTATATTCAATTTTGGTATTTTGATACCACATTTAGATTTATTTACATATTTGAACCTTATGACATATGTTTTCATTGTTTTTTGCAACAATTACAGTATTTATTACAGAGTTATTGTAGCACGTACCAGTTATGGGTTAGCCTGTAGTCCTTCGAGATTATGAGCACTGTGTAGCATCCAGGGTACAGACTCGGAGCGTTATAATAGTAGTATTCACCATTGGAATAAATGATTGCGTGGGGTTGAAAATAAATGTCAATGCAAGCATGGATACATATCTAGAGTGGTTCCAGCGTCATGGATGATTGCTATTATACAACCACTCACAGAGATTCTGGCTATGTGTAGATGGTACCTTCTCACTTGGCAATGCCTATAGGGCTCTAAAATTTATATCATAGGGTGTTAAAGTGGATGTTGGACCCAACGCACCATGTGTATGGTATTTATATTAGCTGGTATATTGTAGGTATTTTGACCAGCCTATCGGTCCCTTGAGGGGCACATTGTTTCTGACGTTGAGCATCTCCACTAACCTATGGTCAGGGACGAGGAGGGGGAGGAGGAGGATATGGACGCAAAGATGATACACCAATACATAAGGGTAGACAATGATAGAGTCATCTTCTTGTGCCATTATTTTCACCTGTTCAGCCAGAGCCTCAGATACATCTAATTGCTGACCTAGAGCCCTACCCAACAAAAGAGTCTGAGCCAATTCTAGATGTAGATACATCTTAGATGTCATTGTTTGATCCATTTCCATCTACACTAGCTTGTTCATCCATGCCACAGTCGCATCACTTTTTCATATATGTTGCAAACTCTTGGGTTGATGAAGAGATTAAGCAACCATATGATGACATGCATTATCAAGATTTTCTACTTCTTTACATTTGTGTTTTGACTTGACAAAGTTTGGAGATATGTAGGTTATTATTAAAAATTACTTATTTATTTTTTGTGCTAGTTTTTATTTCTTATAATATATTATTATATCAGTATCAAGAGCTATTAGGCCTATCTTCGTCCTTACCAGTTGGGACCCCTGAGCAACTATCCACTTTCCACCACATGTAGAGGCTGAGAAAATGAGAGGCTAGTTAAATATTAACTACATACAGTTATATATTTTTGGAGATATTTATTAAATGTAGGTACTTATTTTACTACTCTTTAGATACCCCATTCGAGTCTTTGTTTCATCCCCGAGTACACATCTGAGTCAGTGAGGCCTTATACATCTCAGCCGATTACGGATCACTCCATTGACGTGCAGGTCAATAATTACAACATTATAAATAAAATGACTTATCGCATTTATAACTGGCTAACATTTGTTCTTTATGTATTTTCTTAGATTTTTTATTCAACACCTTCTGTTATGCTGGATATATCTTATGTTCCAACTTATGTTAAGAAGGAGACATAAGTTATTATTAAAACAGCTCATGCACTAACTAATAATAGAAATTGTTATTATAATTTACTTAACATCATGTACTTGTTTCTAATTATTTTTAAAGGATCCGACATGTAAGAATATTCATAAAAAAGCGTTGTGGTAATTCGATTGCTGCTATTACGAGGAGGCACCATGATGATGGGGATGATGCTACTCATAGGGGGATTAGGCCATATACATCAACAAAACATAGAGCTTATGGAGTATAGTAATGTTATTCGTTTAATTTTTAAATTAATATTTATTGTTAAATACTTCTTTGTAAATATATTATCTTTGTAAATATATTTTTTCTAAATGCACATAATATATACACTTCCTAATTCGTATATTTGTTGTGACTTACTGATGTCTTTGATAGAGAACTCAATACATTTTTCACCTACAAGCTACATAGTACATATAATATATGTGCTTTCTAACTGTACGTCTATTTGACTGATTAAAGTCTTTGATAGACAATCTAACTTTATACAACACATTCTGCACCTACAAGCTATATAACATACATAATATATGCACTTTCTAGTTTGTACGTCCATTTTTGACTGACAACTCAACTTTATATGACATATTCTGCACCTACAAGCTACATAGCGCACATAATATATGTTCTTTCTAGTTTGTACATCTGTTGTGACTACATTAGTGCAATTTCTTTAACTTACCTTTTCTTTACATTATAAATAATACATTGAAAATATGAAGAAAATATTTCATTACAGTATAATGAATCACAAAGCTCCAACAAAATTTGATTTGATATTAGATAAAACAAACTCAGGGTGGGGGTGGGGTTTCAAAGAATGCTAAAAAGGTATTTGGGTGCTACACTGATTTATCAGAAAAATGATATCATTTTATTCGTCCACTAAAAAAATTAATTTCTATTTATCATAATTTAAATTGTTGGACACATCATTGTTAGAGAAGCATACTCCTATAAAGCTTAAGATTTTATTATTTGGGGTGAAATACTTTAGTGATCTCAGCTATATTTTAAATATTGTGATTATGAGGTGTTATGTCGATGACATGATTTGATCGTTTCATAGGCAATTTCTACTACTTTTCAGGCATGTAAGTTTAGGGATGAAGCATAATATATTGAATACCTGAATAAGAAAATATTAAAAATGAAAATAACATTGGATCTGGTTCATGCATTAGACGATCTTGACTATTAAAGAGTAGATGAAGAGGAGCATTATAAACTACTCAAAGATCAGAGACTATATAGAGATTCTACCTATCTGGTATACCAGATAGTTGACAAATGGATAAGACCTTAAAAAAATTTATTCCAAACATTATATTTTAAAATACTTCTTTGTAAATGTATTATCTTTGTAAATATATTTTTCTAAATGCACATAATATATATATATATATTTTTCTAAATGCACATAATATATACACTTCTTAATTTGTATATTTGTTGTGACTCACTGATGTCTTTGATAGATAAATCAATACATTTTGCTCCTACAAGCTACATAGTACATATAATAAATGTGCTTTCTAACTTGTACGTCTATTTGACTGGTTGACGTCTTTGATTGGTAATCTAACTTTATACAACACATTTTACACCTACAAGCTATATAGCGTACATAATATATGCACTTTCTAGTTTGTATGTCTATTTTTGACTGACATCTTTGATTGACAACTTAACTTTATATGATACATTCTGCACCTACAAGCTACATAGCACATATAATATATGTGCTTTATAGTTTGTACGTCTGTTGTGACTACACTAGTGCAATTTCTGTTAGCTTACCTTTTCTTTACATTATAAATAACACATTGAAAATATGAAGAAAATATTTCATTACAGTATAATGAATCATAAAGCTCCAACAAAAAGTTGGTTTGATATTAGATAAAACAAACACGGGGTGGGGTGGGGTTTCAAAGAACACTGAAAAGGTATTTGGGTGCTACACTGATTTATAAAAAAAATGATATCATCGTATTCGTCGACTAAAAAAATCAATTTCTATTTATCATAATTTAAATTGCTGGACACATGTTAGAGAAGCATACTCCTATAAAGCTTAAGATTTTATTATTTGGGGTGAAATACTTTAGTGATCTCAGCTATATTTTAAATATTGTGATTATGAGGTGTCATGTCGATGACATGGTTTGATCGTTCCATAGGTAGTTTCTGCTACTTTTCAAACATGTAAGTTTAGGGATGAATCATAAGTTATTGAATAACTGAATAAGAAAATATTAAAAATGAAAATAACATTAGATCTCTTTCATGCATTAGACGATCTTAACTATCAAAGAGCAGATGAAGAGGAACATTATGAACTACTCAAAGATCAGAGACTATATAAAGATTCAACCTATCTGTTACACCCGATAGTTGACAAATGGACAGGACTTTAAAAATATTTATTCCAAACATTAGATTTTGACGTTCCCTATAATTGTATAAATCAATTGAATTTAGTTGAACCAATACAATAAACTGGTTCAAATTGGGGTCTAGATTATATTGATAAAGAGAAAGACTATGTAGTTCATGAAGCTGATAAAGAAGATATGAAATTTTTTATGTTGTGTGTTATTTGTACTCTGATGTTATAAAAATAAAAAATTTCATCTCCCAATAAAATACTTAAAATATTTATTAACATGAAACTACGTAATACAATAACATGCAAAGCAAATCACAATAAGACATATAATTGTCATCATCTCCTAGAAGTGCTAGCACCTCCAAAGCTATTTGCTGCTCCATATGCATTAGCATTATACTCTCTCGATAGACAATTGTGCTTATCATGTCCTAGTTGTTTGCAAGTACATTATTTTTGAGAAAAAATACTTTGTGAAAGATCCATTTTATAGGAAATATGTGTGTTTGACATGATCTTTATTTTGAGCAAAAAGGATTATTTGCAATCATGGAGAACAGACTTTCTGGCGAACAATCCTTGTCACTCAGTGGATTCAACTTCCTAGAGTAAGTCCGTTTGTAGCACACCACCAATAATTATAATGCAATATAATCACCCAATGCAAAATTACAAACAAACTTGAACACCCTAATTGCATGAGAACATGCGAAGTAATTTGATTACGATTTACTACAGGTACATATTTTTTGCATCTTATTAACAATTTTCTTATTAACACCTTTTTAGTGGTGGAAATTGAATGTCCTGACTTCAAATATATTATCTATCATAAGATAACTTTGGATAGTGTGCATCGATGACTTTTTCCTATAATCCTTCATTTTTTTGGAATGTTTGGCATCTATTTTTGTTTACCAACCAATAGTTCTTTTGCCTACTTTGATGTCTAAACAAAACAATCCATGATCACACTATAAGACATTTCAATTATTGCAGTCATTGGTTACCCCCTAGCGTACTTTATCATGCCATTGAATGACTCATAGTGATTTGTTGTGAGCATGTTCTATATCCTATTGTCATCCTTATGCAAGTTCTATTTTTCTATGTCAGTATTCCTCTACCACTCATATGCTGGAAAGTGTATCTCTCTTATCAACTCTATTTGTAACAAGAATTTTTTCTTTTGGATAGCAATTGCTGTAGTCCATGATATGTTATTTAGTTAAAAATTTTTGAATGCTCTCTGATAAGTCGCTTTTAAGTGACTTAAATAGTAGTAGTGATAGGAAAATGGATCTTGCCAATTATGGTCTATAGTAATACTTCCAAGTATTTCATGATATCTGTTAGATATTAAGGTAATATCTTGACGATCATACAAAACATGCTGATGCAAATCTCTCAAGAACTTGGTCCATGTATCAAGCTCTTAGTTGTTGCTATTGCAAAAGTTAAGGAAAATCTGAATCCATTACCATTCGTGCCTACCACAATCAATAATTTGATATCATACTTGCCATATACATGTGTTTCGTCTATTAATATTACTAGTTGAAAGTAACAAAAATCATTGACATATAGCTTAAAAGTCTAAAAACATAGTTGAAAATATGTTCATCAACTTCTCCACATCGTTCGAATCGTCATTCATCAATGAGGCCTGGATTGAAATGTTTCATAGAAGTCATGAACCTTGTCAATTCATGAAAGGAGACATTTCAATTTCCACCAATATAAGCCTTCGATGACTTATTATTTTGCGGTACTTATTGAGAATAGACGTTTGAAAATGTTTGATAGGTTACCTATGAACAATCAGGCTTAAAAATTATAAACCAAAAAAAAAACTATTGATTTGTATAGTTAGATAAACCCCAAAAAATTGGACCTCAATGTATTTTCAATACACGACACAAGAATAATTGCAATCATATTTATATCCAAATTTAAGTGTCATCTATGACAGTCCATATTACAGTTGTGCTCGTCGATGTATTTTTGATTTTTCATATGTTATTACTGTTATTCTTAGTAGCACAAAGGTTGAATAAACAACCTTGATCTTCACGCTTGCAACAAATTTAAAGACTTCTTTTCTCCAAATTAATAACAAAGAAATCCCTTCTTTCTTTAATATGATAAAGCCTAGCTGCTCTTTGTAGGTCTTTTTTAATTTCAATAAAATCTTGCTAGCAAGATAAAAATTATCATTTCAAAAATCTACTGCTTCACAACACACACCTATAGAAATAAAATTATTTTCATACTTATCCGCAAACAAATCTGGCCCTTCATAAAAATGAAATTTCATTAGAAAAAAATGAGGCCTGCTGAATGACTGGTAGTGGCATTGGCGCCAACTGTGGAATTGATTCTCGTTTAGGAAAAGGTTCATGGACATGGATCTTTGTTCAAAATTGGACCTCACACCATTATCACTCGATGATGAGTCCTAGGGGCATTCATCTTCCTTAGCATTACAAGGCTCGCTATCATCACCTGTGACAATTCATCATAGTTTGGGTGATCACTATTTTCAATATCTTCTGGGAGAAGATGCTCATCTCATGTGATATTATCCCTACATTTCAAAGAATAGAATATTTATATACATTCCACATACATAAATAAAAAATAAATACATGAAATTAAACAACATAACTTAATACTATGTCTTAGACCCACCAATAATAGTTAGCAACATACAAACTCTATGAGAGAGGAACATTTGTAGATGTTCTATCATTGTCCATCCATCCAAGATGCGATGATTGACCATAATTATAATATTTTCCAAAAAATTCATCATTATTAGTCTTACCTAGAGTTAAGCCTCTAAATGAACTATAACATATGACATAAGAAATAGACACAAATAAGAGAAAATATATAATAACACAAATTAATAGACATTACCAATCACGTTCATTCAAAATTTCATTTAAATAAGGTATTGAGGATTGTGTTGACATGTTACCCAACATGATGTATTGTGTAATGCCCCGCACTTACCTAAACTAGAAAATGAATCATTGTTTGTATATGTGAAAACCCCAATTTTACAAGCCATATTTGGGCACCTAAATTACCAAGAGTAACCTAGTTATAAGAGAGATTATGATGTATTAAGTGTGGTTATATGAGTCACTTAAGGTAGTACAAGCTAAGAGTTTTGAAATCCATCAAGTTTTAGTGTTTGAATTCGCAAGGGTCATCTTTGAATGAGAATAACTTGATAAATATATGGTATTTCTGTATATTTCTACCCACAAAATTATAGAGAATCTAATTAGCTTTCCAACGATACCAATTTCACCAAAATCCAAAACCCGAGCTAGGAGTTATGGCTTTGCGAAGTAGAGTGCGTTACCTAACCAATCGCACATGGCCACTGGAAAGTATATGCGGCGCCTAAGTAAATATAGGCGATATCATATGCGGCGCCTAGGTAAATATATGCGATATCATATGCGGTGCATATATTATGATTTCAAGTGACTTAAACACTCCATTTTTGGGTTATTTTGAGGGAAATTATGTATTTTGGCACTCCTTACACACCCCTAAACTTAACATTACGAATTCAATAGATTCTAAACACATCATAACCCTATTATCAGTCTAAGTTCATCATCCAACAGAACTAAAGGAGAAAAATAACTAGGGTTACACAATCAATATTGAGGGTCCAATCTTTCAACGAATCCGTTAGCATAAAGGTATGTGGGGGTTATGAACAAGAAAACCCTTTCGTTCTTGTGCCCAAAGTTTGCATTATTTTACAAAGATACATGATTTTTACATGTTTTATCATGAATTTGAAGTGATAGATCTTATCCTATGTTGTTGTTCAAGATACTATGACTATTTTGAATGTTTAGAAAATAAAATCCATGAATTTGAGATTATTGTTATGACCAAAGGCTGAAATTTTTCAGATTTCCGTATAAATTATGCATGCTTGTGATGTAAATCATAAATGTTGAAATGTTTTGATTAAGTATGGCTATAAGGGTTATTAACCCACATTGAGATGGTTGTTTTGAGAATTTATGTGCTACATGCACTCATGTTTCGACTATTTTTGATGAAGTATAGAAAGATTTGACCTTTTGGTCACAACAGAGTTAAAATCCACTTTATGAAATGAGTTATGGATTTTATCATTTATTAACTTAAGAAATATGAGATTACCCTTAAAGTAGATTTTTCTTGAGATTTTAAGCATAGTATTGGGAGTAGTATTTAGCACCAAGTTGGGTATGTTACTACGGTTTCATACCCCAGAAGTACGTGCCACCATAGGTTGAGACATTGACTTCCACTATATGTGGAAAATTGAGATAGTGATCACTGAGTTGAGATTGTTCTACACCGATAAAAAGGGTAGGACAGCCCTAACCTTATGGGGGCAAGTCGTGGGACATCATGGGTGCTCACATGGTGTACATGTCGGTTAGAAGAACCTCCCAAAGAGTCGTCCCTCATTCTTAGATTGATTTTACTGATTTAAAAGAGATTTGAAATGCAGATTTATGATGTATTCAATATTCCAGATTTCACTAAGATTGCTTGATGATAGCATAAGAAAAGAATCTTGATATTTGGATTAAGTGTAATGGCTCATGATATCCATATTGGCATTTTTTTACCATTCATTGTGTATGATTTCATAATTTAGATTTCTTTCAAGCTTTATGAGCCATTTACAAATGTCCTGCATGATTTGGAAAGAGAACTTATGACAAGATCGTTAAATATATATATATATATATATATATATGCCTATAAATATGTTTATTTCATGTACCCCCATGTACTTAGTACATATTCCATGGTACTGACCACCTGTTTGGATGTGGGATACATTTTCCCTATAATATAGGTTCAGGTGCTCATTCCCAGGTTTGATCGTGATTATCTGAGCAAGTTGATCTACATCCTTTGTAGTGGTGAGTCCTTATGGTCTGAGGACTAGTTATTCAGATTTCCTCATTTACTTTGAGTTGTTTAGTTTATTTCCTAAGTTCGGGTTAGTTGGGGTTTGTCCCAATGGCTCATGGATATACAGTTTAGTAGAGGCTTGTCAGACTAGATGGATAGATTGATTAGATTTGTTAGAGATGTCGTATTTTGTTACTTTCCGTATTTCATTTGTATTGTAGTATGATATTATAGAGGATGCTTAGATGTTTTGATTATGATGACTTTGATTATAAGTGTTGAATGGTAGAAAAATGGCTAAAAGGTTAGGTTGGGGCTACCTGTAGCCTTAAGCACCGTGTGACGCCTCGGGACGAGTTTTTGGGGCGTTACATATTGGGAACATTCATATCAAAAAAATATTACATTAAGTTAAACGAGTATCAAGAACACTGGTTGGATTATCATATTGCGTAGAGACATTCGTCTATTTCGGAGAGTGCGCACGGCAATTTAAAGGTCCTTCATAATATATACTTGTAGAATATTCATCTTTATTTGACTAGTATAATCACAAGGAGCCCTCAAAAATCCAGTCAATAACTCATCATCACTGATAAATCATTCCCCATAATTTACTAATCCTTGTAATGAGAAGAAGTTTGGAAATTGTCCGGTTATAAATAAATCATAATGTTATATTAACAAAGTTTTGATAATTGACATATAAATAAAACATGTCACTTAAGATGGTTCAATCATATGAAGACATGAGACCTCACTAAGAGAAGCAAACAAGTTCGGTTGAAGACAGAAATGGATAAGCCCTCTTGATTGATTAAGTGTGAAAGAAAAAGTAGGGATTTGAGTAGGAAGTAGTGATTAAGAACAACACTTTGAAATAAGTTGAAGAGAAAGAGTTTCACTCAAATAAAGAGATTAACATGAAGAAGAAGTTTTACTTGAAGAAGGACTTTGGCTTAGCAACAAACTCTATTGAGTTAAAGAGTCCAAAGATAAGTAGAAGACTGATGACATTGAAGCACTCTTTGGAGAGTTGTTATATATCGAGGGAGTATATTTAATTACATGCTTATAAAGATAGAAACATATTGACAAATTATCTGCGAAGTTCCAAAGCTTGAAGCAGCCATAGAAGAACCTGTTCCTATTACTTAAAGTTAAGGAGTCTTAACTTTATATATTAGGTTGGTTCTTTAGTTGTATTATTTTCTAGTCTCAGTGAAGTATAAACTGTGTTAGGAGCATTGTATCCAAGTTGGGTAACTTAAAGACTTGGGAACACTTACCTTTGGAAGGTTTGTGTTTTGTAGAAATAGGAGTTAAAGTTTAATTCGAAGAGTACAAGAGTCTTGTCATTTGTTATTGTTGAGGCCTAGTAGTTTTAGTTGAGTTGGGGTTAAATCCTATAGAGGTAAAGGTCTTGGTTTTTTACACCTCTTTGAGCTGGGTATTTTTCACGTAAATATCACTATGCAAATTACTTAGTGTTTTAGCTAGATAGGAATAGGTTAGTCAACCTGTTCCATTTAGCCAACTGTTAGGCTAAATAAGTGATGAGTAAGGCACGTACTCTAACAAGTGGTATCAGAGAGAGGTCTCTTAAATAAGGTTAAATTCTATGAGTAAATCATTTTTATGAATTACGCACCACCTAGTAGTCACAGTAAAGGTCAATCTACCACTAGGCCACCACTCTTTGATGAATCTCATTTTATTTGGTAGAAAGCTAGGATGGAAATGTTCATTTGAGGAGAACACTATGAGTTGTGGTATAGTATCACGGATGGACCAACTATCCAAATGAAGCTAGAAGATAGAGAACATGTCAAGAAAGTAAGAAGTGAATTCACTGCTGAAGATTTGGTTGCACTAAGAAAAAATGCAAGGACAAATAATATATTAGTGTGTGGACTAGGTCCTGATAAGTAGAACAGAATATCTAGTTACACCACTTCTAAGAAAATTTGGGATGCCCTGGTTAATGCACATGAAGGCACCACTCCAGTAAGAATATTCAGAATTGCCCTTCTTTTTACTGAATATGAGGCTTTTAAGATGAAGGAGAATGAATCTCTACATTAGATGATGTCAAGACTCACTCCTTTATCAAATGAATTGTCTTCCTTGGGAAAAGTCGTTACTACTCAGGAAAAAGTTGAGAAAGTGTTGAGGGTCTTACCTAAGTCAAAATGGGACGTCAAGGTTATTACAATTAGGGAGACAAATGATCTAGCTAGTATGACTTTGGATGAATTAGTAGGTAACCTGATGACTTATGAGATGCAAATTGATGAAGCTAAGAAGAAAAAAGGAAGCTATTGAGAAAACCTTGTCCCTAAAGGCTTCAGTCAGTGATGGAAAGTGGAACTAACTGAAGAACAAGTGGCTTTTATAACAAAAAATTTCAGCAAACTCTTTAAAATGAAGAATGGAACAGGTAGCAAAAGGCATTCCAATGACAATCCCACTGGGTGTTATAAGTTTGATAAAAATGATCATCAAGTCAGAGATTGTACAAAGTATTAATGGGTTGAAACAACCAGTACTGCTGCATATATCATAAATAGATGCATGATCCAACCTATTCTACAGACACTCCCGATGAATTACTAAAAGAAAGAAAGCCTAGCATTTCTTACTTTAGGAAAGTATGTACGTAGTATTTGATGTATCTTATGCTAAGACTAATATGCAGGAAGAAATTGACTATGAAGAATAGTCAACGGAACAAGTTGCAAAATATGGTCCATCGACCGAAAAAACTAAATTTGGAGGCACCTCGACAGGGGGAAATAGATCTGGAGGAATTCAGAAAAGGGGAACTGAATCACCATATACTCCTTCTTAAACTAGTCATGGTGATCCTAGCATCTCTTAAAAAATGCATTCCAAAAGGATACAAGTATAAAGATCTCATCCTATAGAAAATATTCTTACTGATCTCACTTTAGGAATCACCACAAGATTAGGACTGAGAAGTTTGTGTGCCTTCATAACATTCTTGTCTATGATTGAATCAAAGAAGGTAATGAAGAACTCATTGATGCTGATTGGACCATATTCATACAAGAAGATCTCAATCAGTTTGAAAGAAGTAAGGTCTGATACTTATTTCCACCTCCAAAAGATAGACCTATGATTGGGACTAAGTGGGTGTTATAGAAATAAAGTTGATAAACATGTAGCAATTACAAGGAACAAGGCCATATTGGTGGTCCAAGGATACAATCAGGAAGAACGCATAGATTTTGATGAGACTTGTGCACCTGTGACAAAACTTGAGGCTATCAGGTTCTTGTGGCCTTTGCTCATTACAAGGAATTCACATTATACCAAATGGATGTCAAGAGTACATTCTTGAATCATATTATTAAGGAGGAAGTGTATGTGAAACAACCTCCTGAATTTCAAAGTAAGGAATTTCCTGACTATGTGTACAAGTTTGATAAGGCATTGTATGGACAGGAATTCCCTGACTATATGTACAAGCTTGATAAGGCATTGTATGGACTGAAACAAGCTCCAAAACCTTGGTATGAGTGTTTTTCAAAATTTCTTTGGAGCATAGACATACTAGAGGTAAAATTGATAACACTTTATTTTTAAAGACAAATGGGAAAATTTGTTAATAGTACAGGTGTATGTTGATGACATCATATTCGTCTCAACAAATATCAACATGACTCATGACTTTGCAAAACTCATGCAAATTTAACTATCACCTTCTGGAAACCTAATTCTTCAATAAAAATATATGATAGAACTTCTTAAAAAATTCTCCATGGAGGAAGCCAAGGAAATCATCACACCAATTGCCACTACTACTAAGCTGGATATGGATGAAAAAGGTCTATATGTGGATCATAAGTTGTATAGAGGAATGATTAGGTCACTACTATATGTCACAACAAGCATACCTGATATTATGTTCAATGTGAGACTATGCGTAAGGTTTCAAGCAAATCCCAAGGAGTCTCATCTAAGAGCTTTGAAGAGTATTTTTGGATATCTCAAGGGAACCACTGATCTTGGATTGTGGTACCCTAAAGGGAGTAATTTTAAGTTGGTATGTTACTCTAATACTGACTATGTAAGGTATTTAATGGACAGGAAAAACACTACATATATGGGATACTTCCTTGGATCATGTCTAATTACCCGGTCCACTAAGAAAC
Organism: Capsicum annuum; assembly: GCF_002878395.1. Lineage (NCBI taxonomy): Eukaryota > Viridiplantae > Streptophyta > Magnoliopsida > Solanales > Solanaceae > Capsicum > Capsicum annuum. The sequence goes on from NW_025896054.1 coordinate 3,213,819, forward strand.
AAAACTTAGTAGCCTTGTCTACTGCTGAGGCTGAGTATGTTGTTGCTGGTTCTTGTTGTACCCAATAATTGTGGATCAAGTAACAACTCATGAATTTTGTATGGATTTAGGCTATGTTCCTATATTTTGTAATAATACAAGTGCCATTAATATTGCTAAGAATTTCGTGTAATATAAGAGAACTAAACATATTAATATCAGACACTATTTTTTTAGAGATAACACTGAAAAAGGTCTTATATCAATCATGTTCTTCTCTACTGAGGACTAAATAGTGGATATTTTCACTAAGGCATTGAGTAGAGAGAACTTTGAAAATATCAGATTAGTTATGGATGATTAAGATTGCATAAAATCCCCTCCATGATTGACTAGAAATGTTAATTTTTTTTGTATCCTGACTAAACTATTGTGTGATTCAGTCTTGCACATTAATTTGTGTGTCGTAATTCCAGAATTTTGATGACCAGACAAAATTGTGAAGAAATATTAGTTCATACAAGTAATTTTAGTTGTGTTTTAAAATCTACAAGGTATGATCTTCATTAATCCTTTCTAGATTTAGCTTGATGAAAGCTTATTTGGTCCCAAAACATTTCAAGTCTATACCATCTAAGTCCCAAGAGTCCATTTTTTTTAAAAACAATAAAAACTCACTCATGTTATACATCTGCTCCCACTATAATTTCTTCATTATCACACCTTATATGCCACACATTCTCTCAACTCTCACACTGATCTCTCTTTTTTCATCAAAAACCTATTTCACCCTCCTTCTCCATGCCTCTCTCTTCATCCTCTTTTGATGCACCCAAATACAAACCACCAACCGATTCTCACCTCACAAAATTAATGCCCCTTGCTTTTCCAAACATCATCAGCCGCATTCCTCAAAATCTTCTTCACATCAGCAAAAAGAGGTGTGTTGCAATCTTTGTTACTACCCATACTCCTTTTTCTCCAGATGTGTTGCATTGTTCTATGACAGTGGGAAAATCATTTGATCATTCTACTTTTAAATCTTCTTCACAATCCATTCAGTCAAAATCTTTTTTCCTGTTAAGAAACGGGCTGTACAACTTATTCTTTATGACTCCTCCCACTCTGAAGATACTCAAAATGCCATCATTAATCAAGATACAAACTTTATGATTCAAGACATTCCTGGGACACTAATCCAATGCTAAAGTTAAGACATATACTTATTGAATTAGAACTGGAAGAGAAATTAGAACGCCAAATATATAAGAATACTTAGCCTACGTCCTGGGAAGTTACTAAAACCGAAATACTCTTGGCTCAAATTGTTCATAATACTAAAAAATTAGAATTGATGCTCTCTAAATTTTTCTGGATAAGAAGAGTGATACAGTGGATAATCTTGAGGCTGAGAGAATAATTCTTCTTCCCAAAATCAACTCCGTGCAGTATGATCTTTCTTTGGAACATGCTACCAAAGACCACCGTCCAACCTAGTTGGTTCTTTTTGTTTCTTCTATATTCACCAACTCTTAAAACCCTAGGATTTTTTTTGTTTCATCTGGTTGTTTTTAGAATGATTATATGTTATCATGTGTTGGTAATTTTAATAATATGGCTTCTTTTGCCTATTAAACTTATTTCTTGTTCATTTTTATGCATGATTTGTCTTTTCTTTCTGGTTCTTCTTGTTTTAGTGATAGCCCCAGCATCCATGAGTTATTAAACATCTATTTTTTGGTCTAGGCATATCTTGAACTATCTTTTCGATGATGCCAAAAGGGGGAAATGAGTTGTGTAATGTTGATAACCTAATGACTAATCTGTTTCATTTTTAGTGCTTTTTCTTGAATAAGTGTTTTAGGAAATATAGTGGCTACATCAAGGAAGTAAGTTTGTCATCATTAAAAAGGGGGAATTGGTTAGATCAACTAAGTTTTGATGATTGACATATAAATGAAATATGTCACTTAAGCTAGTTTAATCATATGGAGACATAAGTCAGACCTTACTTAGGGAAGCAGACAAGTTCGGTTGAAGACAGAAATGGATAAGCCCTCTTGATTGATCAAGTGTGAAAGAAGAAGTAGGGATTTGAGTAGGAAGTAGTGATTAAGCAACATATTTTGAGATAAGATGAAGAGAAAGAGTTCCACTCAAATAAGGAGATTAAATTGAAGAAGGAGATTTACTTGAAGAATGAATTTGACTTAACAACAAACTCTGTTGAGTTAACGAGTCTAAAGAAAAGTAGAAGACTGATGAATTTGAAAGACTCTTTGGAGATTTGTTATATATTGAGGGAGTAGCTCATTTATTTACTTACGCGCTTATAAAGATAGCATCATATTGACAAATTTTCTGAGAAGTTCCAAAGCTTGAAGCAGTTATAGTAGAACTTGTTCCTATTACTTAGAGTTAAGGAGTCTTTGACTTTATGTATTAGGTTGGTTCTTGAGTTATATTTTTTTCTAGTCTCAGTGAAGAATAAACTAAGTTAGGAGCATTGTCTTCAAGTTGGAAACTCCAAGTATTAGGAACACTCACCTTTGGAAGGTTTGTGTTTTGTAGAAATAGATGTTAGAGTTTTATTTCTAGATTACAAGAGTTTTGTAATTTGTTGATTGTTGAGGCTCAATTGTTTTAGTGGAGTTAGTGTTAAATCCTGAAGAGGTATAGGTTGTGGTTTATTAAACCTCTTTGAGTCGGGTGTTTTCCATGTAAATATCACTGTGCAAATTACTTATTATTTTAGCTAGATAGGAACATGTTAGTCAATGTATTCCATTTAGGCAACTGTTAGGCTAAAATAAGTAATCAATGGGACATGTACTCTAGCACAAAATCTTCACTTTTCATTTCCATTCTTCTAAGAATTGTATCTATAAATTCTTTGTAATCAATTGAAATGAGATACTTGGCATTAGGCTTGGAGGAGGTTTTATAGTACATTGTATTACCATCTTAAGAGCAATTTTAACACATTCAGTATCAATTTTCTAAGATTTTATCATGTTTTGAAAAGATGAATTGAATTTGAACAAGGTTGGAGAAGAAGAATTGAGTTTAACCAAGTTTGAAAAGAAGAATTGAATAGAGGAAAGACTGATGATATAATGAATGTATACATCTCTTTAAAAAGGACCTTTTTAAGATCTGGTGGAAAAAAAATTTAAACATACCTCATACATTTTTGGCACTATATTTGTATTTCACATCACTACTAAGACTACGAGAACATGATGTGGCATGGCTAAAATAGATAACTCTCTTAAATTGTGAGTTATTCATCTTACATTTGAATAACTCACATACTTTGTGAGCTTTATAGAATAAAAATGGATAACTCACATAATTTCTGAGCTTTATAAAATAAAGATAGATAACTCTCATATTATGTGAGCTTTATAAAATAAAATAGATAAATCGAATGTTATGTGAGCTTTATAAAATAAAAAATGAATAATTCACATTTTTTGAGAGTTTTATACTTGCAACCATTCTGTTAAAAAGAAAAGCTAAAACTAACCAAGGTTTCTGGTATCCTTATCGAAGCCCAATTAAATTTAACAAGTTGTTGCAAAATTTGAGTGTAGTGGGCAATATTAGTTTGATTTTCACTTAACCTTGAGCTTGAAAGAAGTGGAATTGGTTGAGTTCTATCTGACATTCGATGCACTATCAAGAATTTGTAGATCACTACCCAACCTTCAAGACCCGAGTTTAAAAAATAGAAGCATCTTTAAATCTTTAAAATTGATTGGTGTGTCTTTTTATGAATTCAAGATTATTGCATATGAATTCTTTCCCGTGTTAGAGGAATTAAAATTAGAATTGTATTATAAGTATATGGAAAGCTCAGAGAATTTTGAAGAGATAGCTTCAGTAGAGTTTTGATGTGTGAGTAGATGCTAACACATTTGAGGCTTTTAACTGAGAACAATTGTAAAGTATTTAGATACTATTGTTGTTTTTGATTGTTTTATCTTTGATATTGCAGTAACAGTCAAGATGCAAGAGAACCAGCAACAACAGAGGCAAAAGAGTTGATTTTTGAGTAAGTAGAGATGGAAGTATGGATGACGACTTCTCTGTAAAGTCATCATCTTTGTGATAAGTTATCAGAAGTACCGTTATCCTTAGACAGAGAATTGACTTCAACTGGAATACATGACGACATCTGTGATAGGCCGTCAGAGTTGCGATAAGCCATCAGGTTTGTTGTCAGGCTTGGGCAGTGCATGAGAAGTTAAAGTGAAGAAATGACGACATCCATGATAAGTAATCAAAGGTATGACAAGCCATCATTCCTTATCGTCAACCTAAGAAAGAGATTGTCAAAAGTGAAGAGGATCTGACGAAATTCCATATAAGTCATCAGACTCCTGATAAGCCATCACCCACGACGTCATCTGTCCGAGAAAAAAACTGTGATCTGTGATTTTATTTCAATAATTAGGATGAAGTATTTAAGGACAAGTTCTAGGGTTTTCATTAATCATCTTGATTATCTTGAAACGGCTGGAACTTATTCCAAAAGAGATCACCTCTCTTTGAAAACTCTTAACTTAGAATTCAATTTTCATCTCTTTGATTTGGTTGTAGGAATTTTCTATTGAACTTAAAAGAGAATAAACTTCAGACTTCATCTTTTGTAAGTTGTATTACTTTGAATGATGATTGTAATTGTTGCTATCTCTTTCTTTCTCACGTGGAACTAAAACCCAAAACTAGTGTTGTGGGATCTATGATTATTCCCTTATGGATTTAATAGTTTGTTAGGGTTTGAGTGATTGTGGGGACATCTTGATAATTCCTTTGTTATGATTGTTATTTATTAGTTGCAAACAATAAATCCCGCCTTATGTTGATTTGCTCGAACTAAGAAATAAACTAAAGGTAGCGAATTATCAATAAGGATTTGGGAAGGTTAATCTCCCATCTAATGATTAATGTTTTCATAATATTGATCAAATTGAGATAAAATCAGTATGAATAGAATGATTTCCTAAGTTGGAGAGAATTAGGAAGTTCAACATCTAGGCAAGTTGAGAAACACTTAGATGGACTGTCGAAACTGATAATTTGGTGTTTCCCATAATTCATGAGAACCCAATACTATAGTTATTATAAAATGGAGATTAATAATGTTAGTGATCACAACCCTAGTTTCTCTCTATCACTGATTTGAACCATTGAAATTTTAGTTTTGAGCTCTAAAGCAAGTCGAAACTTTAATTATTGTTTGATTGATAAAACCCCTCATTTTATCTTTTCGCAACATTGTTTAAATTCAACTTGTAGCTATAATTTCAAATTAGGTAAATATATTGACGACGACCGCCTTGCACTAAATTGACTTGTAAGTTGAGTGTTATAAAAAATAGTGCCGTTGTCGGGGAATAATTTGGCGTATAGAGTTGGTTTGGAATTTTAGCCTATTTTCTTGAATTCAAACTTGTAAATATTTGTTTTTAGTTTTCTTTTATTTCTTGTATTAGGTAGATTTTTATTTTAGTTTACTTATTACTATGGCATCGTGGAATGAACATGAGCTTGGTGGTTGGAAATCTTATCTTGATGATCCATGTCCATATTGTGATGGACTTTACTTTTGGTAAGATTGTAGATATGCTCCCTGAAGAGAGATGTGTGCACCATATCCATCCTACCGGGAGTATAATTGTTCTTTATGTGGTGGTCAATATGGACATTGGAGTGATTGCCCAAATGACCCTTCCCCCTATTGCGCTAACCCAAATTCTAGTTCTTTTTATAAGTTTGATAGGTCTTATGGTCAAGAAAAGAAATAACAAAGCACTGGTAAGAGTGGCATTGAAGCTATGTTTCAACGAATGTTGGATATGCAGAAAGAAACGTATGATATCATATGTCATATACGTCAAGACATGAGACCAATCATTCATGAGGAGATAGATATAGAGGTCAATCATTTAAAGAATTGTTCTATATTATGTTTAGATGATATCTTGTCTGTGGAATCATTTAAAATAAGTGAAGAGTGTGAAGATGAGGAGCAAGAACCCTATATTGATGTTGAGCTTGATAATGAGGAACCCTCGGTGATTTCCCAACCAACCGAACAAACCATGAGAGATGATGCCAAGATTAAGGACATGGTGCTAGAGGCAAAAAAAGAAACAAAGAAAATCTCTAATAAAAACTCTAGCCAATTCGAAGTGAAAAGGTCGAGAAGGTGAATAAAAGTGAGTGTGTAGTAGATAGTGTAAATTTTGAAGTAGGATTGATTGGGACTCATTCAAAGCACTTTTCTACATTATGTTTAGATTATATCTTGTCTGTGGAATCATTTAAAATAGTATAAGAGTGTGAAGATGAGGAACAAGTTGGAGGTCTAGTGGTTTACCATGCCAAATCTATTACTCGACTTCTTAATTTTTGTACCACCCCCTACGAACGAGGAAAGAAGATAGACTCTAAGTTGGAGGTGAAATTCATATCCTCAAGGTGGTGGGAAAACCTGAGTTGGGTTGTGCCACGACATTAAATCATGCATTGCTTGGGAGGCAACCCAAGGTATTTTGTTGTTTGTATTTATATTATGTGATTGACATCAGATCTTCACACCCATGGTGCCATAGGTATGTTTCTAACTCTCTTATTTTTGTTTGACACATTGGGGATATTGCATGATTTTAAGTTGAGGGTGGGGCTACTTGTGGGTGTTGATGTCCTCTTGGAGTTTTTGTTGTTGTACCTCTTTTTCCTGGAGTCTTGTTCCTAGTAGAGCTGGCATATATAGGCATATTGTGATTTTTTGTAAAATTTTGCAGTTGACTAGGAGAAATACAAGTACCTTAGGTAGTTAACATGTTTTTGTTGATTTTTGAACACCTCTCCAATGGTTTGTTTTACAACTGTGTGATATGCATTTATGTGTGACCAATATGCATCTTGTAATGGCATTAGTACTAGTGACATAATAACCATTGCTAAAAAATTGCATGAACCAAATGGGTAGTAGCTTGTGATGTACCTTTGTGCCATATGTGGGTGAGATACTACCTAGTTCCAGTTATTTGTTAAATCCAAAACTTGCTCGGTTGGTCTTGCCTTGGTTGTAGGATATCGGTTAGGAAAAGATCATAGGTCATTATTGATATTAGTCCACTTTTAACCTAAATGACCTTCCATGTGTAAATAATATCCCTTGATCCAGATTTTGAGCCTGAATGCCTATTTTTTTTATTATAGCTATCACCTTCCCATTTGTATCACAATGAACCTATTTTGGCCCTGGTCCTCCTTGGACATTATGCACTTTGACTTAAGAAAATAGCCTAAGTTGAGAGTGGGAACCATAGGGGTGCGTGATGTAAAATGAGTATGAAGAAAGGTAGAATAAAAGAAAAGAATAAGAAGCTGGGTACGTTGGAAAAACAATAAGAAAAACAAAAGTTGTGAAAAAAAAGAAATGATTGTCAAAAAGACTGCACCCATCCGGAGTATGTGTAATCAAAAAAGGAGAGAATTAGGTAAAGGTAAATAAGTGAGACCCCAAAATTTAGTGTAGCGCAAAGGAGTCTTAGTCACCTTAAATATCATCGAGTATCATACCGTCCCTTAGCCTACATTACAAGCCAAAGAAAAAGACCTATAGTGATCCTAGCTTATTTGTTTGAAAACCTTAGTAATGAAAATAAGGGAAAACTTATGGTATTTGGTAGACATTGACTGGAACTTCTTTCTGAGAGTGAGTGTATCTTGAACGTCCCCGCATTGACATGCTTGAGTTCACATATGAGTGAGGAGGTACCTCTTTGTTGTAAGGGCACACTGGTTATGTTGCTAGTTGCTAACTTATTTGGATAGTGTAATATTGGTACATGCATGGTTGTTATTGCTGAATTGATGTCATGTCTTGGTTCCTGTGTGTCGGATTGTTTTTCTTCAATAATATACATACTTTTTTTTTTAAAATTAATTGACCTTGGAGATGGTAAAGATGTTTTGAGATAATATGAATGGTTGACTGCCAAATGTACTTTGTATCCTCTTGGTTGTGTTTTAGTTGGTTGAGGACAAATAATTATTTTAAGTTGAGGGTATCGATGTTTGAGCAGATGCTAACATATTTGAGGCTTTTAACTGAGAATAATTGTAATGTCTTAAGCAACTTTTGTCGTTTTTGATTGTTTTCTCTTTGATATTGCAGTAACAGTCAAGATGCAAGAGAACCAGCAACAACGGAGATAAAAGAGTTGATTTCTGAGTAAGTAGAGATGGAAGTATGGCGGACGACTTGTCTAATAAGTCGCCAGCCTTATGATAAGATATCAGAAGTACAGAGAATGGACTTTAACTGGAATACGTGATGATATCTGTGATAGGCCATCAGAGTTGTGATAAGCCATCAGGTTTGTTGTCAGGCTTGGGTAGTGCTTGAGAAATTGAAGTGAAGATGTTATAACATCTGTGATAAGTCATCAAAGGTCTGATAAGCCATCATGCCTCATCGTCAACCTAAGGTAGAGATTTTCAAAAGTGAGGAGGAGATGGCGACATTCCTGATAAGTCGTCGGACTCCTGATAAGCCGTCACCCACGACGCCAGTCTGAGAAAAAAGCTGTGATTTGTGATTTTGGTTTTCATTCATCATCTTGATCATCTTGAAACAGATGGAACTTATTCCAAAGGAGTTCACTTCTCATTGGGGGCTCTTAACTTACAATTTAATTTTAAACTCTTTGATTTGGTTGTGGAAATTTTCTCTTGAACTTAGAAGAGAATCAACTTCAGACTTCACCTTTTGTAAGTTTAATTACTTTTAATGATGATTATAATTATTGCTCTCTCTTTTTCTCATGTGGAACTAAAACCCACGACTAGGGTTGTGGGATCTATGATTATTTCCCCATGGATTTAATAGTTGGTTAGAGTTTGAGTGATTGTGGGGACATCTTGATAATTCCTTTGTTATGATTGTTATTTATTGGTTGCAAAAAATAAATCCCGCCTTATGTTAATTTGCTCGAATTGAGAAATAAACAAAAGGTAGCAAATTATCAACAAGGATTTGGGAAGGTTAAGCTCCCATCTAATGATTAATGCTGTAACAAGTTTGATCAACTTGAGATAACATTAGTATGAATAGAATGATTTGCTAAGTTGGAGAGAATTAGGAAGTTCAACATCTAGGCAAGTTGAGAAACATTTAGATAGACTGTCGAAACTGATAATTTGGTGTTTCCCATAAGTCATGAGAACCCAATACTATAATTATTATAAAATGGAGATTAATAATTATAGTGATCACAACCCTTGTTCCTCTCTATCACTGATTTGAACCAATGGAATTTTAGTTTTCAGCTCTAAAGCAAGTCGAAAATTTAATTATTGTTTGATTGATAAAACCCCCCATTTTATTTTTTTGCAACATTTTTTTAAATTCAACTTGTAGCTAATAGTTTCAAATTAGTTTAATCGCCACTCACATTGTTCCTCGTGGATTCGACCCCAACTCCAAAGTTGGGTAAATATATTGACGACGATCGCCTTGCACTAAATTGACGTGTAATTTTAGCGTTATCAAGTTTATATAATTGAGTGAAAACACTCTTCTTGAAGAGCCGGCATTAAAGATTAAGAAATACATTAAAGAAATTACGGAAGAAGACAATAGCTTGATGTAAGGTGCAAATATCAAGTTCTACGGGAACTTCATCCTGTATAATATTAGTATTTTCTTGATATCATACGTATGCCCGTTTTCATTACCATGAGATCTGATGTATTATTAGATTTTTCTAAAGTGTTGCAGCTATAATCTTCTGTTACAGCAAAGCATGAAACTAGCAAGTTCCAATGCCTAACTTGGAATTGGCAGGCATAGACAGTCACCTTAACTTGGTCTGAACTGCCAAATAAGAGTTCTACCTTACAATATGATCATCTAAAATCTTCCAAAATTTATGTGCTGCGTCAATGTCGAGTGTCTATAAGAAATGTTGTGGTTGAGTAGAGGTGACTAGATGTACATACAAAAGTTGTAGTATTTAGTTGTCAGTTAAGGATCAAGTGAAGTTGTCTATCTACGTATTATGCTTATAATAATGATAGTCAGTAAAAGCAAGTAGAAGGGGCATTTTGAAAATAACAACATAGGGATGAAGGAAGAGGGATCATATATAACTGAACATGGATTTCAATTATCACAAAGTTTCAATTACAACTTCATGCTTGAGGATCAGCATGTGTTGTTTATATATGTTGTAAACGGTCATACATTTTGCTCGGAACCCTTAGGAACACTGGTTCAGATATCCGTTCATGCGCCTCCGCGACCTCCAAATCTTGAATAAGCTTTTTCACTCTACTATATCTACCCTCACCACACTTCACCCACTTAGTCCCCATCCTTATACCCTTCTCTAGATTCCAAAGTTTTTTAAATCAATTTTAAGGGTTGTTTTGTATGCTAAATGGAGTAAGGATATCTCCTGACATTATTTTATCTCACCTTGTAGATGGGATAGTGTCATTTTAGTATACATAGTGAAATAAGATAATCTGGGAATTAGCTAATACCTCGAACCAAATATGACTAAAATTTAATCTCAATTTTTATTTCCAAAATTCTTATTCTTATTTGACGTATCAAACGAGCCCATGTGACCAAATAAGAATTCCACTTAATCATGCTTTAATTTTCACTTTTTGTGCAGTCTCATTAGGTAAGGTTCCTATTTGGTCTGATCTGCAACGGTGTCCACAAAAGTAGAAAAATACAAAGGGGTAAATGACTTTTACGTGCAATTACATAGGGGTAACTTATGTCTTTTTCCTTTAATCAATGGACATAATTAGTGAAATTTGATTTATAAATAATTAATAACGTACTCACACTACTTTTTCTAATGTGATTTATCATTTTAAACATCAAATCGTATGGAGATTAAAGTAGTCCCCAGTCCTGCACTATGTGGGACATTACATTCTCTTTAATCCAACTATGTATTATAAAAGTTGGTGTCTGAGTCAATTTTTTTTTCATAACCTTTTTGAGTAAGAAAAATAATTTCATCCTTCACCTTTTTAATGGCTTTATGGCAGAGGAAGTCCAGATTAATGAAACTCGAAAGCGGAACTAAACACCGGACAAATATCCCAAAAAAAGAAAGAAATCAAGAGGTATCATTCGAGTTACGGTAAGATAGATATGATGCCTTCACCTTTAACCATAGATATAAGGTTTTAGTCTTGAAAATGGAAAATAAGATGCTTCCGGTTTATTGTGCATGAACAAGTCTGAATTAGTCGAGCCTGAAACCCAGCGGAAAAAAAAGGAAACAAAACAGGTCGGTACGCTTGAGTTAGTTTAATAATCAAAAAGAAACCTAAAGTAATAAATCCCTTAGTGGAATAATCTCAACAACTTTATTATGATGGAGTGTTTGATTTTTTTTTTACTGTTGAAATTCCTGTTTAGCCATTTACTTTAGCTTCTCTCTGAATCACCTCGTGTACTATTTCACACAGCTTCGTCTTGGCAGGTTTGTTGAAATTTAAAGGTATGATTATATATTCTTGAACCACTCTTATTTTAAAATTAACTCTTGCACGATGTTGAACATATGATTCAATTTTTCTCTCTTAAATTTTAATTATTAGTCTCTAAATAGATCCCTAAATAAAATAGTACCATCAAATCTGTTTATAACGACATTATTTGTCTGAATATTTTTGCTGCTATAGAAAAATTGTGTTATAGAGAACATGCAAAAAATTGATTCCAACACGAAAAACAATACTTTTGTTATTTATTTATTATGAGTCGTCTGGATACGTTCCTTTTCTTTGTATGCTTCAGAATGCTTCCCCTATCTTTTGCGGTGTCTTCATTTCTTTTGTTTTGTCCTTTTAAATCTGGTCTGAACTACTTTCGTAAATAGTCTGTCGAATACCACACATAGGGATAAGGTTCGTGTACGTTCTACCTTCTTCAGACCCCACCTATTGGATTACACTAGGTATGTTGTTGTCGTAGATGTCTGACCATATCTGCAGTAAATTGTTTCCTTCTATGATTTATTAAGTTTTTGTGTTCTTTATTTTACTTTCAATACATTATCAGATCTTAAGAACTAGTCCGGCTTGACTAGTAAAAGCTACAGACATGGAAAGAGGAAATGGAGGAGAAAAAGGGGAAGTGGAAGCAAACATATCATCGGTATGTTATGCAACATTTGTTTATACTTCTTTTTTTTTTTTTTTTTCATTTCACATAATTAAGTTAGTCTTGTAAGTATGTTCATTTTTATGTAGTTTCTATATAAGAAGCTGAATTTTACACCGGGCTAAGTTGGTTTAAGGGCATTGATTCAGATTGGGTAACGTGTCATTTTATGGTTGGATTTAATGTGCAAAATAGTGCTTATAACGATTTGGAGCTTGGGCCTATAATTCAAACCCAAAATAGTGCTCAAGAAAACCACCAGACCATTCTGTAGACAGTAAGGGACTCAAAACAGTGTTGAAAATCAAATGACTATCTCCAGTATATATTCATCTTTCTTTGATTTTGTACAAAGGCATCTGTTCTAATTAATATACTTCTTCTCATTGTATTCTCCATCCATTATAGTGAAATTCCTCTGCCTCTGCCCGTGGTTTTTTCCGTCAAGAATTTTCACGTAAATCTGTGTGTTCCTCTTTTTTTTTCTTTTTCTTGTGGTATTGCTTATTTTATTTGATCATATCAAACTGGTATTAGAGTAATCAATTATTTTCTTTGGGATGGAAACCATGAAGTATGATATTCCGTTGTTGGACCGCAATACCAAATTTTTGTTATGGCAAGTTAAGATGCGTACTGTGCTCATGCAGAGGTATTTGGATGATGCTCTAATAGGGTTTGATAAGATGCCCTCATCATGCACATAGGAGGATAAATGGCACAAGCATCGAAACGCTTTATCTCAGACCTATCTTCATTTATCCAATCAAATTCTACAGGATGTTTTGAAGGAGACCACAACCACTATGTTGTGGTTGAAACTAGAATCGTTATGTATAACAAAGAGCCAAACTAGTAAGTTGCATCTCAAATAATGACTTTATTCCCATTTTCTATCTGAGGGTATGTCTTTAGAGGATCACCTATCTGTATTTAAGGAAATCATTTCTGGAGGTTAAGTACAATAAGGAAGATCTAGGGTTGATTTTGTTGTGTTCTCTGCCTACATCATACTCAAACTTTAGGGATACGATTTTATAAAGTCGTAATACCCTGAACCTAGATGAAGTCTATGATGCATTTTTTTCTAAGGAGAAGATGAAACATCTTGTGAATTGGTCAGTGACTCAACGAGATGGTCTTATTGTTCGAGGAAGGACTCATGAGAGGAGCTCCAGAGGTGATGATAGAAATAGGTCAAAATCCAAAAACAAAAAAAACTATAATTACGTTTAGAAGAAAGGCCATATCAAATCTGAGTGTTATAAGTTACAGAATAGAAATAAACAGGAAGTTGAAAACCAGAAAGTAAGACAACTAGAGAAGTCCGGTGAAGCCAATTTTGTTAAAGATGGCGGTAGTGATGGAGAACTCTTGGTAGTTTCTGATAGTAACTCCAAGCCCTGTGAGGATTGGATTTTTGATTCAGCTTGCACATTTAATATGTGTCGCAATAAGGATTGGTTTACAACATATGAAATGGTCTCTAAAGGTGTTGTGTTGATGGGAAATAACACACCCTTCAAGATAGCTGGTATTGGAACAATCTGGATTAAGATATTTGATGGGGTTGTGAGGACACTTGGTGATGTACGATATATCCCTGACTTGAAGAGAAGTCTTATTTCCTTGAGTACCCTCGATTCAAACAGATATAAGTACACTAGAAGGTTAGTAAAGGTGCCCTTATTATGATGGAGGGATAGAGAAAGACTGCAAATTTGTATGTCTTGCAAGGCTCTACGGTTGCAGGTGATGCAACTTTTTCTACCTCCTCTCTAACATATAGTGATGTTGCTAAACTTTGACATATACGCTTGGGACATATAAGTGAATACGGGATGACTGAACTAAGTAGGGGAGGACTTCTTGATGGCCAGAGTATTACAAAATTGGAGTTCTTTGAGCACTGTGTTTTTGGGAAGCAGAAGAGAGTCAAATTCACTTAAGGCATCCACTCAACTAAAGGCACACTTGATTATATTCATTATGATCTCTGGGGTCCTTCTAGAGTACCTTCCATAGGAGGTGCGAATTACATGTTGACTATTCCAGAAAAGTTTGGGTGTTCTTCCTAAAGCAAGAGAATTATATGTTGCCTACTTTCAAGGAGTGGAAGACTATGATTGAAAAGTAAATAGGAAAGCAGGTAAATTGCCTATAGACTGATAATGGTTTAGAGTCATATTCTAATAAATTTAATGTTCCATGCATGTCAGAAGGAATTATGATGTCATGACCCGAGCCGAGGCCTTGGCTGCGACGAGTATCCCAAACCATGAAGGCTCGAGTGCCCTTCACTATTTGGAAATATGCACACATTCATATACAAAACAAAAAAAATATGGAAGTACACAACAACACAAAATCATGGTCAATATTATAATTCAGTTGAACAAATTTGGAATAAAATCCATACATCTCTAATAGAATTAACCTCAGTCTACAAAATCTCTAATACAACAAAGCCAACATCTTATCTAGAACTGGGATAAGGCCCCCAGTTAGATCATAAAACATAAAGAGATAATGAAATCTAATAACTAGGCCTTCCGAAATAGAGAAGGCTCACCAACTGAAAGTTCTGACACATAAGTCTACTGCTAAATGGGACCTAGGACTGTGCCTCATATCTTGAAATATAAGGGGTCAATACATTTGTACTGGTAGACAGAGCAATCCAAAATAATGACTATTATACAACATAAGCAAGAGCATTTTATAAACTCTTTACATAAGTTATGTGGAAAACACATGGGCATATTTACAAGACTTAGAACATTTATTTGAAATCCACGACTCATTATTTTATTTTACTTCTGAGCTAGGTGGTAAACCCTACAACTCTATAATCCCATGGGCTATATGGAATCCGCCCTTAACTCAGCGGCCAAGCCCCCAACCCATGTTTGCCACAAGGGCTAGAATCTTTATCTTCAATACACCAAAGGGAACTAGGCCAGTGTATGGTCCCTCTTGGGGACATAATAAACCCGTATCGTTAAAACACGATTTTGGGCTACGAGTTATCTAAATTCAAGTCTTCTTCGAGTAACCACCTAACTCTCTTTAAGCCCGTTTTAACTTTTAAGGCATACATTCTTTGAAATCAAAAATCTAAAAATCTTACTTTGTTATGACATTCATCTGCTTTGATATCGTCATACCAAGACTTGCAATTCATATCTTCTAAGCCATAAAATATCATGTACATCTCTTTTATTCAAAACAATGCTCAGACCACCAATTCAAATGATAAAAGAGGATTCATATTTCAAAACATGTGTCAAACCATGCAAAGATTCTCTCTTTTCAATATTTCGGCAAGAGGTGGTCAATTTCTCAAAACAACCATGCAATTCCTTGATTTTCACATTTAACATTTAAAAATAAGAAGTTATCCCTCTCTTCAATTCTCAATCAATACAAAGTTCAAATAAGATAGTAAAGCTCTTGACTTATACTTAAACAGGCACTTTTAGTAACCCATAATTTGTAATTCAAGGAGTAAATCAATAAGAGAGGAAAAATTCATTATTCTTGCTCTCAACTCATATTTCAAAACTAAAAATTACATATATACATATACACAAGAAAAATTAAGATTTAAGGGAAGGCCTTAAGACCAAAACGTTATCATCGAAGGATTCACAATACGTCATTGTCAATGCAAATTCAAGAACCTTTGTAAATACAAAATTTCTTAACATTCAAACATTATTAAAATGATTTCACCATTCCCATGTAGTTTAGGAAAACTCCATGTGCCTTAGATGACCTAATTCAAAGGATAGAACTAAATTCTTAATTTGTTTCTTGGAAATCTTGACCTAAGAGCTTGATTCTTAATCTTTGGGTCTCTAGGGTTTTCTTGAAATTAATAAAAGAGAATAAAGATGTACAATGATCTTTAGGGATTCAAATCATATGTTTTGGACGGTTTTGAGTGAGGTAAATGACCTTATTGCGCTTAATTATGCATAATTATAAGCTAGAAATTTTTAGAGTGCACGATGGAGGGCTTGGAATGGGCTTCATAGCACAGGAATGAGTGCACGATGTGGGATCTATAGCACTATTTTGGAGTGCACGATGTGGGCATATTGAGGGATGCTACTATTTTGGTTATCCAAACTTCCCCTTACGCTTATCAAAAAATTTTGAAACTCACCCGAGATATACTTCTTACCACTCCAATCATGATTCAACGTTAAAATCAACAATACACTTTTGAAAAAGTTGAAAATAAAATCATCAAAGTTTGAGAGGTCAAAATGAGGCTAATTATCCAACACTTAGTTTTATTTTTAAGGTTCTAAGTGTCTTAAGTTAGCACTAGGGGTGGTATCAAGTTGAGAAGGCTACGGGGTGCTATATGTAAGGCACTTAATAGTTCGTCGTACTCGGCAACAGAATGGTATGGCTGAACAAATGAATAGGACTATAATGGAGAAGGTGCATTTTATGCTCTCTAATATTGGTTTACCCAATTTTTTTTGGGCCGAAGCTGCTTTCACAATTTGTTTTCTTATTAACTACCCTCTTTTAATTGCGATTGACAAAAAGACCCCATAAGAGGTATAGTCCGGTACTCCTCCCAGTTACTCTGTTATGAGGATATTTGGATGTGTTGCTTATGTTCATGTTGATAATGGAAAGTTGGAACCTAGATCTGTCAAATGTTTATTTATGGCTTATAAGTCTGTTGTTAAAGGATATAAGTTTTGGTGTCCAAAAAGCAAAAAGGTTATAATTAGCAGGGATGTTGTGTTTGATGAAACTTCCATGTTTCGTGCTTCCTCCAAATCTAGTGCTTCGCCCCCAAATGAGTTTAGTGTCATGAATCAAAAAAATTCAAGCACCCACGTTGAATTGTAGATTAGAGAAGAGTCCACACCAGTGTCTACTTCTCAGTTTACCCTGGAGATATAGAGTGATACTATTTCTTCTACACTACCAGTGATGCCATAATATTCTATTGCTAAAGACAGGACTAACAGAGATATTAGACCTCCTCAAAAGTATGTTGAAGCTAATTTGGTTGCTTATGCATTAAATTTAGCAAAAGGTATTAATTTCGGTGAAGAACCTTCTTTTTACTCAGAGATAGTTAGTTGTGATAATTCTTGATGATGGATGATTACTATGCAGGAGGAGATAGAATCACTTCATAAGAATAGAACATGAGATTTGGTGAGATTGCCTAAAGATAAGAAAGATGACCGTTGCAAGTAGGTATTTAAAAAGAAAAAAGGAACATCAGGAGTTGAAGATGCTAGGTACAAAGCAAGACTAGTTGCTAAAGGTTATAGTCAGGTTCTAGGTGTTAACTTCACAGATGCGTTTTCTCCAGTTGTAAAGCATAGTTTGATTCGATCCTTACTTATTATTGTGGCCATGAATGATCTTAAACTTGAGAAGTTAGATGTCAAGACTGCATTCTTATATGGAGAACTTGAGTAGGACATCTATATACAACAACCAAAGGCTTTTGTAGTCTCAGGAAAGGAGGACTATGTATGCTTACTGAAAAAGTCCCTTTACGGCTTAAAACAGTTGCCCAGATAGTGGTATAAGAGGTTTGACTCCTTTGTGACTTCTCATAAGTTTAAAAGGAGTTGTTATGATAGTTGCGTCTATTTCAAGAAGGTAAGTGATGGTTCGTTCGTGTATCTTCCCTTGTATATTAATGACATATTGATTGCAGTAAAGTATATAAGAGAGATAGGAAGAGTAAAATCCCAGCTGAGTGAGGATTTTAAGATAAAGGATTTAGGGGTAGCAAAGAAGATCCTTGGCATGGAAATTCTGAGGCATAAAGAGAAGTGTAAGTTATACTTGAGTCCGAAAAGGTATATTGAGAAAGTGCTTCATAGGTTCGATATGAAAAACACCAAAAATTTTAGTACTCCATTGGCAGCTCATTTTAAACTCTTAGCCATGTTATCTCCAAATGCAGATGATGATCGTGATGATATGTCTCGAGTTCCATACTCTAGTGTTGTTGGGTCTCTTATGTATGCGATGGTGTGTTCCCAACCAGATTTATCATATGCAGTCAGTGCAGTTAGCAGATACATGACAAATCCTAGTAAATAACATTGGTAAGCAGTTTAGTGGATTTTCAGATACTTGCATGGATCTGTTGATGTTTGTTTGTAGTTTGAGAAAAATAGAAATAGAGTGATCGGTTATGTTGATTCTGGTTTTGTAGGAGACCTTGATAAAAAGAGGACTATGTTTTAACCATTAGTAGTTGTGCTATCAGTTGGAAAACTATTTTACAGACTGCAGTTGTTTTGTCAACTACTGAGGCAGAGTACATGGCTATTATAGAGGCTTGCAAGGAAGCTATTTGGATGAAGGGTTTGTTTGGTGAACTTAGCAAAGACATGTAGATTACGACAATATTTTGAGATAGTCAGAGTGCTATCTTCCTTACAAAAGATCATATGTTTCGCGAAAGGATAAAGCACATCGATGTTTGGTATCATTTTATGCGTGAAATTATTGCTCCTGGTGATATTATGGTATGCAAGATTAGTAACCATGATAAACCTATTGATATGATGACCAAGACACTACCAAGTGCCAAGTTTGTGCATTGCTTGGACTTGATTGGTGTCAACAGTTAAGATGCGCCCTTAGGGGCTTTTGTAGAAAACGTGGAGAGTTTTCTTGAGATGGATTTGAGTTCTGAATTTGAATTTGTGTCAAGGTGGATATTATTAGAGTTTGTGACCTGAATTCTGTTGATCCGGCCCTAAATATTTTGCAGTGCAACCCATCTTTGTGATTTTTTGTGATGTCAGTTGTGGTAGCATAGGGATCGGGTCGATATGGACCAGTTTGTTTTTGGGCTTAGGATTTATTTGTACACACACATTATATAAGTGCAATTAGTGGGACAGTTTTGGAAGTTTAGAAAATACGTCATTCTCCTCATTGTATTCTCCATCCGTTATAGTGAAATTCCTCTGCCTCTACCTGTGGCTTTTCCTGTCAAGGACTTTCACGTAAATCTGTGTGTTCATCTTGTTTTTCTTTTTTTTTTTGGGGTATATGCTTTTCAATCATAACATCTTCTGCATTTCTATTAGCTACATGTTGTAATTCAGTTCATGGACAATTTGAGACAATATTTGGTCTCTTTAGTAGGTGTCATCCATTGTATTTCGTGAGGGCATTATCAATATTCTTGATTTCATAGAAAAATTAAATAACGGTCGTATGAAAATTTCAATTCTTAAAATGGATTGAATTGAAGAGATGACATTTGTTTCCGCATTTTCATCAATATTGCTATTTCCTTTCAGAAGGTTGTATTGACAAAATCTTGTCTTGCATATCAAATGAGATTCATGATCTGGTTCAGTCACTTTTTCATTAGTGTGGAGAAGGCGTGCTGGTTAAATTTATGGATCATGATGTTCCTTACCTCCAGGAAAATATCAAAAATTATGTTAGCTCACATAACTATGTTGAATCATGTCATGTGCCCATGATCGAGGATCATTTGGTTGAGCTTTTTGATGCTATCCTCATGTATCTGCAATATCTACTCAAGTGTTAGTCTGAGTTGATTCAATATTAGTTTTTCAAAAATTATTTAACATTTTAAGAGATTTCATCGGTTGAAAGTAAAAGGTCGTATTAGTATGAGACAATTGAATATGTGTTACCTCATCTTCAATTTATGGCTCAGAGAGTAGTAAGCTTCTGCTTTACTCTTTTGGATTATCATCTTGATGAATTCAATGGATCAGAGGAAACAGATGAATCATATGTATCCCAATTTAATTTCAAGCTGGCCAATCTGCTTGTGGATATTATACCCATTGAACTAGAGGTTATGCACATCTATTAAACAAATTTGAAAGCTTCAAAATCGGCAGAAGTTGGTTGCTTCATTAGGAACACTCGAGAAGCCTCTCTGGAAATTGTTAGAGACTCTCTAATTTATCTGTACAAACATATGGTTAATGATATTACTCCTAGTACCTCAGTGGGAAACATTCATATCATGATAGAGTTACTTTCGATTATTCTTTCAGATGTGCCCGAGGACATCATTCATCATTACAAGTAGTTTTTTTTCTTGGCATGTGTTGAAGCACTTACCAAGGAGGTATTTGTTCTTGTTCGCAACTTAGGAGTGAACTCAAGAAATGAAGAGAATATGAATGAAATAGGTGGTGCAAGTTTAAACTTACCAGAAAAAATTGAACTCCTGAAGGAAGATCTCAAGAATGTTTTCATGAAAGCCCGCACAGACTCATACCAGCTCAGCCTCCCGCTGAGTGATGGACCACTCTTCATGACTCTTCTTCTCAGAAACTTAACTAACTTGCTCAATTCCAATGCTTATTTAGTTGCTCTAATAAAATAACGAATTAGGTAGGTGAAAGAAGACATGGAAATCATTAAATTGTTCTTTGGTAAAGTTAAGCAAGAATTGTATAGAGATCTTTGGACTCATATTCTCGATGTGGCATATGAGTCGAAAACTCGGATTAACTCAATTCTTGCCAGAGATCCTTCTCTATTACAACTTATCTTCTTACTTCCTGATATTGTGGAAAAAATCAAGATTATCAAAAAGAGGTACAAAAGCAGATCTCCAAGAATACAAGTATCATTTCTACAAACACTCACAACAAGCCAATTGAAATCAAGTCCTCAATAGTTGGTAAAACAATTACTGGTTTTGTGGAGGAGAAAAAGTGGATAATTAGGAAGCTCAATAGTGGGCCAGCTGAGATAGATGTAATTTCCATAGTCGGCATGCTAGGTCTTGGAAAAACTACTTTGTTTTACAAAGTTTATAAAGATAAGTCTGTTGTTTGTCATTTTGACATTCGTGCACAGTGCTCAGTCGATCAGGAACTTAATGGGGAAAACTTATTGCAGAAAATTTTCATTGAAGTTATTGATTTGAAAGAAAGAGACAATAAGGATGTTATAAAACTAATAAGGATGTATATATCATCAGCATCATCATTTAGAAATTCTACATTCTTTGTCTTTTCATTATCTTGCCAGCTCCAGGTGTTATTCTCCACAAATCTGACATCCTTTTTAACAATCAGTTTGACATTTTAAGGCCGATAGATGCTGTAAGCTTTTGATAGACTACTATATCCTACAAAGATTCTGGGTTCAGCTTTTTTATCCAGTTTATCTCTTTCCATCTGAGGTACATAAGAAAAACAAACATAAATAAATATTTTTCAGATTTTTTATTAAGGTTTTGTAACTAAGCCAAGCCTTAAATGGTGTCTTCTTTTGTAAAGCCTAGATTGGCAATCTGTTTAGCATAAATACTGCGGTGTGGGCAACTTCAGCCCAAAATTTCTCTGGCATCCCTTTCTCATGGAGCAAACACCTTGTCATCTCTATTAGTATCCTATTTTTCCTTTCCACTACTCTATTTTGTTGGGAAGTATAACGTGCTGTTAGTTGATGCTCGATTCTTTCTTCATTCCAAAATTTGTTGAAATTTTCTAAAGATACTCGATTCCATTATCTATTCTTATCACCTGAATTTTGCAGTCACTCTGATTTTCCACAAAAGCTTTAGTTTTCAAGAATACATCAGCGACCTCAGATTTAAAAATCAAAATATAAATCCAACAATATCTGGAATAATCATCTATAAAGGCAATATAGTACTTACTATCCTTTAAAGATGGTGTTTTCTAAGGTCCACCTAAATTCGAGTGAATAAGTTGCATTTTATTGTTTGCCCTCCATGATGAATTCTGAAAAGGAAGCCTTGTTTTCTTCCTGAAAAGCTTCACAACCAGAAAGATTTTTCTCAAAGCTCGGGAGACCTTTTGCAAGTTGATTTTCTTTCACGAAGAGTATTGAATCATGAGGATGATGTTTGAGTCTTTTGTGCCATAACTATGAATCATTTTCCAATCAGACAACGGTTGCGTGCTCCTCGTCCAATAGATTCAAGGAAAAACTCCTTCCTCTCATCTTGACCTTGAACATCTCCTTATCATCAGAATCCTTGATGACATTTGCTTTTTCTTTAAGCAACACTTTAAAACCATTTTCAAGTAGCTTGCCAACCCTTAAGAGTATTTGTTCAAGATCAGAAACAAAGAAAACATCAGTTATAAGTTTCAAACCTGTAGGGCTTTGAATTGCAACTGTTCCTTTGCCTTTTCCATCAAAATATTCTTCGTTTCCAATTTTGACTTCAGAGATAACAGATCAATCTAGCTCTTTAAAGAGCTCTT
Source organism: Capsicum annuum (assembly GCF_002878395.1). Taxonomy (NCBI): domain Eukaryota; kingdom Viridiplantae; phylum Streptophyta; class Magnoliopsida; order Solanales; family Solanaceae; genus Capsicum; species Capsicum annuum. Next base: position 3,236,265 of record NW_025896054.1, read on the forward strand.
GATCAATGGTTATATGATATGTACATTCGCTATCAATCAATCAATTTTCAGAAGTGCTTTTGTTAGCAAAACAAGTTGCAACAAATAATTGCTCTTCTTGATATTGATTTATAGAAGCTTTGGCGTTTTCTTGTTGCATTTTTGACTTGCATACCCTCTCCACATAGCCTAGTTGACCACATTTTTTGCACTGGACATTTGGCCTCCACAAATATTTTTGTTGAGAGTGATTTTTCTTTTTGCAATGAGAGCAGGGTGAATTAATTACTCCCCGATTGTTATTATTATTGCCTTGCCTTTGCTTGTGGTTCTTTTTTGTTCCATTTTCTAACTCGTTCTATGATTTAGATTGAAAATCACCTTCAATAAAACCTTTTTTCCTCATCATTCTCTTTTGCTCCAATGCCTGCAAAGCTTTAATAAGTTCTGCAAAGGTAATGCTTGATAAATCGTTAGAATTCTCTAAAGAAGAGATTCTGGCTTCATATTTCTCAGAAAGTGTGATAAGAATGTTTTGAAAAATTTGTTCATCAGTAAAATCCTTACTAAACAATCTCACCTTATTGGCTAAGTTGAGTAGTTGATCTGCATAATCTTTTATAGTTTCTGATTCTTTCATTCTCTTTATTTCAAGTTCCCGAATCAGATTTATCACTTGCATATTTTAAAATCAGATTCATCACTTGCATATTTTGCACTCTTTCACTTCTTTGGTATTCCTCTTCGTGATACTCTCAAATTTCTATAGCAGATTTCATTTGCATAATTCTAGTAAGAGTTGAAGGAGATACTACGGAGAAAAAACATGCTTTGTCTTTGACTTTCCTTGTCTTTCTCTCCTTGTGATGTTTTATCTGATTCATTGTTGGATTATATCCAAGAGGAGTTACTTCCTAGTACTCTTCTACTACTTCCCAGAGGTCTAGTGCTTCAAGGTGAACCGTCATTCTAATTTCCCAAGTGGGATAATTTTTAGGTTGTGGAGCCTGATTAATATATGACGTAATGTTATATATTAATGTTCATGTTGTTCAACCTTTGAGAAATTATATTCTAATTTTCTAAATTTTAGGCTGTACCTTTTATTCTCATTTCTCTATGTAATTGAACATACTCTAATTCATTAATATCAATAGCCCATCCGCTGGGGAGGTTACCCACGAGTATTACCACAAAATTAATTCTCTCTCTCTTTCTTAAAGAAATCTCCCTCTAGTTTTCTTCATCCTCTCCATAGATTTAGTGTGTGTGAACTGCTAATCGAACCTAAAAGATAATTCTTACCGTTGAAGACAAGTGAAGTTACAAAGCTTGTTTCAGAATTCATTTCCTATAAACTATTTAAGACAACATTTTAAAGAATGGTTATATAGAAAGAAGTTATATTGATTCACTGTCTTCTCATAGTTCCCTCAAGATGACAATGCTCTTGATACAAATCTGTTGACTAAGAAAAGAAAGAGAAAAAGGCTAGGTTAAGTTTCATTGCTTATTGATGTTAAGTTTTACAGAATAATTAAAAGACCAAAAGAAGATAGGAATTTTGAAATTGAAACTGTTCCACTAATTAAGCCTAATCATATTTATAGATTTGACATTATCTTAACCAGTTGAGATTTTTGAATTTAAAATAGATTTTAACTTCTATTTTTGGTTTTGAATTAATCCAATCGTCCTTTCTATAAAAATTAACCATATAATTACTTCTAACCATTTATATGTTCTTAAATTTTGATCAAAAGTGATTATCAATTATCTTTGAATAAGACCTCATTGTTGCATTCGATTCTGATGAAGTTACACGGCAATTCATTCACTGGCTTTACCTCTTCTAGGTAACAATTTTTTTTTGCAATAGATTTTTGAATCTTACTCGTATCTTCATTTCAATACCAAGGAAGAAAATCCTCAATATACACGTATTAGAATATACACATACATGTGTTTACATGTTTTTGCTCAGTTTACATGTAAATATTTCATTATTCAAACCAATATTTACATGTCTTTGTTCAGTTTCATTTTTGTAAGCATTAATTTGATAAATGATATTCATAGGCTTTATCAGGTAAAATTAATTAAAATGGAGTAGTGATATATGAAAGGAAAAGGATGAATTTGTGGTGATATCATTAAAAGATTATAATGTTTTTGAAATTTTAGTCATTATTTTAAGAATTATGAAGAGAAGGTTTTGAAAGGGAAGAGGACAAATATAGCACTATATTTTGACGATTTGTTGCGTCTTATTTATTTTTCAATCTACTTGATTTTCTTATGTGTATGATATCTTAATTTTATATATTTTATAGACGATAGAAGTAACAAAGAATGAGTTAAGTCACAACACAATGAAATAATACTAAATAGTTGCAAATGTATAAATCAAATATAAGCAACAATAAAGAAAAAATAGAAACAAAGAGAAGCATGAAAAAATAGAAGAACAAACATATTTAAAATTAAGCTACGAAAGGTAAACACCATAGTATTGATAAGTGTAATTTAAACTCAAAGTTGATTGACTATTATTATTTTAAGCCTATACTGGATTAAACAAAAAGGATCTTCATACATGGAGGGGATCCTAATGCAACATCAGATTGAAGTTAGGACAATGTGGCTTATTTTTAAAAATGTCGTATGGATTATGAATATAAGTAAAAGTCTATAGAATCTAATTCAACACTTTATTATCATACTCTGTTTATTTCATTTTATTTGGCATCGTTTGACATGATAGGTTTAAAATAATTCTTAGATATTTGTTGGGTTATTCATCATTTCAATTAGGGATAAAATGGATATTTTAAAATAAAATTATTTTAAATATAATAATATGATATTTTTTTTAGATGGATTAAAAAGAAAATGGTACAACATAAAAAATGGAATGAAAGAGTAAAAAGTAAGGACACATGGCTTTTGAAATTCCTATACCAAACACACCTTTAGTTCTTTAAAGAACACATAAAATTTTCTCACATATAGGAACATTTTTGTTGATCAACTTTTTGAATGAGTTGACAACATTATTGGTGAACTGGGATATGTATCCGCGCGATGCATGGGCTTGTTATCTCTAACAATTATAGCAGATCAACAATTGTAATAAAACCAGATTCTGCAAGATTGCAGCCTTATTTAGCTTAACTTAATCCAACTCTGAAGTTTTATTTTGAATTACAACAACAAGTATGACTAATATCCTACTTTTGAGGCACTAGTCTTAACAAATATGAACATTTCTTTGAACCTCTTCCTTACCATTGTCATTTAAGACACTTGAGGCTTCATAAAAAGTTGGACCTGAAGAAAGCATATTTGACGGATTCTTTGCTAAATGAAATAGGCATGCTAGTTCATTTGAGGTGCTTAATCATTTAGATGGAGGAAGAAGCACTCCCTCCCTCACTTTCAAACCTCTAGAATTTAGAAAATCTAGATCGAGGTGTATAACCTGGGACCAATCTCAGTACTATCACGTAGTATCTCAAATCTTGAAAAGCTACGAAATGTGTTCAGCGGTAATTGTACTGTCTTTTTTTTTTTGGATATTGACAAACCAACAAAGTTAGAGAATCTGAGAACATTAAAGTTACTTAAGATTTCCTATTCGGTAGACATATAGATTATTTTCAGAAGGTTTTTCAATCTTTGAACCCTTGATTTCCTCATGGATTATTCAGCAGTGGAGCAGCAAATTATTTTCCAAGATTGGATGTCCTTAATAAACTTGAACAAGTTACCGTAATTTTTGTCCGCTTTGGGCATAGACATGCACATCGGTTCGATTTTCACTTCCCTTTGAGCTTGAAAGAACTGAAATTGGGTGGGTTCGATCTGAAATTCGATGCAGTACCAAGAATTGGGACATCACCACCCAGCCTTCAAAGGCTATGACTATCAAGCGCAGACATCTAGGAGGGGGAGAATGGAACATGGAACAAGTCACCTTCTAGAATATCAAATCTCTAAGTTTGATTGGTGTGTCTTTTTCTGCATGGTAGTTTATTGCAATTGAATCCTTTACCAAGCTTGAGGAATTACTTACATTGTATTGTGCATGTATTAAAAGAGCTCCCAGGTTAAAAAGTCAGCCCTCAACATTAAGGAATATGTTACATAATTGATGGGAGAAGACAAGTATGAGGTAGACTACACAGGTATATAAATTCATTGACTTGTTTCGTACATTAAATTACCTCTTCAAATATGATATTCTAATATTACTTTTAACTTATATAATCTTCCTTTCAGTGGGCGAGAGCATAATAAGTTCTGGTCGCGGTTTCAATCGCTAGAGACTTTATGTTAGTGGGAACTCATCATGATCATCTTAATTAACTGCCTGTTAATTTAGAGCATACTTAGGTCTTAGATCTATATCTCCAAACAAGTTTGAGGTACACTGCGGAGAAATGGATTCATCTTAGGTCCATACCTCCAGGCAAATCTCTATTAGTATATTACATTAACTTCTTTCCTACCCGTTGGGGCTTCAAGTGTTGGATCTATCATCACACACTTATGCCTTCTTCAAGATATTTCAGTTCATTTCCCATTAAGCACTGTTTTTCCCATCTGATTCTTCTTTTAGCAGATGCTTATTTTTACATAGAAATTGATGAATGATCAAAATGGAATTTTGACTGACAAATTGTTTCTTATCCTTTGGTTGACATATTATTTTGTTGTTGTTACAGATCCTTTTTCTTGAATGCGTTATAATTCTTCCTCTAGTTTTGTTTTCTCTTCCTATCTTATATATGTGTTACATGAGTTGGGAGTCTTTTGCAAACAAGCTTTCTACCTCCATGAAATAGAGTTGAGGTCTGTGTACACTCTATCCTTCCTATACCCCACTTGTGTGATTATAGAGTATCTTGTTGTTGTTGCACTATCCTTTCAGGATGAATCTTCTCTTCCTTTTGCCTCACAAAAGTGTCAACAAGAGTGGACTATTTGTAATTCTTTACATTGCCAGTGCCCAAAACATTAACTCTTTATATATGGTCGTTGAACGTTACTTATGATAGTAGTAAAGTCACAACTATTGTTTGCCACATTAAAGTAACTAAACTTGTTAAAATATCTCTCAAGCACTCTCACACACACATATAACTGCCATTCCAGCAGTTACTGAGCTCGATAAGAAGAAGGAAAAGAAGAGAGAGGATGATCTAAGATTGAAACTTGTATGTTAGTTATGTACAATGTGAGTTCATGCCACCTATTTATAGACTCACATGACTAAAATGTGATTATCTAGAAGATTCGTAACAAATTCCTAACAACTTAATCAAGTGGCCAGCTCACTAACCAACTTGACACACCTAACAGACTCGACTAACAAGCAATGCAATAGAGTTAACTAACAGTGTTAATCAACTGTTAACTAATTAATATAACAGAAAGTATGAATACTGAATATTGATACTATAAGTTTTGACACTCCTCCTCAAGCTACAGGGTGCAAAATGTTGAGCACACCAAGCTTTCTTAGGAGATGTAAGTGTTGATCATGACTCAAGCCCTTTGTGAGGATATCTGCAACCTGTTGATTTATCTGCACATACATGGGTTGAACCAACCCTTCCTTGATCTTATCTCTAATAAAGTGGCAGTCCACCTAAATATGTTTGGTCCTCTCATGGAATATGGGGCTAGCAGCTAGCTGAATAGCTGAATTGCTATCAGTAAAGATGATAATAATTTTAGTTATAGGGATCCCTAATTCTACAAACAGTCCATCCAACCATGTTACTTCTACCAAAGCTTAGGCCATGCTCCTATATTCTACCTAAACTGAGCTTCTGGAGATAGTGTTCTATTTTTTGGACTTCTAGGATATCAATAAACCACCAAACTGCACCATATAGCCTATAACAGACCTCTTAGTATTTGGACATGCAGCGCAATTTGAGTCACACCAACAAACAAACTCTGTAGTAGGTTGTTCCTGGAGCCATATACCTTGTCCTACAATTTCGTTTAGATATCTTATCACCCTGTTTGCTGCCTCCAAATTTTATTTTTTAGGTTGTTACATGAACTGACTTACTATTTGTACTTCATAACTGATATCAAGTTTTGTTATTCTTGCATACAACAATTTTCCAACAAGTCTTTGATACGATGTTATATCCCTTAGAATAATATCTCCTTTAACACCTGCTGCTTCATTCACTTTAACAAAGGTTAGCTTGATATTAATATCTAATGGAGTAAGATATGGCTTAGCACCAACAAGCCCTATGTCAGATGTAAGCTCCAATATATATTTTCTTTGGTTCAATATTACTCTACTTGCAGACCTCAACACTTTAATGCCTAAGAAGTCCTTAAGCTCACCTAGATCCTTAAGTATAAATTGCTGATGGAGAGTAACTTTTGTTGCATTAATCATGTTTGTATTATCCCCTATTATTAGAAGATCATCTACATAAACTAAAACCACCACCATACCTTTTGACTTCTTTAAGGTAAAGCGTGAATAATCATATCTGCTCAGAGAGAATGCTGTATTGAGCAATGCTGCAGTAGGCTTTATATTCCACTGCCTTGATACTTGGTTAAGTCCATACAATGACTTGATTAATCTTCAAACTTTGAGTTACTTCCCTCCAAGAAACCATCTGGCATTTCCATATACACTTTCTCATCTAAATCACCTTGTAGAAAAGCATTATAGACATCCATTTGGTACATACACCACCCTTTTGATACAGCTAAAGTAATAAAATTTCTCACTATAACCATTTTTGCTATGGGAGAGAATGTGTCATGGTAATCTAGTCCCTCCTGTTGGCTGTAACCCTTGGCGACCAACCTTTCCTTAAACCTTTCTACTTCTCCATTAGCATTGTACTTGATCTTGTAGACCCATTTTGATCCAATTATATTCTTGTCCAGAGGAATATCAACTACCTCCTAAGTATGATTTTCTTCAAGATCTTTAACCTTCTATTTCATAGCTTTAATCCACCTCTTATCTCCGCCAGCTTCATTATAAGATTGTGGTTCTACTTTTGTTGATAGACTGGACATAAAACTTTGGTATCTTGAACTAGTATTAGCATAAGATAGATAGTTTTCCATAGGATATCTGGTTTCTCTTTTTCCCTAGTAATGCATAGTCCAACAACCAAACAAGTTGTTTGATGACTCTAGATGATTTTCTTGGAGCAACTTCTGCAGGTGATAAGGATGGCTCATCTTTGCTGGTGAAGTTATGAGTGTCTTCATCTTGGATACTGTTAAGATTATGTGGTGATGTACTTTTCTCTTGTGGATCATATGATTGATTATCAGGATCTGTGTAAGTATCTACTTCTATTACTGCATTAGTATGATAAGATAAACTCAGCTTAAGGAAATCAACAGTTGATTCTGAGCTTGGGTACTCTACAAAAAGGAATGAATCATGTTTGAACACTGCATCTCTTATGACAAACAATTTGTTAGTACACCAATCCGACAATATATAACCCTTCTGAGTGGTAGAATAACCCTTCAATACTGCAACTTTAGCTCTTTTAGAGAGCTTATCACCCTTTGGTAGTACTGAAGCATAGCATTTGCATCCAATAACTCTTAGGTGTGTTAGTGATGGGACTTTACAGAATAATATTTCATAAGGACTTTCACCCTCAATAGCTGAGGATGGTAACCTTTTAATAAGATACACAATAGCCTTAACATTTAATCCCTAAAGCTTCATAGGCACCTGTGATTGAAACCTAATGGCTCTTGTGACATTCAATATCTGTCTGTGTTGTCTCTCAACCACACTATTTTATTGTGGTGTGTATGGGAAGATACTTTGATGTATTATTCCCAAGGTCTGAAACAACTCTGTACATTTAGAATTAAGGAACTCTTTCCCATTATCTAACCTTAATATTTTCACTTGAGCACTAAATTGATTCTGAATTAGAGTAAAGAAGTTTTTTATGGCTACAATACACTCAGACTTTAATTGTAGTAGATGAAACCATGTATATCTTCTATGATCATCAACAATAGTTAAAAACTAGTACTTCTTTTCAAAAGTAGGTGTCTTATAAGGCCCCCAAGGATCCATCTGTACAATATCAAAACATTTTGAAGATCTAGATATACAGAGAGGAAAGATTTGTCTAGTTTATTTAGCTAATGGATAAATATAACACTTATTTAGAATATGTACATCACTACTGTGTCTTAATAGATTGAAAGTTCTTAATGCCTGGGAAGAGGGATGTCCCAGCCTCATATACCACAGACTGCACTCATGCATCTCTACTCCTGTATCCTGCCCTTGATGAGCCACATTATTGATAATTCTATTCTCTCCACATACATTTTTGAGGATGTATAATCTTTCTTTTTCCTTACCAATCCCCTTCACCTTGCCACTATAAAGGTTCTAAAGTACACAAAAGTCAAGATAGAATGAACCAAAACAAGAGAGTTTCCTAGTCATTTTAGACACTCATAACAAGTTCAGTTTAAAATCTAGAACATACAACACATCCCTTACAACCTCTTCTTTCAGAACTTGTGCTTCTCCTACATGTGATATATCCACCTTGGCTCCAGTAGGTAGGTTTACTTAATCACACATTGTGTTGTCAATTTTGTGATAGTGTGAGAATATATCCTTGTGTGCTACCACATAATGTATGGCTCTAGAGCCTATGATCCATTCATATGGAACAACATGACTAAAAAAACAAGTAATAGTACTTGTCATATTAGCTTTTTCTGAGTCATTTGTCTCTTTGTTGATCAATGCTATGATCTGTCTATATTCATCTTCTGAGAAACCTTATCCCTTTAACAGACCAGCATTGTTGTTCCCTTTACTTTCCTGGTTACCAGTTTGATCAGCCAAGTATGATTTCTCTACTTGAGGTCTAATAAAGTTATGAGCTAATGACTGGCTGGTATTTTGACTAATAGCTAATTGTCCATCTCTACCACCTCCACCACCTCCACCTTGACCATTGTAGAGTTCTTGATTTTATACCCCCTTGGATTGTTGTAGTTACTTATTTTATTGTTTCTCCAATCACTTGGATATCCATGCAATTTGTAATAGTTTTCTCTTGTGTGGCCAGTGAAGTTACAACAATCATATCTTTTACCTTTTAATCTTGGCTTCCATAATTGGTTGATGCCTGATTCCTATTCCAAATCTAGAATTTGCATATTTTCTATGTACTTGCATAGGAATAGGCTTAGTTTTATGAATAATATTTACAACACAAGCAAGTTGCTGGATCTCATCTTTAATAATCATTGCATATTCTTGGTTAAGTGTAGGTGTTGTTCCCTTTATCAATATATGTCTATTTACTTGGTCATATGTATCATTTAGTCCACTTAGGAATTGTATTAGCCTCAACTAATCTAAGTGCTCTACATACTCCTTAGACTTAGAACAATTACATGATGGAGCTAGAATAACCGCATTATGTTCACTCCACAAATTCTTTAACTTAGTGAAGTAGGTTGAGACCGAGTCAGTGCCTTGGTGTAGGTTGTTGATTTCCCTGTTCAATTGGTACAATCTCATATGATTCACTTTGTCAAACCTCTTCTAAAGATTTTCCCATACCTCATAGGCATTTTTTCCATACACAATACCACTGAGTAACTGTTCACTTACTGAACTCATCAGCCATGAAAGAAATACTGCATTGAATATCTCCCATTAATCATGTAATTCCTCTCTGTATGTGTTCTTTTTACAAGTACCAGTCACACAAACATACTTCTTCTTTCCCAATAGTCCAATCTTCATAGATTTACACCAAATTCCATAATTCTATGAACCAGTCAACTTAATGGGAATCAATGCAGCTCCTACTACATCTGATGCTCCTAGGCCACTAGGATCAATCTTAGGTGCCATGTATATTTTGTAGGATACAACTATATTGGAATAAAAATGTCATAGAAATCTCAAAATACACCACTTGTATATAGAGATCTAAACTCCTCTAAGCTCACTAGCTCACAAATAGAAATCACAGATAGAAGGAACTCACTGTATTAAAGATGTATTGACATTCAATTGTTATTTCTCCAGTTCCATGATCGCGTGGATTTGATACCATGGTAAAATATATCTCAATCACTCTCTCTCACAAACACTAATACCATTGCAGCAGTTACTGAGCTCGATGAGAAGAAGGAGAAGAAGAGAGAAAATGAGCTAAGATTGAAACTTGTATGTTAGTTACGTACAATATGAGTTCATGCCACCTATTTATAGATTCATATGACTAAAATGTGATTATATAGAAGCTTCCTAACAACTTAATCAAGTGACCAGCTCACTATCCTACTTGACACACTTAACAGACTCGACTAACAAACAATGCAACAGTGTTAAGTAACAATGTTAACCAACTGTTAACTAACTCATATAACAGAAAGTATGAATACTAATTATTGATCCTATAAGTTTTAACAGAAATTTATCCACTATAATGGTTACTAAACGTTAATACTATTGTATACACGTCTTAGATACAAGCAACTGAGAGTTCTTGAATTCAACTTATCTAGCAAAAACTAGACGGTTGTGCAAACTAATTTTCCCTGCATATACTCTGGTATTGCTTAGCATACAGTTATAGAAAAAGCCTATAATTCAGCAAAATAGGAGTGCCCAAACTTAACTTTCAATATTACAATTCATAGTCTCCCTTTCGTTTTGTTTCTTTTTACTCTCTTTTCTATATCTAACCTCTATTTCTCTTTTTTCATATTTTTTCTTTTTTGTTTCTCTTTCTGTCTCTTCTATCTCTAGTCGATACTTCTCTTTTTTATGTTTTATTTTTTTCTTTTTCATTATTTTTTTGATTGTATTTTATATTTTATATCTTTTTTGTATTTTTGAAAAAATATGGCAACGTCTAGTATAAGCCGTGGATAATGATGGAAACATCATGACTGCTCATTGTCTTTATATTAACCATCATTTTTTTCTTTTCATTTTCTCTTTTTTCATTTTTTTACTTTTTGTTTTTTACTATTTTCATTTTCTTTTTTTTTCTTTTCATTTTGTTTTCTCTCTTTTATCTTTAGCTTTCGGTTCTCTGTCTTCTTTTTCGTCTTTTCTATTTTTTTTCATTTTTATGTATTTTTTTATTTTTTGTGCCTTTTCCTTTTTCTTTTTTTTTTATTTCCATTTTCTTCTTCTTTTTTTCTTTATTTTTTTATTTTTGTTTTCTCTCTCTTCTATTTCTAGTTACTATTTCTCTTTCTTCTTTTTTTCCCTTTTTCCTTTTTTTTCGTTTTTTTTTCTTTCTCATTTTTCTGTTATACTTTATATTTGTTGTATTTTTGAAAAATGTGGCTACGCCAAGTACAAGCCGTAGATGATAAGAAAAATACCATAGTCAGTTATTATATTTGTATTCACACCATCATTTATATTTTTTCATTCGTTGATAGAATAGTATTTGTATTTTATATATTATAGTTCACGCTTGTATTTGTATTGTATTTTATAATTTGCATCTATATTTGTATTATATAGTTCCCACCATCATTTATATTTCATATAATTTGCACTTATATCTTAAAATATTGTTTTGTATTTGTATTTAATTGTTGACTTCATATTGTATTTTCATTTTTGCATAATTTCTTTCATTTTATTTGTATATGTATCCTATTTTTGTTGATATACTTGTATTTGTAAAGAACTATTGTAACTCTCCACATTTTCAGGCTAGAATTCAAATCGTTGTTCCAATGTGTATAGGCCAGAACCCAATGATACTAAGTCAATCCAAGAGTGATGATCAATTCTATAGTTTGGGAACATCTTTTATGATCAACCGAGATCATAAAAATCTCTTAACTAAAAGATGAGTTGAGAACTTTTTGTCATGACCCGAGTCGGGGCTCTGGCCGTAACAAGCTATAACGCTCCGAATCTGATACCCGCAATGCTACACAATATTCATGACCCCGAAGGACCACAAGCTAACCCATGACTGATATCTTTACCTGTATACTATATAATATATTGTATAATGCAGAAACATGAACTGAAAGGCGACAAGGTTCAAAACTGTAACATAAGATTTGATAAATCATAACATATGGATGGGGTATAATAAACCTAAAGCAACTGAAATAACTAACTGAACATGGTAGTCTAAAAAGCCTCTAACTGACTGAACTGTCTGGATAAAGAGTTGATGGGACATGTCCCCAACTAACTCCAACTAATAAATTAATTAATGAGATAATAAAAGAATGATCATGTCATCGAAAGATGGGGAATCACTGCTCACTCTGACTACTGAGACTGGAATACTACTGATACTCTGGAGCTCATGCTTCTGAACCTATGGTATAAGACACCATACCGCAAATGCTTCAGTACTTTGAATGTACTGGTATGCATATGAGGTAGGCTGAATGCATGAGGTTCATATACATGAACAATACTAGGTAACTGACTATATGAACGTGAGAATACATGCATGAATTCATAGTAACTTTATCTGAGATCGTGATAACATGAATTTACTGATAACTAACATGACTAATGACTGAGTTCTGATAACTAATATAACTGATAACATGATAGACAATATCTTACATTCTTGAATCTGATGGAACTAGATAAGCTCCCTACTGTTCTGAGTTGACTGTATCTGATAGTCCTGAGCCTGAAGAACTATCTGAGTTCTATTACTGATACTGATACTAAAACTGTGGAAAATAGTTATATAACCGACAAGACCCAAATAACACATTATAGTTGAATGGGTCCAATCTATGCCCTGATTGGAAGGGTTTCAATACCACGCCACTGGTAAGGACAATTTATGAGTGACCCTCATATAACAAGTAATTCCAATGAAAATGGTGGGAACCCTCATATGACAGGTTAAGCCACCTCATCTACCCTCATATAGTAGGCTATGATGTCTTAACTTATGCTGGCTACATAGTTCTGGAATGCAAGGATTGCTTCTAAGAATCACATCCTTATATAACAGGTGAGTTCCCATCCTTGGGTTCACTCGGTGCTAATTTCTACTCCCATTTGTATAGATACTGAACATGATTAACTGAACTGACTGGACTGAGTTAACTGAGTTCCATTGACTGATGGAATATTACTGAGGTCTGATAACTGACTAAGATTTACTGAATTTACTGAGGTTTCCTAAGTCATGAGACTGACTGAATTCTACTGAACAAGGCTTGACTGAGAGTATCTTGAGAACATGACATAGGCTCTAGGCATAAAGCTAAATTGTCGGATACAAGTACCCCTAGGACTCAATGGAAAGAAACTGACAAAGCAAGACTTTCTTGAATACATAACCCACATCACAATCCCTAATTAATTTATTAAGGCTTTTCATCAAACAATTGGTGTGCCAAACAAGGTTTTGGGCTACGAGTTACTTGAACTCAACCCTTCTTCGGGAAACCACCTAACCCTCTTTAAGCCCATTTTTAACTCTTTAAAATATGTATTCTGTGAAATCAAACTCTGAAAACTCTAGCTCTATTATGACATACATTTATATGGTATCGTCATACCATTGTCTAGAAAGTCACATCTTTGAGCCATTATTAGCACATTAAAATCTTTGTTTTCAAAAAATAAGTTTGGGACCACCATATCAATAAATTAGTTCAAAGAACTCTTTCTTTAAATTCATGTAAACACATGCAAGGGACTTTCTTTTTGTCAACATTTCAATAATATAAGGTGGTCATGTCACTTTACTCAATAACATGCAATTCTCTCTTTTAACCAAGCATATAGGTATAACAAGAAACTCCATCTCATTATCTCTAAATTATGTCAAATACTTGGATATTGAAAAGACCACTTTCAAATCATAAAACATGTACTTCAAATCATTCCCAATAAGTTCATAAACTCTAATTCATCAAAAGAGAGGGATTTCAATATTAATGCTCTCAATCAAATCTTCAATTTCATGCATATACATATAGGTATAAATCAATTTAAGGGAAAAGACCACAAGGCCAAAATAATTCTACCATTAAAAGGTTCAAATTCACAACTTAAAACATAGGATCCAAAACCCCTTTATAAATTCATGCTTGATAACTTTAAATCATATTCAAGATATTCAACAAGCCCATGTAAGATTTGAAAGATGGAACCCAGATCTTGATCCGTCTCTTGGAATTCTTGATCTTAGGGATGAGTTCTTGATCTTTAGGGATGAGTTAGGGTTTTGATTTGAGAGGAAAATTGAATTATAGAGTGTATTGTCGTTTTTGGGGCGCAAATCTTATGTTATGAATGGATTTTGGGTGAGGGAAAGTGACCGAAATTCGCCTAGACCCATTAGAAAACTGATTTAACGAGTTAAATATTCTCGTAACGTGCTGGCCAATGTGTCGCATCGACAACGTGTCGGCTTACTGCCTCATATGGAAAATGTCATAACTTTTTGTTCGATTGTCGGATTTTTGCAAAATTGGTATCGTTAGAAAAATAATTCAATTATCTACAATTTGATGGGTCTTGAGCTTAAAAATTCTATGTGTATCAAAAGTTATACACATTTAAAGTAGACCCTTGTAGAATCGAATATCCAATTTTTTATGAATGAAAGGTTCTTAGCTCAACTTTGCTTTAGGCCATTTCAATGAATATTTTTCACCTCATAATCACTTCATAGGCGAAAGATCATGACACATGAATCTAAACTTAAACCATGGAATTAGAGATTACGCATGTAGGAATGACGATTCAATTTCTAGCTTGAAAATGCAGGACATTACATTATCTCCCCATTGGGATCATTCGTCCCCAAATAATAGGTAGGGACTTTTGAGGACGTAAAAGTGTAGAATAAAGAATATAATCTTGCATTGAATAATTTTCCTCAACAAAACATACAAAGGCATCAAACGAATTTCATGGTATCCCCGACCGAAACGTGTAAGCACGAAACATGAGGCAATGACACTTTACATAGGGATGATCATGCACATGAGCTCTATGAACCATAATCATCACAACATAAGTCATGAGTGAATTTGGTGATCATAGATCTGATTTATATTGGTACTAATAATGAAATAAGATTTCGCGAAAGATAGGACAAGAAGCATTTTCTACCTTACAAAGTATGACGAATAGACTTAAACTTAGGGGAACTAATAGTCTACACTCCAAACAATCAATAGCATACTTCACACTTTTCAGCTTACATTTATCCCATCATATGTCTAGACACAAGAGTTTGAGTCGCACTACTTAAACTATAGGACCCTATACTTTACATCCCTTTATGAATATTGCCTCACCTTATCACTATCGTCAAACACTCTCGGGTTTTAATTCAAGGAATACTAACCACATAGTACATGGTATGAGTTTTCATCAATCACAATATTCAAGCCTGTCATTACTACACCCACTTCATAGATTTCCCCCACAAAGACAAGAAAACTCATCACATTCACAAAGATTTTCACCATATATCTCATTCCCAGCTATTTCTCATAATAAAAATCCATTCCCTTCTTAGCTATTTCACACAACAAAAGTTCATCTCCTTTCTTTCGCTTTCACCTATAACCTTAGCCCAAGAAATCACATCAAAAAAATTTTCACCTTCAAGACCATCTACACTCCTACCTACCACATCACTACACTTCTACATCCACCATCCACTATCATAAGGAGGGTCATTAACGGACCCGAGCACAAATGTCATAAATGGGAGTAACACTATCAGACCATAACTTATAATTGTTGCACTACTCAAGGAGGGACATGAAGTGAAGATACGATAAAATAGACATAAGGTGCTCCATATATTAAGTATTTGGATCATAAGCAGAGAGTTATTTCAAAAAAACACAATAATGTATGAATTCTTAGGATAGAGCACTGTCAGACAACATTAGTGCACATTTCAAGATAAGATTAGGGAAAGAGATTGAATTACCCTCCTAAACCTAGAAATTCATAAGAAATGGGTACCTAACGCATTAAGCGATGCACCATGTCAGTCCTTATCGATGCGGCGTGATGCATCAACATTGCATTGGCCTACTATTTTGATCATCCAAACATACCTCAAATATCATCTGAAAAATCTAAAAATTTCTTGACACACCCCCTCTACATCCCTGATCATTAATCAACTCAAGAATCTACGTCTTGATGTTGGGAAGATCAATTTGAAAATCATGGAAGTTAATAGCTCAAAAATATGACTAAGTCTTTTAACAATTAGACAAATTTTTAGGTTGTCATCTCTCCATACATGCAACCAAGAGTGGTATTGAGTCACGGAGTGTTACATTACAACTAAGACAAAGATTTCCATTTGAAGCGATTGCTCCTTCGCAAAGAACTAAAATTTTCCATGAGTTTACAAAAACTCTATCACTTTGGATAAAATGAATAGGTGACATATAGAAACATATTTCCTTTGGACCAAGCATGCTGAGAGACATAGATTTTCATGGATCACGAACAACATAACATATGGCTTGAATACATGAAAGACTGGATTACTGAGAGACATAATTGCTTCTAGTTTGGAGGTCAAATCATAAACATAAGTCTATAGAGAACTCAAACCATAGGCATAGGCATGACTTGAACATATGACGTAGGACATTAGCAGAATAATATCTGAAATGGAACTAGGAGGAGTATGCTTGAGTAAGAATAGATTTGTTATAAATCCTCCGCACAACTTGCCGAATTGAGAAAAATTTGGGAACTAACTTAATTCACCATCTCCCCCTAGATAAAAATAACAACTCTAGACTTACAAACATATCCCCACATCAAAATCTATAGCCACAACTCTCAACATAAAAGAGACATTACCACATACTTAAACTCTAAACTCTCTATGAACAACTATACTTTCAAGGCCTTGCTTTTCTGTAAGTGTAACTCTTAATTGCCTCTATATCCATCACTCTACAACTACCAGTCTCATGAGCACACATATCCCACTCCTTATCAAAAAATGGGGTATCAGTATATACATGAACACAAACTCTTCTCATTAATCTCTAATACAAAAGAACTAAAATTTTTTCTAATACATCCCCTTTCAGGGACACGAATCGTAATATCTTCTAACTCCCAAAGTCAATAACTTACGAATAATATTTTCATGGGCATAGACACCCACGCTTCTAAAGACTTAACACTCCATCTTCAATTCCTTAGAATACTATCATTACAGCTCAAATCACAAACCTACAACTTAACAAATCTGTGGAACTATACCAAAGGTGCACATTGTCTACCTATATTTCCTCAAGTTCAACTTTAATGAACACTATACAACAACTCCCCAGACTTCTTCGTACTGCAAAATTCAAAACATAAGTTTGGTATACATGACACTTATACCATACAACCTTATCTAACAACATGCTATCTCGGGTTCAACTTATTCTTATATGACTGTCACTCTTATCATCTTAATGACTCAATCATAATTCATCATTTTTAACCCTAGTTCTCATGTACACATATAACTCACAACAACCACATCAACTTTTCAAAAATCATCAACCTACACCATTTCACACATCACATCAAACTTGCTAATTACTCCACAAAACATGCATCATTAATCTTAAGCTATTATTCTCACCACTACACTCCATATCTAAACTCCACATCTAAAGTTTAAGCCTATTGTCTATCCTCAATTATATACCACCGGTAAAGCATGCCACATATTATAATAGTCCATCAAATTGAGAAATCATTCCAAATACTTTACTTCACTTAGCTACTATCTACAATCACAACCCCACCATAACCTTATTATTACAACTCAAAATCCGCTACTTACCTTTTCACATGAAATACTAGTTTACTACTACTAAAGGAAATACCATCAAAGGGGGTAAAGTCACACAATAGTATTAGTCGATCTTAACCTTATAGTATAACCCATTTCAATCTTATCAACATATTCTAATTCCTCATATCATACTTATGTAACCAATCATACATCACAATGATTCTATACTTATTACTTATTAACTAATCTACCCCTTTATACTTACCACTTATAAATGATTTGTACAACAACCATAACTATCTCTTTGAGCTCCTTCTCTATTTTGAATAAATAATAATCATATCCAGTCACTTTCTTCACAAACTACCATACAATATAAAATTATTGCTACCATATTATCTATTACTATAAAATGGAAAACCATACTTAATTAACAGTTCTACAACTAAAACTCTCTATTTACACAAAAGTTACCCCCACTCTGACTTCAAACCTTGTGACTCTGTATCATGAACTTCCTGACAAACTCAGTACCAATAAGTCATGACACTTTAACATACACTACTACTCGGGTGGAAATACAGTTCCAATATTCTGCTACACATCACTACCCTTATGGAAGACATTTGTAATTAGAATTTTAGAAAGGGACTAAATAGAATTTGTACCTTAGGCTAAAAGGCACGATTTTATTAGAATAAAGGTATACACTCAAATCAATACACCTTATGTACTAATGGACTCCTCTCAAGTCCTTATGCTATTTCATAACTTTATGGATAACTCAATGAAAGAGAACCACATTATTAGGAGAGCTAGGCTCTTAGACTTTTATCACCTCAACAGTGAGGCATGGCCCATGAAATTAGAATGAGGAAGGAACTTGGATAATTTTCTTATGGATGACCCTATAGCACGAACTAGAGTATGAAAGAATAAGAAACAACTCCTAAATGTCTGGTAGCATCCTGATTATAGGTGTGGTGCACAACACACCCAAAAGAAAGACTCTACTAGACATAATTTTGCAGACACCCTGGGTTATGAACCGTGCTCTAATACTAAGTTTGTCATAACCCAAGTCGAGGCCCTAGCCGTGGTGAGCATCCCAAATCATAAAGGACCGAACACCCTTTCCTATCTTGTAATGATGGACAATATTCATGCAATAAAGAAAAGATGCAGAAAATAATTCATAATGGAATCATGGTCATACTCTGAGTTTAATTTGATAATAAAGAAGGAAATCTAACAACATCTAGACAACAGATAAATTAGTTTGCAAAATCTCTACTACATGCAAAAATAACAACTATTTGAAACTGGGACAAGGCCCCCAGCAGACCTAAACCCAAAATAAATAACAAAGTCTGAAAGACATGGGCCACCCAGAATAAAGAAGGCTTACCCACTGTACACTTCACTTCTATCTGAAAACTCTATGACTTAGCAGGACCTCTAGATTGAGTCTCAGACCTTGAAAGGTAGGGGGTCAATACAATTGTACTGGTACATAGAGCAAATCCAAAAATAATAATTTTTATTCAACATAGATAAGAGAAGTTCAAAAATAGTTCATAAATATAACATATGATATGAAAACACATGGGCATTTTTAGAAGACAATGAACAATTATCCGAACTTTGTGACATACTATTTATTTTACTTCTGGACTACGTAGTATACCCTACAACTCTGAAATTCCATAGGCTATATGGAATCTGCCCTTAGCTAGGTAGCTAAGGCCCCAACCCGAGTTTGCCGCTAGGGTTGGAGTCTTTCTTTTTGATATTCCTTAATGCACTAGGCCAGTGTATAATCACTCTTGGAGAAATAATGAACCCATATCGGCAAAACACAATTTTGGGCTATGAGTTATTTGAAATCAAGCCTTCTTTGGGCAACCACCTAACCCTCTTTAATCCTATTTTTAACTCTTTAAAACATGTATTCTCTGAAGTCAAAATATGAAAACTCTAGCTCTATTATAGCATACATTTATATGGTATCGTACTACCATTGACTTGCAAGTCACATCTCTGAGCCATTATTAGCATATTAAAATCCCTATTTTCAAAACATAAGTTTGGGATCACCATATCAATAAATCAGTTCAAAGAACTCTTTCTTTAAATTCATGTAAACACATGCAAGGGATTTCTCTTTGTCAACATTTCAATAACATAAGGTGGTCATGTCAGTTTACTCAATAAAATACAATTCTCTCTTTAAACAAGCATATAGGTATACCAAAAAACTCCCTCTGATCATCTCTAAATTATGTCAAATACTTAGATATTGAAAATATCACTTCAAATCATAAAACATGAACTACAAATCATTCCCAATAAGTTCATAAACTTTAATTCATCAAAACAGAGGGATTTCAATATTAATGCTCTCAATCAAATCTTCAATTTCATACATATACATATAGGTATAAATCAATTTAAGGGAAAAGACCACAAGGCCAAAACAATTCTACCATTAAAAGGTTCAAATGCATAACTTAAAATATAGGATCGAAAACCCCTTTATAAATTCATGGTTGATATCTTTAAATCATATTCAAGAGATTTATCAAGCCCATGTAGTTTTAGGATAAACCTCACGTACCTTAGATTATAAGATTATAAAGATGGAACATGGATCTTGATCCATTTCTAGGAATTCTTGATCTTAGGGATGAGTTCTTGATCTTTGGGGATGAGTTAGGTTTTTGATTTGAGAGGAAAATTGAATTATAGAGTGTATTATGGTTTTTCGGGGGCAAATCTTATGTTATGGACAGATTTTGGGTGAGGGGAAGCGACCAAAATGCCACTAAACCCATTAGAAAACTTATTTAATTATTGAAATAGTCCCATAATGCGCTGGCCAATGCGTCACATCGACATCACGTCGGCTTACTGCCTCACATGGAAAATGTCATAACTTCTTGCTCGGTTGTCGAATTTTGGAAAAATTGGTATCATTGGAAAGCTAATTCAATTATCTAAGATTTGGTGGATCTTTATCTGAAAAATTCTATGTGTATAAAAAGTTATACATGTTCAAATTAGACCCTTATAGAGTAAAATATCAAATTTTGGATGAATGAAAGGTTCTTAGCTCAACTTTGCTTTAGTCCATTTCTATGAACATTTTTCACCTCATAATCACTTCATATACTAGGAAAAAGATCATGAAACATGAACTAAAAATAAACCACAGAATTAGAGCTTACGTACATAGGAATGACGATTTAATTTCTAGTTCAAAAATGTGAGGCGTTAAGCTTTTCAACTGATAGAGTTTTAGCAGATGCTCCTACTTGGATCAACTTCCAATAACCATTACTCCTATAATATAGTTAATAAGGTGGCCTAATTTTGAACAAATGAAATATCTTCGAGCCTTCTTTCCAACACATTAAATTTAACCTTAATCTGATATCGAAGTAGAAAGTTATGCTCATTTTACCTAGAGGTAGGTGTCTGTCTAAGAGAAGGTAACGACTTGAGTTGACAAGATGTCAACTAAGTGAAGAGCTATAAAATTAGTGATCTGCCTTAACCAAAAAACATCGTAAATTATTTAGAGAAGGTTATGACTAAGTTGACAAACCATTAACAAGTTGACAAGCTATCAACTAAGTCGTCAACCTTAACCAGAAAGTGTCCAAATCAAGTTAGGATTGATGAATAATTTGTCAACAATCTGACAAGATGTCAAGTAAGAAATTTCTATAATTATTTTTAGTTATTTTTTGGGGTATTTTGGTTTTTTCTGGACTCAAACCCTACCCCACGATTTAAATTATTCAATAAGCATTGTATATCTATTATTAATCAATTTTCAATGCTCTTTATCCTCTCCACTCTCAAGAGAGAAAAGTTTGAGTTTCTTGCCAAGGCTCATACTTAAAAGTGTTAGATTCACGATGTCTTGAATTTTGTTCATCAAAAAGGATGTTTAGCTGTATTAACACTCATGGGTGTAAGTAAGATGTTTTAATAAACTTAAAATAGTATATGTATATATGTTATGGATTTTTAAATTGTTTGAAGAGCATGCATCAAGAACCCGTTTTCATGATAAAATTTTGTATTAACTATAGGGTTATCTATAAAACTTTATAATTGTATTTATGTGTATGTATTATGTATTTTTTAAGTAGATTTGAGAGCATGAACTATAAATCTCCTTTTTCAATCCTTAGATTTATTTATTGACTTGTGTCGGGGGTCGTTTAATGAGTGGTAATAAACTTGAGTTGTAAATGTCTCTTTATCAATTACGCATTGTCATTTTACGTGTGTTCAAATAGGTTTCTCTTATTTATAAATGATCTTTGTGTTAAATGGAAGAATTGTATTTGATTTATAAAAGAGATGGCCACCCTATGTTAAAGTCTTAAAATGAGAGTACTTTTGCATAAGTTTTATGTGCTTTTGAATTAAGAACTCTCATGTGATATGTAAATCTTTTAATGGTCATTAACATATTTTGTAATGAGAAGGGCTATGGATATGACATGATATGATATGATACAACTTTCAAGTGTAGGTATGATGCTACCTATTATGGAATGCCCTTTACATGGAAAAATGAATGCTTATAATCATGAAACATGGTTTTAAGAGGCTAAAATTTGGACTAAAAAGAGTTAGATGGTTACTCGAAGAAGGCATGAGTTTAGATAACTCATTTCTCAAAACCATGTTTTACCAACACAGAATTATGATATCCTTCTTTTTGATCTTTTGTACTATCATTTCATGTTGTTTCATATAGTGATTATGGTACCCTTCTTTGTTATCATATGTACCATCATCTCATATTGACCTAATTATGGATTATGGTACCCTTCTTTGTGATCTTGTATACCATCATGCCGAGACTCAAATCTTTGCAGAAAACTCGAGTTATGGTAAAACACCTTGGTTTCAGGACCTTAGAAAATTTCCTAGAATTCTGTTCTCCAAACCCAATATGCCTTAAGGGTATGAGTTATATTTTGGGGTACATATGGTATGGACCTATCATATGTTGACCAGTGTTAGTTGGTGGGATTGATTTGGTCACTATAATAGGTACAACTTAGGTGGTATGAGTCATATGTTGGAATATGGATCGTATGGGTTGGATTTTTCTTCACTTAACCTTAGACTTGGTAACTTAAGTTGCGTCTAAGTACGAGTGGCTCACCTGGAGCCGTAAGATAGGATACAAGTCGTAACTTGCACTCATATAATGGACAGTGTTTAATACTCTTAGTATTTTCTATGTTGCCAGGGGTAAGGGTTAAAGGTATGAATCATATTTTGTGGATATAACTTGGATTGTATAAGCCATATTTTGGATAGTTTTAGGTCCAAGGACTGAGGCTTAGGATGTGAGTGATGGGTACCACTCATAATAGAGGGTACGACTCGTGTGGGTCATTCGTATCCTTGCATCAGGATTTTTGTACAACTTAAGTAAGGGTATTCTGGATATTTTCCCACTTAACCTTATAGGACCCCATGACTTCTATCCTATTTGGGAGAGTATTTTCCCTATTATTTTATTCATTAACAGTTAGCAACTCTTCCTAAACACTTTATAATCCTCTCAAGAGATTTTACGAAAGGGAAGCTAGAGTTTCATCTTAAGGACCAATTTGGGGATTTTGTTGGTGATTTCTCTCCATATACTTTGTCAATTAAGGCATATTCTCTTCCCTCATTGCTAGTTCCAACTAAAGGCATAGTTTTTACTATTGGTTTTCATGATTTCATTATTGTTTGCTTTTGGTTTTCAAATATAATTTGGGGGTTTTGTTTATAAATGGTTGGTCATGGTTTCTCATTGTTTTAATTATGATTTATATGCATTAATGGTGGTTTTGTATGCATTGATTTCATGGAAATGGTTAAATGGTACTTGGAAATGGTTTTGGTTATATCATGCCCCTAAAGTGTTTGAAAAATGCTTATAAGGATGTTTTTATTGCATTAAGGTATTTTAATGGAACTCTTGCTTATTTTAAACTTGGTAAAGAAACTCAAATAGCTTAAATGCTTTAAAAAGGTAATATTCCAAATGGTAATATTTGTGGGGTACATGGTGATCCCCAAGTTGTTTGATATGGTAAATGGAAAGTCACTTAAAATTCCCCTTAATCCATAAATGGTAGGCTATGGACAATACGTGCAAGTTATTGGTTGGTAAAACTATTGATGGCCTTTGTTAATAAATGCATAATGATTTGGTTGGTTTGAAATGGTTTTAATTGGGCATCAAAGAGGGAGGTGTAGCAAAACCGTAGAAGGTGGAGGTTCGAGGGGACCAAAATTGTAAACTCATATTTACTGATATGAGATTGGTCTTGGTGATCGTGTACATATTGTCACACTTTACATTGGGGGATGTACTAGTCATCCTAGCTTATTTCTCTGATCATGCGGCTTCATGCACTGGGGCCTTTTTAGTAGGTTGAGCTAAACCCATATAGCCTATGGATGATTTAGAAATGCAATTGCTACACAACCCAGGTAAAGGTTTTACGTGTATGATAAACACGGTTCCCTTTCCTGGCATGAATATATATCTATATATATATGGGGGGCGTATGCATTATGGATGGTTTTACTTGGTTTTATAAATGGTATTATTTTCTTATCCTGAATTGATGGTAGCAATAACTTGCTAACCTATCTACTGGTGGTTGCAAACCTATGCTATGCAGGAACCCACTGTTCTACTCTTCCTACATAGTGTTTGACTAGGTATTAGCATTTGGATTAAAGTGGTGAGCTTCCATCTTTTCGGAAGGCTCCATCTCATGATATGGATATTACTACATACTTTGATTTTACTTTGTTTATTAGCTTTGGCCATGGATAGGTGCATGTCCCAACTGGTTATTTTGACTTTTTTGGTTAGAGGCTTTGTGTAATGCCTGCGTTAGCTCATTGTAATATCCTCTTAGAGTTAAACGACTAGAATGGTGTCAAAGAGACTTAGTCTCATTTTTGAATTCTAAAGTGAGTTAAGTTTAAACCATATATAATTTCCCAAATTTCAAATTTTTATCATGTGGGAAATTAAATGAGCTTTTTGTTGATATAAGATTCACCCAAATCCAATACCCGGGCAAGAAGTTATGGCTAATTTAGGTACTAGTCGTAAAACACTGTCATTTTGGTGCTTGGTGCGTCGTGGAGGGGGTTTATTTAAGAATTGTCAAATTCTAGTAGCCTAGCACGATTGTGGTATGTTTCACTGAAGCTTCAGGTCCCAACCAATGGGAAAACGCGATGGCTCCACGTTGCGGTGATCCTAAGAATCCTATTCATCAATTTCCAGTTAGTCACCACGATTGTGGCGCGTCATGCTGGCCCATAAATTCGGGATCCCAGTTATATTTTTATTCCATCTCATTAAGGGTATATTAGGTATTTTCCACCCCCTTATCAGCTTAAACATGAGATTTAATCCTAAAGACACTGGAATACATTCACAATTATCCAAATTACTCAAGAACACTATCTAGGGTTTCAAACTAAAAACCCAAATAACTCAAGATTCAACCGTGGGTTTTCGAAACAAATTGAAGATTTGGAATCCCCAAACCGTAGGCTTCAAGAATCATTCATCAAACTCCTAAATTGATGTATGTGGGGTTTTCCTAAAAATCTCATAGGCATAGAAATCATGATTTTAAGAAAAATGGTTTTAGATTTATGATTTATAATCATGTTTTAGATGTTTCAATGACATTGTTTTTATCTTTAGGACTTTCCCCAAATTGATTTGAAATTCTATATATATGTATGCATGTGTTTTAGGATGAATATTCAATTGAGGGCATGAATTATAATGAATTCCTCTCCTGTTATGATTTTCCATTCTTTCATATGATATGAATTGTTATGAAATACACTTGAAAAGCATAGTATGAAATGTCTTCATTATTACTACGACTTGAATATGATTTGTGAATTCAAAAGAGAGGGTTGTTTGTATTGATAAATATTGAATATGAATATCTAAGGGAAAGAGTTGCATGGTTTGACAAAGATTTCAGAACCACCACATTGTTAATGAAAGAATGATAATCTTCCTATAGTTTTTACTTGTTCTTTCGGAACATAAAATCTCTTATACTATTTACATTTTTGGGTGGTCTGAATTGAGTTTTGATGAAAGAATCATGCATGATGCATTATGACTCAAAAATAGGACTTACAAGTCTTGGTGTGATGACACCAACTCAGATAATTCCATGTTAATTCAGAACAGAATAGAATGCATGTTTGAAATCAGATTTTTCAGATTTTGAAACTAGAATGGTGGATGTTTCATCACAAACTAAAATTGGGCATAAAGAGAGCTTAGGTGGTTCCCCGAAGAAGGCACGAGTTCAGACAACTCATTGCCTAAAACCGTGATTTGTCGATCCCGGTATATTATATACGCTGGCCTAGTGCCCTGTGGTGTATCAGACTCAGACACTCCAACCCTTGCGAAACACTTGGGTTGGGGGATTCCTTGCCTAGTCAATGGCGGATTCCATATAGCCCATGGAATATCAGACTTGTAGGGGAATGTCACCTAACTCAGAAGTAATACAAAGATCAAAGGCTACATTGACAGAAAAGTTTTATGATTATCAAAGATGCCCCTGTTTTTGGAATTTATATCGTATGTGATGTTTTATTACTAGCTCTCAACTATTTTATTTATATTAAAAGCTTTATTTTGGATTTCTCTACGTACCAGTACATCTGTATTGACCCCCTTACCTTCTAGGTTCTGAGGCCAGTCTAGGGGTTCTGATAAGCAGTAAATTTTTTCAGATAGAAGTGCAGGGTCTGGTCGGTGAGCCTTCTATATTTTAGAAGGCCTTGTAATTTTCATACATTTATTATCAGTTATGTTTTTGGTTTACTGGGGCCTTGTCCCAGATTTTTAGACAATTATCTTTATATCATATAGTAGAGATTTCGCAAACTGTTCTAGAAGTTGTTTAGTTGTTTTTAGATTTCATTCCATATTATTAAACTGGAATCCAGAGTAAGACCATGTTTCCGTATTAGATCATAATTCTACATTTTTTTTACTATATGAATGTTGTACATGATTACCAGATCAGAGAGAATAGAACGTTCGGGCCTTTAGGTTTTGGGATGTCCGTTACGGCCCGGCCTTAGTTCAGGTCATGACAAAATTAGTATCAGAGCATGGTTTATGGTCCCAAGGTATCTGTGAAATCACGTCGGGCAGAATCTTATTTGTGGGCTTGTACCGCACCATACTTATGAACAGGAGGCTACAAGGCGTTTAGGAATATTTCTTTTCTTTGTGGTTTAGTTCGTACTTTAGAGTCTAAATTATCCCCTAATCAATGATCTCTTACATTTTAGAAAAACAATCATGCCTCCCTATCGTACTATCGATCAGAATGCACAGACAGATGAGGTCCATCCCCTAATGGGATAAAGACTCGAAATAAAGCCCCGACACCAAAGATTGATGCTACTATGGGAATACCAATTACTTAGACCATCCCAACTAGGGCCCCCAGAGCTCCCCAAATGGGGACTAGCCGCACTCAGCCTCGCGCGAGAGAGGTATCTAATGCAGAATTCAGACAGTTAATTCACATGTTTTCACAGTTGGTAGCCACACAGACTCAATGGTTGGAAGATTTTGGGTCTACATCGGTCATATTTGTGGCTACTAGGGTGGGTCAGTTCATGATAATGAGCCTGCCCAAGTATTCAGGCACAAGGTAGGAAAGGATCCACAGGAGTTTGTGGATGAGATGGAGAAGATCTTCAAGGTGATGCATATAGATGAGGTGGAGGGGGTGTAATTTGTAGATTACCATCTTAAAGAAAATGTGAACTAGTGGTATAATGAGTAGGAGGATTCTAATGATGAGAATGCTGAGCCCACGGTGTGGGGCGAGTTCGTGGAAGCCTTCCTTGATCGATTCTTTCCCCTTGAGTTGAGAGAGGCCAAAGCTGAGGAGTTTATGATCCTTAAGCAAGGAAAGATGAGTGTCAAGGAGTAAAATCTAACGTTCAAATAAATGGCTCATTATTCTCTAGAGATAGGTGCTAATATGAGAGCCCGAATGAGAAAATTTACGTTGGACCTTTCAAATGACTTAGTTCTTAATGTAAGGGGACTATGCTGAATAGGGACATGGACTTCTCTAGGCTGTCAATGTATATGTAGTGGGTGGAGGAGCAGAAGAAGAGAATTGTTGAATATAGGGAGAATGACAGAAAAGCAAAGAGAGCCAGAATAATGAATTAGAACCACAGACAGCCACAAAGTGGTAATTGGGAAAATAAATGGCAGAAGAAGAAGAATTGGGGTAACGCTCAGTATGCAGCCAGCGCCCCAGGGCCCAGACCTCTATTAGACCAATGAACTCAGAGTTTCCAAACTAATCATGGATCCAGAGCTCAGGATACCTAGTCACAAGGAAGAATAGCTCAGCAACATCATATGTTTCTATGGTGTGAGACCTGCGGTAGGCATCATCCAGGATGGTGTCAGCTGGGTTAGCTGGTATGCTATTCATGTGGTTAGTCAGGTCATTTTCAGAGAAATGGTCCTTCATCTAGAAGGATTATTGGTGGGGCTAAATCTCAAGCAAATTCTTCCGCACCACCACCGCCTCAAAAGGGCACTACCTCAGTTGCTGGGAGTGGTTGTAATCGGATGTATATGTTATCCAACCACCAGGAGGTGGAAGCCTTGCAAGACGTAGTCACCAGTATGTTACAAACCCTTTACCATGATATAATTGATTTTGATGCTATCCTAGGGATGGGATGGCTTCATTTGTGCTATGCCACATTAAATTGTAGAACCCGTAGGGTCACCTTTTCTTTTTCAAATAAACCAGTGATAGAATGGGAGGGGAAGTTTTTAGCGCCTAGAGGGAACTTTATATCTTATCTCACAGCCTGTAAACTTATGTCCAATAGTTGTTTGTTTAATCTTATTTGGGTTAAAGATTCTAATACCAAAAGTCTTCCTCTCTAGTCATTCCCTGTGGTAAATGAGTTTCCAGAAGTCTTTCCAGATGATCTCCTTGGAATACCACCCGGTATAGAGATAGATTTTGGTATTGGTTTGTTGCCAGACACCCATCCTATTTCTATTCCGCTATATAGAATGGCTTCTGTAGAACTGAAAGAGTTGAAAGAACAGCTAGCAGACCTTCTATACAATGTTTTTATAAGTCCCAGTGTTTATCCCTGGGGTGCACCTATACTTTTCATGCGAAAAAAAGAAGGTTCCCTGCATATGTGCGTAGATTACCACCAGCTAAATAAGGTCATTATTAAAAATAAATATCTTCTTCCTAGGATTGATATCTCTTTGACCAACTTTAGGGTGTTAAATATTTTTCAAAGATAGACCTTCATTCGGGATACCATCAGTTAAAAGTTAGAGAGTTAGACATTCCAAAAATAGCTTTCCGAACCAGATACAACCATTACAAATTCCTAATCATGTCTTTTAGGTTGACTAATGCCCCTGCAGCTTTCATGGATATTATGAACAGGGTGTTCCATCCGTTTCTAGATCTGTTTGTTATAGTTTTCATTGATGATATTCTGATTTATTATAAGAGTGAGGAGGACCATGCCAATCACCTCCAAATCATCCTATATATTATCAAAGATCATAAGTTGTATGCAATATTTTCCAAGTGCGACTTCTGTCTTAATGCTATTGATTTTTTGGGGAATATCGTGTCTACTGACAGGATTAAGGTTGATTCCCAAAAGATTGAGGCAATGAAAAATGGCCCAGACCCACGACTCCAACCGATATTCGAAGCTTCTTGGGTTTGGTAGGGTATTATAGAAGATTTGTAGAGATTTTTTCTTCCATAGTTGCACCACTTACTAAGTTGACTTAGATAAAGGTGAAGTTCGTGTGGTCTGATTCCTGTGAGAATAGCTTTGAGAAGTTAAAAGATAAGTTGACGACTGATTCTATTTTGAATTTTCCTAAAAGTACGGAGGGGTTTGTTGTGTAATGTGATACGTCCCGTGTGGGACTCGAGTGTGTAATTATGAAGAATGGTAAGGTGGTGGACTATGAATCTAAGCAATAAAAGGTGCATGAGAGAAATTACCCCACCCATGACTTGGAGTTAGCAGGTGTGGTGTTTGCGCTTAAAATGTGGCGGTATTATCTCTATGGGGTACATATTGATATATGTACTAACCACAAGAGTTTACAATATGTTTTCTCATAGTAAGATTTTAAGCTTAGGAAAAGGCATTGGTTGGAGCTTTTAAAGGATTATGACATAATCCTGCACTACCATTTGGGCAAGGAAAATTTGGTAGCCGATGCCCTCAATAAGTTGTCTATGGGTAGTCTTTCTTATATTGAAAAAGGAAAGAGGGAGATGATGAAGGATATTCACTGACTTGAAAATCTAGGAGTATGACTCTTGGATTCCAAAGATGGGGGAGTTGTTGTTAATGAGGTAGCTAAATCTTTCCTTTATGCAGAAGTTAAAGAGAAGTAGGTTGAAGATCCTATCTTAATGTAGATCAAGAAAGATATGGGTCAGTAGAAGGTGATGTCTTTTAAAATAGGTGGTGATGGTATTTTAAGATATCAGGGTCGACTATGTGTGCCAGATGTAGATGGGTAACGAAAAAGAATCCTTGACAAAGCTCACATATCGAGGTATGTTGTTCACCCGAGCTCTACTAAGATGTACCTGATCTAAAGACCTTATATTGGTGGAAAAATATGAAGCGCGATGTGGCTAATTATGTTTCCAAGTGTTTGAACTACCAATAAGTTAAAGTAGAACATATGAGGCCAGATGGTACGTCCTAAGAGATAGCTTTTCCATTGTGCAAGTGGGAGATGATCAATATGGCCTTTATTACGGGACTTCGGAGGTCCCGAAACTAGTATGATTCTATTTAGGTGATTGTTGACAGGCTGACCAAGTCAGTACATTTTCTGCCTGTGAGGACCAACTACTCGGGAGATGATTATACTATGCTTTACATTGAAGAAATATTCCACTTGCATGGAGAGCCTATATCCATCATATCTGACCGAGGTACGCAATTCTCTTCTCAGTTTTGGAGATCAAGGTGACAGACTCATTAGCATATAAAGAGGATCCTATTGCAATCTTAGATCGCCAAGTTCGGCAGTTGAGGAGCAAAGAGATAGTGTTGGTTAAGGTATTGTGGAAAAAATAGAAAGTTGAAGAAGCAAGTTGGGAATCATAAAATGATATGAGAGCAAGATACCCAAACCTGTTTAATCTGGTGAATGACGAAATGGAAGGTACAATCCTTTCCTTATTCTTTTACGGTCTTAGTATACCTTAAATCATGTTTATGTGTGTTCCACATCATCATTCCGGGACAAATGATCCAAAGGAGGGATAATGTAATGCCCCACATCATGAATGCCTTAGCTCGTGGTAATATGCTCTTAGAGTTAAATGACTAGAATGGTATCAAAGAGACTTAGTCTTATTTTTTACTTCTAAAGTGAGTAAAGTTTAAACCATATATAATTTCCCAAATTTCATATTTTTATCAAGTGGGAAATTGAATGAGCTTTCCATCGATTGATAACGCTCAAATTACACTCTTGAATGGGTATAAGCGATCGTTGTCAATATAAAACCCAACTTGGTTAGGGTCAAATCCCATAAGGAACAATGTGAGTGGCAATGAAACTAGTTTGAAACTAAAGTTATAAGTTAAATTCAAACAATCAATATAAAAAGATAAAATGGGGGTTTTAGGTTCACAGATAGTCAATTATCACTTTCAATATTTTAGTGTTGTAATCAATATCAAGAGGAAACCAGAGTTATGTTCACCATGGCTTTTGGGAGTTGATAGGTACTAGGTAATAATTGGGATTCTTAAAGTACATAGAACATCCGACTATCCTTGACTATGATACTTTCTGACTTATCTCTCGACCTCACCAGACAATTTATTATCTAATTCTCTCAAACTTAGATAACTTATCTATTTCCAATAGGATTTATCTCAGGTAAATTAATCCAGTTACAGCATCAATTATTAAACAGAAGGTTGGTAGCTTCCGAGTCCCTGTTGATAATTCACGACCTCTAGTCTATTCCTCGATTAGAAGAAAATAAAACCTAAGGCATAATCTAATGTTTGCAACCACTAGATTTCAGTTAAAACAACAGAATTTCAAGATGTTCTACTTCTCTAATTCATTAAACACCTAGCATCTTATCAAACCCTAATCCATGGATCCCATAAATCCAGCTAATGAAATCAGCCTCTCATGATTTGATGAACAAAATAACAATTTGAATTCATGATGATATGGATCAACTTACGAATGGATGAAAAACAGCAAGTAGTTCCTTCAATTTAATCACAAGGTGGAAGACCAAAAATAGTTGATAAGAAACAAGAAGAATAATTAATGAAAGAGAGCCATGTACGTCCCTCTGTTCTCATAGTTAATGTCTCCTAGATAATGACCAATCCTCCCCGATCACTTGTATCTGTATTAACACATTAAAAGCAATCAAAAATAACAAAAGATGCTTAAGATCTCACAATTATTTAGAGTTAAAAGCTTCAAATGTGTTAACATTTGCTCACACATGATCAATATAAAATTTGCCCAAATCTAATACCCGGGCAAAAAGTTATGGCTAATTTAAGTCCTAATCATAAAACACCATCATTTTTGTGCTTGGCACATTGTGGATGGGGTCTATTCGACAATTGTCAAACTCCAGTTGCCTAGCACGATTATGGCACATCACGCTGAAGCTCCAGGTCCCAACCAGTGGGACAACGCGATGGCTCCACGTTGTGGTGACCCTAAGAATACCATTAGTCAATATCTAGTGAGCCACCGCGATTGTGGTGCATCACAGTGGCCTATAAAATAGAGCTCCCAGTTATATTTTTATTCCTTCTTATTAAGGGTACATTAAGTATTTTCCACCCCCTTATCAGCTTAAACATGAAATTTAATCCCAAAGACACCAGAATATATTCACAATCATCCAAATTACTGAAGAACACTCTCTAGGGTTTTAAACAAAAAACCCAAATAACTATAGATTAAACCATGGGTTTTCAAAATAAATTGAAGATTTGGAATCCCCAAACCTAGGCTTCAAGAATCATTCATCAAACTCCTAAATTAAGGTACATGGGGTTTTCCTAAAAATCTCATGGGCATAGAAATCATGATTGTAAGAAAACGGGTTTTAGATTTATGATTCATAATTATTTTTTAGAAGTCTCAATGACATTGTTTTGGTCTTTACGCCTTTCCTCAAATTGATTTAAAATTCTATATATATGTATGAATGTGTTTAAGGATAGATATTTAATTGAGAGCATGAATTATAATGAATCTCTATCTTGTTATGATTTTCTCATCTTTCATATGATATGAATTATTTTGAAATGCATCTTGAAAAGCATGGTATGAAATGTCTTGATTATTAATTTAACTTGAATATAATTTTTGAATTATAAAGAGAGGGTTGTTTGTACTTATAAATATTGAATATGTATATATAAGGAAAAGAGTTGCATGGTTTGACAAAGTTTTCAGAACTACCACATTGTTATTGAAAGAATGATAATCTTCGTATTATTTTGACTTATGCTTCCAAAACATAAAATCTCTTATACTATTTGCATGTTTGGGTATTCTGAATTGAATTTTCATGAAAAAATCATACATGATTCATTGTGGCTCAGAAATAGGACTTGCAAGTCTTGGTGTGACGACACTTACTCAGATAATGCCATGTTAATTTAGAATAGAATAAAATGCATATTTGAAATCAGATTTTTCATATTTTTAAACTAGAATGGTGTATGTTTCTGAACAAACTACAATTGGGCATAAAGAGAGCTTAGGTGGTTCCTCAAAGAAGGAACGAGTTTAGATAACTCATTACCCAAAATCGTGATTTGCCGATCCAGGTATATTATATATGTTGGCCTAGTGCCCTGTGGCATATCAGACTCAGACACTCTAACCCTTGCGACACACTTGAGTTGGGGGATTCCCTGATGAGTCAATGATGGATTCCATATATCACATAGAATATCAAACTTGTAGGGAAGTGCCACCTAACTCAGAAGTAATACAAAGATCAGAGGCTGCATTAACAAAAAAGTTTTATGATTATCAAAGGTGCCCATGTGTTTTGGAATTTATATCGTATGTGATATTTTATGACTAGCTCTCAACTATTTTATTTATATTAAAAACTTTATTTTGGATTACTCTGCATACTAGTACATCTGTATTGCCCCCCTACCTACCAGGTTCTAAGGCACAGTCTAGGGGTCCTAATAAGCAATAAATTGCTTCAGACAGAAGTGTAGAGTCTAGTCGGTAAGCCTTCTATATTTCAGAAAAATAGTTATTTTTAGACATTTATTATCAGTTATGGTTTTGGTCTATTGGGGGCCTTGTCCAAGCTTTTTTGACATTTATCTTTAGATCATATAGTAGAGATTTTGCAGACTGTTCCAAAAGTTGTTTAGTTGTTTCGATTTTCATTCTACATTGTTAAATTAGAATCTATAGTATGACCATGTTTCCATATTAGATCATAATTCCACATTTTATTTTACCATATGAATGTTGTGTATGATTACCATATTAGATAAAGTAGGACGTTCGGGCCTTTAAGGTTCGGGATGTCCATTACGGCCAGGACCTAGTTTGGGTTGTGATACTTGATGGCACTACTATGGGTTTGTATGGGTAGGATATGTACTGGTGTTGGGTCTTGGAATTGGAATAAGCTAGTGGGCTAACACCATGTCACATAATTTCTCATTGTTCTATAGTATTATATTTTGGGATTGATATACTATGTCTTGATATTTGTTTGGTTATGGCTTGGTTTGTAGAAAGTTTGGTATGATTGGATGGTTGGTTGGTTGTACTCAGTTGGGTCGATCACGGTCATAATCCTATCCCAAATTCTTCATATGATCTGTTAAACTATTTTGTTATATACTTAAAATTCAGCCAGCTTAGGGTAGGCGGATGGAGGTTGGGTCAGGTAATGGGGGTATTCTTTGGTCCCAGTCAGATTTAGGATGCCCAATACAACAAGGCATCCAGTCGGGTTGCATCAACTTGGTATCAGATTTTTAGGTTTATGGTTAATTTTGAGTCCACAAAGCCGTGTCAAGTAGAGTGTCTTTTAGGGGTGTGTAACATGCGACACTCATAAGGGAGAGGCTACAACATATTTAGGAATGTTTCACTTGCTTGGTATTCTATTATCAAGATTGGAGAATAAAGTCCTGAAATCTTCTCTAATCCTTGTTTGTACATTTTCAAGATCATGCCTTATAGATCTGGAACACAAGAAAATTCTTCTATCCCATTTGGGGACAATGCTGAAGCGGTACATCCTTTATCTTAAATTCATCTTCGATCTCAGGGGTCTATTCCTGATGGTGTTGGGGTTCCTCCTAATCCTACCAGTTTTTCTCAGGCCCCTTAGGGTAATATGATGAATATGGAATATTATCAATTTATTCATGTTATTGCTCAGTTATTTACTACTCAGGTTAAGTGGGATATATCTAGTGGGTTATCTGTTGAGGCTGTAAGGGTTGGCTGATTATGAAGATCGGTCCTCTTACTTTTATTAGAGTAAAGGTAGAGGGGGATCCATAGGCTTCTTGGATGAAATGGAAAAGATATTTTGAGTAATGCAGACAACTAATATAGAAGGGTTAAACTTTACAGGTTATTAACTTAAAGATGTTACATACCAGTGGTTTGAAGAGTGGGACAGGGATAGG
This sequence comes from Capsicum annuum, assembly GCF_002878395.1. Lineage (NCBI taxonomy): Eukaryota > Viridiplantae > Streptophyta > Magnoliopsida > Solanales > Solanaceae > Capsicum > Capsicum annuum. Next base: position 3,271,910 of record NW_025896054.1, read on the forward strand.
GGTAATTTGGAGGAATCAATGTTGTGGGAGGCCTTTTCTAATTCCTTTTTGGATCATTTCTTTCCTCAGGAGTTGAGGGAGGCAAAGATAGAGGATTTTGTGAATCTCAAGAAGGGGAGAGTGACTATCAAGGAATATGCCTTAAAGTTCCATCAGTTGTCAAAGTGTGCTCTTAATTTGGTGGATAACATGAGAGAGAGAATGAGGAAGTTTTCTTCTGTGTTAAATCAAGATTTGATCTTAGAGAACAAGACTACTTTGCTCATTAAGGATATGGACATTTCTAGGCTGACTATTCATATGCAATAAGTGAAGGATGGGAAGAAAAGGCAGGAGGAGTTTGGAGATAGATAGGGTAAGAGGAGCAGGTTTTCTTACTAGGGAGGTTCTCAGTATTAGTGTGGTCGAGATGGTGGTAAATGGAAAAAAAAAAGTGGGGGAGTTTTGTTTTCTTCTCTACTGCTGGTGTCCCTTACCCAAAGCAGTCGGATGACTGGCGTCATTCAGGTGGTGATAATTTTAAGGCACATAGTTCCAAATCTCAGGCGAGTAGAGGTCATTAAATTCTTCATGCCCTCCTTGTCAGTTCTATAGTTGACCTTATCGGGGTTATTGCGATAAAGGAAGGGACAAATGTTTAAAGTGTGGCCAACCAGGTCATTATCTCAGGGATTATTCAGTTAATAAGGCCGCTATGTGGATGAACAAGGTTCTATGGATTTATGTTTTGCTCCTACACCTGGTGGTATTACATCTTCTTTTGTTATTGCTCCTTGTTCTAGTGTTGGTCAGAACAGATTGTATACTTTGCCATCCCAATAGGAATTTGAGGCATTACCTGATATCGTTATTGGTACGTTACAACTCTTTTATCATGATATATATTATTTGTTTGATTTGGGGTCCACTCTCTATTATGTGACTCCTTATGTGGATTTATATTTTGGTTTCAATCTAGAAGTTATTTCAGATCTTTTTTCTATTTATACCCCAGTAGGTGACTCAGTTAGTACTAAAAGAGTCTATGGGGGGGTGTGGTATCTATTGGTGACAAATAGACCCTGGTGGATCTGTTTGAATCAGGAATGGTGGATTTTGATAGTATTTTAGGTATGAATTGGTTACACTCCTATCATGTATCCTTAGACTGTCGAGCCCAGAAGGTTATCTTTAGGCTTCCTAGTGAGCCGGCTATAGAATGGAAGGGTGGTTCTCTGGCTCCTAGGGGAAAGTTTATTTCTTATCTTAGACCTTAGAGGTTAATTTCTAAAGGGTGTCTTTATCACTTAGTCTGAGTTAAAGATTCTAGCTCAGAACGTCCTTCTTTAAAGTTAATTTTAGTGGTTAACAAATTTCTAGAGGTCTTTTCGGATGATATTTCTGGTGTTTCTCTAGATATAGAAATTGAGTTTGGTATTGATTTGCTTCTGTACACTCATCCAATATCTATTCCTCCTTATAGAATGGCTCCAGCTGAGTTTATGAAACTCAAGGAGCAACTTAAGGATCTTCTGGACAAGGGGTTTATTTGTCCTAGTATTTCTCCATAGGGTGTACCAGTGTTGTTTGTGCACAAGAAAGATGGTTCCCTTCGAATATACATTAACTACAGGCAATTGAATAAGGCAACGATCAAGACCAAGTATCCTCTTCTACGGATAGATGATATATTTGATCAGTTCTAAGGTGCTAGGTTCTTTTCTAAGATAGAACTTTGGTCGGGGTACCATCATCTTAAGATTAGGGAGGTCGATATCCCTTATACAACTTTTGTACTTGGCATGGGCATTATAAATTATTGGTGATGTCATTTTGATTAACTAATGTCCCGATGACATTTATGGATCTAATGAATAGAGTTTTTAGGCAATATTTGGATCTCTTTGTAATTATATTTATTAATGACATTTTGGTTTATTTAAAGAGCGAGGTGGATCATGCTAATCACCTCCATGTGTTGTTCTAGACCTTGAAGGAACAACAGTTGTATGCCAAGTTCTCTAAGTGTGAGTTTTGGTTGAATGCTGTAACTTTCTTGGGTCATATTATTTCTGGCAAAGAGATAATGGTGGATCCTCAAAAGGTTACTGTGGTTAAAAGGTGGCCTAGACCCATGACTCCATATGATATCTAGAGCTTCTTGGGTTTAGCTGGGTATTATAGGTGGTTCATGGAAAGCTTTTTGGCAATAGATGCTCCTTTGACTAAGTAGACTCAGAAGAAGGTCAAGTTTTCCTAGTCAGATACTTGTAAGGGGAGTTTTGAGAAGTTAAAGGATATGTTAACTTCAGCTACAATTCTAACCCTGCCAGAAGGCAATGATGAGTTCGTAGTTTATTATGATGCAGTATGGGAAGGTGATTGCCTATGCTTCCAAGAAGTTAAAGGTGCATAAGAGGAATTATCCTATTCATGACTTGGAGCTGTTGGTGGTTGTGTTTGCTTTGAAAATTTAATGGCATTATCTTTATGGTGTTCACGTGGATATCTTTTCTAATCATAAGAGTTTATAGTATGTGTTCACTAAGAAGAAGCTAAATCTCTGGCACAGGAGATGGCTTGAGCTTCTCGAGAACTATGATATGAGTCTTTCACTACCACCCACGTAAGGCTAACATGGTTACTGATGCTCTTAGCAGGTTTTCCATAGAGAGTTTGGCCTATGTAGAGGAAGGAAAGCAAGAGTTGTTGTAGGATATTTATCGCTTGGAAAATCTTGGAGTTCATCTCTTGAACTCTAAAAATGGTGGTGTGGTGGTGCAAAAGTGGTTTGGTCATCTCTTGGTGCTGAGACTAAGGAGAAATAAGTGCTAGATTCCATCTTGATGAAAATCAAGAGTGATATTAGTGGTAAAAAGGTGGTGGTGCGATTAGTAGTGATGGTACGTTACAACTAAGGGAGGTTATGCATTCCTGATATCGATAATTTGCAGTAAATGATTTTAATTAAAGCGTATGAGTCACGCTATTTTGTTCATCCTAGCTCGGCTAAGATGTATCATGATGTCAATGAGAACTATTGATGGAATGATAAAAAGAGGGATGCAGTTGATTTCGTGGCCAAATATAGTGTGTTAGCAAGATTAAGTTGAGCAGATGAGTCCTGGTGGGTTGTATTAATAAATTGACTTGCCCGAATGGAAATAAGAGATGACCAATATGGATTTTGTTACCTATGTTCCTTGGTAGTAGAATCATTTTGATTTGATTTGGGTCATCGTGGATAGGATAAAAAAGTCTGCTCACTTTCTGCCAGTGAGAACTTCCTTTTCGATGGAGGATTGTGCAAAGCTATATCTTTAGGAGATTTTAAAGTTGAATGTGGTGCATATTTTGATTATTTTTTATCTTGGTACGTAGTTTACATCTCTCTTTTGGCATTCTTTCCAGAAAGGGTTGGGGACTAAGGTTAGTTTGAGTACTGCTTTTCATTCGTAGTTGGATGGGTAAGTAGATAGAACTATTCAGACATTGGATAATATGCTTCGGGCATACATGGCTGATTATGGTGGAAATTGGGTTAATAATCTACCTTTGGTCGAGTTTGCTTATAACAACAGCTATTATTCTAGTATTGGTATGGCCCCTTTTAAGGCATTATATGGTAGGAGGTGTAGATCTCCTATCGGTTGGTTTGAGTTTGGTAAGGAGAATATGTTTTATCTGAATTTGGTTTACCAAGCTATGGAGAAAGTAAAGGTGATTGAGGATAGACTTAAGGTTGCCCAAATCCGCCAAAAGTCTTATGCGGATATTAGGCATAGATACTTGGAGTTTGAGGTTAGGGATAAGGTATTCCTAAAGGTGTTACCTATGATAGGACCAGTCATATGCTGACCAATGTTGATTGGTGGGATGGATTTGGTCTCTGGAATAGGTATGATTTAGGTTGTACAAGTTGTAAGGTTGGAATACAAATCGTATGGTTTGTGTTTTCCTTCACTTAACCTTGGACTTGGTAACTTAAGTTGGGTCTGAATACGAGTGGCTCATTTGGAGCCGTAAGACAGGATACGAGTCGTATCATACACTCGTAAGGTGGGTAGTGTTTAATTCTCTTAGTATTTCCTATATAGCCAGGCGTATGGTTTGAAGGAAAGAATCGTATTCTATTGATACGATTTGGGTTGTATTATTCGTATATTGGACAGTGTTGGGTCCAAGGACTGAGGCTTAGATATGAGTGATGGGTACCACTCGTAATGAAAGGTATGACTCGTATGGGTCAATCGTATCCCTGTGATGGGATTTTTGTGTAACTTAAGTGGGAGTGTTCTAGACATTTCCCACTTAACCTAATAGGATCCCACAACTTCTAACCTAATTGGGAGAGTATTTTCCCTATTTTCTATTCATTAACACTTAGAAACTCTTCCTAAACACTCTATAATCCTCTCAAGAGCTTTTGGGAAAGGGAAGCGAGGGTTTCATCTTGAGAAACAATTTGGGGATCTTTTTGGACTCTCCACCTACTTTGTCGATTAATGCATGTTCTCTTCCCTCATTGTTAGTTACAACTAATGTTATGGTTTTTACTATTGGTTTTCATGATTTCATTACTGTATGTTTTTGGTTTTCAAATATGATTTGGGGGTTTTGATTATAAATGATTAGTCATGGTTTCTCATATTTTTAATTACGTTTTATATGCATTAATGATGGTTTTGAATGCTTGGATTGCATGGGACTAGTTAAATGGTAATTGGAATTGGTTTTGGTTACATTATACCCCCAAAGCGTTTGACAAAATGCTTATTAGGATTTTTTTCATTGAATTAAGGTATTTTTAATGGAACTCTTGCTTGTTTTAAACTTGGTAAATGAACTCAAATGGCTTAAATGCTTTGAAAAGGAAAAAGACTAAATGGTAATGTTTGTAGGGTACATGGTAATCCCTAAGTGGTTTGATATGGTAAATGGAAAGGCACTTGAAAGTCCCTTAATCCATAAATGCTTGGCTATGTACAATACTTGCAAGTTATTGATTGGTATGACGATACCACTATTAATGGCCTTGGTTAATAAATTGATAATGGTTTGGTTGGTTTGAAATGGTTTCAATTGGGCATTAAAGAGGAAGGTGTTGTGAAGCCGTGGAAGGTGGAGGTCTGGGGGGGACCAAAACTGAAAACTCATATTTGTCGATATGAGGTTGGTCTTGGTGACCGTATGCATAATGCCTCACTTTATATTGGGGTATGTACTAGTCATCCCAGGTTATTTTCTCCGGTCATGAGGCTTCATGCATTGGCCCTTTCAGTAGGAGGAGCTGAACCCATATAGCTTGTGGGTGGTTTAGGATTGAAATTACTACACAACCCAGGGAAAGGTTTTAAGTGCATGCTAAACATAGTTCCCTTTATATATATTTATATATATGTATGTATGTATGTATGGTTTTATCTATTAAGGATAGTTTTCATTGGTTTTATAAATGACATTATTTTATCCTTATCATGAGTTCATGATAGCAATCACTCGGTAACCCATCTACTGGTTGTTGTATACTCACATTATATAGGAACCAACCATTCTACTCCTTCTACTTAGTGGTTGACTCAACATTTAAATTGACGAGGTGAGTTTCCATCTTTCCAAAATGTTCCATTTCATGATATGGATATTCCTACATACTTTGATTTTCCTTTGGATATTGGTTTTGGCCATGATTGGGGACATGTCCCAATCAAATATTTTAACTTTTTTGGTTAGAGGCTTTTTGGTACTACTAAGGATTGGTATGGGCGGGGTCGGCATTGGTGTTGTCCTTGGAATTAGAATAAGCTGGTGGTATGACACTGCATCACGTTATTTCTCACTATTCCATCGTATTATATTTTTGGATTGATTATACTATGTCTTGATATTTCTTTGGTTATGGACTGGTTTATGGCCTTTGGTTTGGAACGGTTGGATAGTTGGATGGTTTAGTGGTTGGACTTGGTTTGGTCGGTCACGGTTGTGATCCTATCCCAGAGTTTTCATGTGAGTTGTTATACTATCTTGTTATATGCTTGAAATTCAGCTAACTTAGGGCAGGATGATGGAGCTTGGGTCGAGTAATGGGGTGATCTCTGATCTTGGTCAAATTTGGGACGCCCATTTCGACAAGGTCCCCGGACAGGTCGTGTCATAGATCCTGACCGACGAGTTAATGGAGAACCCATATAGCCCGTGGGAATAATGTGTGTAGGGATACCATCTAACTCAGAAGTAAAAGAAAGAGTTTTGTCTATGTTTTTGCTAGATTGATTGAAGCTTTTTAACTGTGCCCATGTGTTTAGATCTCCATTATTTTAAGTTTTTTTCACAAGACCTTGATTATTATTTATGAAATATATGTTATTTTTTATTGTTCTGCATATAATACATTTCAAGTATTGATATTCGTCGGACGGCTACATTGTCTCATAATGTAGGTTCTGAGTCTTGGTCTCATGGTCCATCACATCAGTAGAACATTTGTATATGTCAGAGTTGGTAAGCCATCCATCTTTTGGAAGGCATTTTATTCATATGTTTATTTATTTTAATTTGCGGTCTAGACAGGGGCCTCGGCCCTGCCTAGACAATTGGTTATTGTTTTGTCATGACTTTGTTGACATAGTCTGATTATATGTTTTCCTTATATTTCATTATATCTTTTGCACTTTTATTTCATATAAATTATGCTTATGATAGTATGCTAAGGGGTTTCTCGGACCTTCGGGGTTTGAGAGGCCCGTTGCTCCTAAGGTCTTGGCTCGGGTCGAGACAACCTTGGTATCACATAACGATTTAGGGTCCTAGGGTGATTACAAAGCCATGTCTAGTAGAGTTTTGATTATCAGTAATTTATGCACCACACTTATAATCAGGAGGATACCGAGATTTTAGGAGTTATTTCCCATTCTTTCACACTCTAGATCGTTTAATAGTGTTGTCCATATGAAAGTTTTCAAATTTCTTCCTTGCTCTAATATTGTGGGGTATGACTTATTATCTTGGCAATATAAGTGCAAAACGCCTAGATTCCTAATGACATGGTCCCTTTCAGTTGACTCATTAAATGGTTATGAAATAGTATAAGCACTTGAGAGGAGTCCATTAGTTCATAAAAGTGTTTTGGTTCAAGCGTATACCCCTATCTATATAAATCATGCATTTGAGCTCGAGGGAAAAAGTGTATTTAGTCCCTTCAACAGCTTTGTTGCAAATATCACTCTTAAGGGAAAATTTATGTATCTAAAATTTCCACCTAAAGTTAGTGATATGGAGTCAGAAGTTTAGAAGTTAGAGTGAATGCAACTTTTGAGTAAAGAAAGTAGTTAGAGTTGTGTAACCTTTGAGTGAAGGTCGTATCCCTTTTACGATGATAGTCTAAGATTGTAAAAATGAGTGATTCGTTATGATAATTTGGAATCTGTCTGAAATATCCAAGGAGCGGATGATTGATAGTTATTGTAGTGAAATCATTTATAGGTTATGAATGAAAGTGTAATGCCCCGAGTCTAGTATCTCGGACGCTACACGGTGCTCGAAATCCCAAAGGACAACAGGCTAACCCATGACTGATATATGGAACTGAGCACTGAATAATTATATTAACATAAAAGCAAAAACATAGACTGAAAGGCCATAACGTTCACTACTAAAAATATGGTATGACAATACCAAAACTGAACATAAATACTAAAAATACTGAAGTCTCAATATCAAGTCTAAAATCCTCTAAACTGTCTGAATAAGGATTTGATGGGACAATCCCCCAACTAACTCCATCTAATAAATACTGAATATGATGAATAAATGAAATAAGATAACATCTTCGGATGATGAGGACTTACTGTTAGTTGGCCTGCTGAACGTCTGACCTCCTTAAGATGCTCTGGAGCTTGTACATCTTAACCTATGGTATAAAAAACCATAGAGCAAAATAAAAATATGTGTCAGTACGTGTGACTGTACTGGTACGCAAAATGAGGTAAGGCTAAATGCAAGGGTTCATATTAATGAACTAAAAACTGACTGAGTAATATGAACATGACTGCGTGAGAATACATGCATGAATACTTAACTACAACTAAAATCATAAGGATTCTGAATAGTGAGTTTTTTGATAACATGAATTACTGATATAACTGAAAACTGAGTTGACTGTGTCTGACAGTCCTAATTCTAATGTCACTAGCTGAGTTTCGTACTGAGCAGGGTAACTGTATCTGACAGCCTTGAAATCTATAGAACTATTTGAGTTCTATTCTGAAGACTGAGACTGAGACTGTGGGAGGTAGTCGTCTAATCTACATGCCCTAAATAAGATAATATAACTAAGTTGGGGTCCAATCTGTTACCCCAATTGGAAGGTTGTCAATACCGCGACACTAGTATAGAAAAGCTGTGAGTGACCCTCATCTGATAGTGTCCCCTAAGGAGAATGGTGATACCCTTATCTGACAATGTTAACCCACCTCATTAACCCTCAACTATCAGTGTTGATGTCTCAGCTGATGCTGGCTACATAGTTATAGAACACAAGGATTGCTTCTAAGGGTCACACCCTCTGCTGTCAGTGTGTCCCCTCATCCTTGGATTCACTCGGTGCTGAATCCTAATCCCAACTAAATAGAAACTGAACTGATTAAACCGAACTAAACTAGACTGAGTTCACTGATTTCTACTAATCATGTCTTGACTGAGAGTATCTTGAATACTGATACTGGCTCTAGGCACATAGCTAAATTGTCGGGTATTAAATACCCCCAGGACTCGATAGCATGAAACTGAGAAGACATGACACTTCTTTGAACACATGACCATAGTCCACAATTCATAATACAATCATTGAGGGATCTCATGAAGCATTAACAAGTCATAAGCTTACACATGAATAGGAATACATACTAACATAACATAATTTCACAAATCCATACTCATGAGCATTCCACCAAATCATTATAAGACATATCTAAGGCATAGGAGTCATTTTGAACATATAATTATAGCTTAAGTTTATCATTTAGATCAATAAAGGATTATAAAACATAATTCTAATCACTTGGGCATTTTATCAAACACATGGGATGCATATACTTGGGCTTAGGCATTAGCATTAAACAATTACATCATGGCTACATTAATCAACTTAATTTGATGAAATTCAACCCACATGTTCACATAAATTCATGACAATCATTAAAGGTCTCAACTTGTAATCACACAACAACATTAACATGGGTACATTCTAACCCATAACATAAAAATCATGATTCAACTTCTTAAAGGAGGATTCTTGAACTCTAAGGGTGAAAGGGACCCTTGGATGAACACTTTACATACCTTGGATGGAAATTTCTTGAAGCTTAATGGAGGTAAGACTGAGTTCTTGATTTGAAGTTAATCACCTAGGGTTTTCCTGTTCTTGAGAAATTGTCAAATAGTGAATGTATTTGGCCCAAAAGGGGCTAAATTTTTTGTATTGAGGGCTGAAGGTCGGGGGAAAAAGACCTAATTACCCTTAAGGACACGGTTATTTAATGACTGAAAAGTAGGCACCGGCGCGATTGTCGATACGGCGCATTGCTGGTATGATGCGATACTCGATGCATCGCACCATTATCGCACCGTGTCTCAGGAATTTCACTCTGGCAAACTGCAACAATATTAACCAATGTGATAAGTGATGCGGTGCACCAAGATTGCGTTGGTCCACTGTTTTTGGATTCCAAACTTGGTCTAAACGCGGTCTAAAAAATTTACAACTTGCCAGGAATACCTATTGACCTTCCTGATCATGATTTAAAAAAGTATAGACCATTAAAGGACATTAAGGTCGTAAGATGAGATTTCCAACTTTCAAAGGAGAAAAATAAACTAAGTCTTAAAACTTAGCTAGAATTTTCTAAGCCTGAGACCATATCAAAAGCTTAAAGGACTGAATGAAGCTAGAAATTTTTTGGGGTCTTACAATATCTCCCCCTTAGGAACATTCATCCTCAAATGAGACTGACTAAGATGAAAGAAAAGATAAGCTGAAGTACATACTGAACATGAATAAATGAAACAGATTACATGGCTAACATGACTAATAAGCTGAATGTATCATAGTAAACATGCATATCTGCTGTATGAGTAACTGATTCTGAAATACATGAATGAGATTACTAATAAGCTGATTATTTTATACATGCATATTTGATGCATGAATACATGACTGAATATGCAATGGTATTTGATACCAAGTTTATAATGGGAATTTGAGCGTCGAACTGAATATCAAGTTTGTGACCCAAAAATGAAAATGAAACTGAATAAACATTAACGAAAGCTATTACCTTGGGTTGAGTTTGAGTTTGCGGAGAAGAGGTAAAGATACTTTGTCTGCACGTCTACTTCTACTTCCTAAGTAGCTCCCTCAATGGACTGATTCTGCCAAAGAAATTCGGCTAGAGAGACTTCTTTGTTCCTTAATCTGCGGGTCTGATAGTCAAAGATTTAGATTGGAATTTCTTCGTAAGAGAGACTGTTCTGAATATCTACGCCCTCAATAGGGAATACATCTACAGGGTTACCTATGCACTTCTTAAGCAAGGAGACATGAAAGACTGGATGAACTGAAGCTAGATCTAAAGGCAACTCTATCTCATAAGCTACTTTCAGAAGCGACTGAGAATTTTGAAGGGACCGACATATCAGGGACTGAGCTTTCCCTTCTTGCTGAACCTCTTTACTCCCTTAATGAGAGAGATTTTCAGATATACATAATCACCAATCTCAAACTCAAGATCCTTTCTGTGCACATTTGTGTATGATTTCTATCATCTTTGAGCTATTTTGAGCCTTTCTCTGATTAACTAAACTTTCTCTAAGGCATCGAATACCAAGTCAGGCCCTAAAATTACGACCTCACCAATTTTGAACCAACCAATTAGAGAAGAATGCTTCAAATGGAGCCATCTGAATACTGGAATGATAGTTGTTGTTGTATGCAAACTTGATCAAAGGCAAGTGGTTATCCCAACTACCCTTGAAATCAATTGTACATGCTCGCAGCATATCTTCTAAAGTCTAAATGGTCCTTTCTTCTTGACCATATGTCTGAGGATGGAAGGCTATACTGAGAGGAACTTAGGTGCCAAGACCTTTTTGGAACTCTTTCCAGAAATAAGAGGTAAAGTGGGTACCCCTATCTGAGATAATAGATACTGGAACACCGTACAATCTGACAACTCCATGATATAGAGTTTGGCGTAAGCCTTGGCTGAATAAGAAGTATGGACTGGAAGGAAATGAGCTGACTTGGTCATTCTATCTACAATAACCCTAACTGAATCATGCTGACAACGAGTATGAGGCAAACCTATCACAAAGTCCATGTTCACTTCTTCCCACTTCCAAGTGGGAATACCAAACTCCTACATGGACCCACTAGGCTTTTGATGCTCAATCATATCTTGCTAACATGTTGAGCACTTAGCCATAAACTATGCAATGTCTCTCTTCATCCCACTCCACCAATATATCTCCCGCAAGTCACGGTACATCTTAGTGTCCCCTGGATAAATTGAGTAACGCGCACCATGCGCTTCTACAAGAATTTGCTGTCTTAAGTCATCAACACCTAGTACACACAAATGACCCTGACAATTAAAAACACCAACTCTTTCTTAGGAGAAAACCTCTACTTTTTGATCTTTGACTGACTCTTTCAACTTGACTAGACTGGGATCTCTATCTTGTTTTTCCTTAACTTCTGAAACTAGAGATGATTCTGAACTATTCTGAACCCATATACTACCTTCTGCTGAATCAACTAAGCAGACACCTAGTTGGGCTAACTGGTGAAATTCCTGGGCTAATTTCTTCATACTGTCCTCAATGTGAGTAACATTATCCATAGATAGTATATTGAGGGCATCAACCACTACATTGGCCTTGCGTAGATGATAAAGGATACTCGTGTCATAATCCTTTAAAAGCTCTAACCACCTTCTCTAATGAAGGTTTAAGTATTTCGGAGAGAAGACATACTGAAGACTTTTATGATCTATTAACACATCTACATGTACCCCATACAAGTAGTGCCTCCAAATCTTTAAGGCAAAAACTATTGTTGCTAACTCAAGATCATGAGCAGGATAGTTCTTCTCATGTGGATTAAGCTGTCTGGAGGCATAGGCTGACCTTACCATACTACATGATGACACAATCCAAACCTACTCTGGATGTATCATAATACATAACATACCCATTTGGACAATATGGAAGAGTCAAAACTGGAGCTGAGGTGAGTCGAGTCTTCAATTCCTGAAAACTCTTCTCGCATAAATCTGACCACTAAAATTTAACTTTCTTCTAAGTCAATTTGGACATAGGGATGTAATAGAAGAAAATCCCTCATAAAACCATCTATAATAGCCAGACAAACCCATGAAACTCCTAATATCTGATGGAGAGATGGGTCTGGGCTAGTTTCTTACTACTTTGGTCTTTTGAGGATCAACTCTAATGCCATCACCGAAAATGATATGACTAAGGAATGCTACTAACCTTACCCAAAATTTTCACTTACTAAATTTGGAGAATAATTGATGATTCCTGAGGGTCTACAATACTATTCTGAGGTGGTCTGCATGTTCACATTCACTGCGGGAGTAGACAAGAATGTTATCTATAAAGACTATGATGAACATGTCCAAGTACTGCTTGAACACATGGTTCATCAAGTCCATGAAAGCTGTTGGGGCATTGGTAAGACCAAAGGACATGACTAAGAATTCGAAGTAACCATACTAAGTTTGAAAGGTTGCGTTTGGAATATCATATTCTCTGACTCTGAGATGATGATAGCCTGATCTGAGGTCTATCTTAGAGAAATAGCCAGCACCCTAAAGTTGGTCAAACAAGTTATCAATTCTTGGAAGTGGATACTTATTCTTGACTGTGACCTTATTGAGGTGACGATAGTCTATGCACATTCTGAGAGAACCATCTTTCTTGTGCATGAATAAGACTGGTGCACCCCACGGGGACACACTAGGACTAATGAATCCCTTATCTAGGAGATTTTTCAACTATTCTTTCAATTCTCTGAGTTTTGACGGTACCATTCTGTATGGACGAATAGATATGGGCTGAATATCAGGAAAAAATTCAATGCCGAAGTCTAATTCCCTTTTGGGAGGAATTCTTGGAAGATCTTCGAGGAATAAATTTGAATATTCATTTACTACTTGTACTGATTCGAGATTGGGAGTTTCAAAATTAGAGTCCTAACTTGAACAACATAGTAGACACATCCCTTAGAAATTATTTTCCTTACCCTTAGGTAGGAAACAAGCTAACCCTTGAAGGTTTAAGTACTACCCCTCTACTCTAGGACAGGTTCATTTGAAAACTAAAACTGGACAACTCTATTTCTACAGTCGACTATGGAATAAAAGGAATGAAGCTAATCCATACCGAGAATGACATCAAAATTAGTCATCTCTTGTTCTACTAAGTCTGTTAAAGTGACTTTCTGAGATACCATAATCGAACAGTTCATGTATACCCACCGGGATATGATTGTTTTACCCACTGGGGTATATATTGAGAAGGGTTCTTGCAATACCGCGTACTTTTCCTAGCTTGAAAACTTTCCCCAAGAATGTTAGAAGATTTTTTTGAAAGATGAATCTACTTTTGTACACATGATATTTTCAATATTTTCACTTTTTATCATGTGGGGAATCGAATAAGCTTTCCATCGATATCAAATTTTCCCAAATATGGCACCCGGGTGAAGAGTTAGAGCCTTTTTAGTGAGACAGTGTATCACCTGAGCCTTCAGCGCATAGCAGAGCTAGCTCAAATGGAAATTGTCATTTCCAATGTTGCTCCATGATAGTAGCGCGTCACGCCAAACTTCCAAGTCATAGACAAGGTGGAAACGTAATAGCTCCGCATCAAACCACTATGCAATTTCCCATTTGTCACATTCCAGTGACTTGGCGCGATAGTGGCGCGTCGCAACAAGGATGAAAATAAAAAAAATTCTCAAAAATTAAATATGTGTCCTAGGGTTAAAAGGGTCAATTTCCCACCTTATATAAGACTTATAACATCAGATTTGGCCATAATTCAGCATCTTATACTCAATTACTCTCAAAAACTCTTCAGAACAAACCCTAGGGTTTTCATAGAAGGTTCAATTTAAAGGGAATTCACCATCCAATTTCAAGAATCTCTCTGTAAAACTTCATAGAATCTCAAGCTAAGGTATGCGTAATGTTCATTCATGGACTCGGTTCATCCATATAGCCCAAGAATCTCTTTTCTAAGTTTAAGTCTGGATTTCTTTATGAATTTCATGTTGGGGTTGTTTTGTTTTTGTTGAGAATGATCAATTGAATTCAAATCCATGTTGGGTCATCAATTTTCTTTGGAATTGATTTGCATAGATATGAATAAACCCTAGGATGATGAAATTAGAGATAAATCATGATGCTTAATTGTTGTATAATGTTATCTACATGTGCTATGCCTACCATATGTTTGATTAAATGCTTAGATGAAGGAACAATGCCCAAGTAGTATGATATCATGAAATCCCCATGTATGTACAAACTTATGCATATCACATGTTTGGTGAAGTGCTTCAATATATGAATTATGAATTGTGTTGTTGGTCATGTGTTCAAGTAAGCCATGCTATGTCAGTTTCTTCTTATCGAGTCCTGGGGGTACTTGTACCCGAACATTTAGCTATGTGCCTAGAGCCATGTCATGTTTTCATGATCTCCTCAGTCAATCTTGATCCATAGAACTCAGTCAGTGATGTAACTCAGGAAATCTCAGTAATCTCAGTAGTTCAGTATTCTCAGTGATCTCAGTACTCAGTAATCTCAGTAACCTCAATATTCCCAGCCAATCTCAGTAACTTTAGTATTCTCAGTCAGTCCTCAACACTCAGTACATTCCTTCAGTCAACGAAACTTAGTAAATTTAGTTTAGCTCCGTAAAACAACACCACTAGTTTCAGTTCAGTTCAGTTAATCTGCTTAGTTCAGTTAATCAGCTCAGTGTCTTTCATATGGGAGTAGGATTCAGCACCGAGCGAGCGTAAGGATAGGGACTCACCCACTAGATAGGACTAAGATCCCTAGAAGCAATCCCTAAGTTCCAGAACTACGTAGCCAGTGTAGGTACAAGATTTTACCCATTAAATAAGTCTGATATACTCAGGGATCACCCGTTACCGCATTTAAATGTATAGTACTGATCCTAGGGTCACCCGCTAGATTTGGGCTGACTCCATAGTAGTTGTCTTTACCAATAGCAAAGTACTGACACCCTTCCAACTAGGGTTATAGGTTGGACCCCAGTTAGCTTACTATGGGGCATGTCGTTTAGATTAATATATCCCACAGTTTTAGTTATAGAATTAGGACTGCCAGATACAGTCAATTATGCTCAGTAGTATAGATTTAGAACTGTCAGATATAGTCACTCCTTATCATTATAAATAGACTCTAGGATCACCTATTAGATAGGACTGATCTTAACTATGGTCAATCAACAATGATATCATTAAATTTAGAGATCACCTACCAGATAGAACTGATCTCATATTCAGTTACTTAGATACAGTAAGGAACTCAGCTAGTTCCATCAGATTCAGGACTGTCAAATATAGTCACCCATGTTATTAGTTATATCAGTTATCAAAATTCATGCTATCAGTATTCAGCTTCAGGACTGTTAGAAATAGTTAACCAGACCAGTTCTTCATAATTAGAACTGTCAGAAATAGTTATTCATATATCAGTAACATAGTATTAGTCCCTCAGCTATCAGTAATTCCATGTTATTATTAAACTCAGTAGTCAGAACTTAGCATTCAGTCCTATCACGATGTCAGTTATAGTTACGTATGCATGCATGTATTCTCACATTCATGTTAGTCAGTTAGTTATTATTGTTCATGCATATGAACCTATTGCATTTAGCCTACCTCACTTGTATACCAGTACATTGAATGTACAGACGCATTTGTGCTATGGTGTCTTATACCATAGGTTTAGAAGCATGATCTCCAGATCATCAGTAACATCCCAGTTCAGTAGTCAAAGTCAAATATGAGTCCTCGTCCTTCAAGGACATGATGATTACATTACTATTTCAATTTTCAGTTTATTTTAGTAGATGGAGTTAGTTGGGGACATGTCCCATCAACTCCTTATTTAGTTCAGTTTAGAGGCTTTCAGACTATTCATGTCAAACAGTTATTTTGTATTTTCTTTGGTATTGTTATACAATTTTTAGACATTATTTTATTAGATGTTTATCCAGTTTGAACCTTATGGCCTTTTAGAATATGTTTCCATATTTATATAGTATATTATGCAGTGATTAGGTATTGATATCAGTCGTGGGTTAGCTTATGGTCCTTCGGGGTCATGGGAACCATGTGGCATTTTAGGTATCAGATTCGGGGTGTTACAGTTCTACTAGAATTTTGGGATTGACTCTAAAATTAACTGCTATATAAAGAGTAACAAAAGACAAAGAAGCTCCGAGATCTAGTAAACCGTCAACATGTCTATGAATAATCTGTAACGTACCAATGACCACATCAGGAGAATTTTTTTGATCCTATAAGGAATGAAGAGCATAGAGTCTATTTGGGCATTGCTCACTAGTAACCCTAGAAGTAGCACCCTAAAGATTTGGGTGACCGGACTGAGCTAAGGAACAGCTATGCTGACCCTGAAAACTTGAATAAGGAAAATCTCTGACTCTGTGGCCTAGCTTACATTATCTAAAAAAAAATCATCACCGACTCTGTAAATATGCTTGTGGTTCTTACTATAAGTCTGACAAAGAGGATGGGTGTGGGTACTGCTAACACTACCCTGAGACTTAGAGCCTGGCACCCTATCTTTGTTGTCGTCTCTAAATTTTGGCATTGGAGCACTGGCTGAGGAAGGAGATAGAACGGATGACTTTAGGTGAAACTGAGAATGATTTCCACCCTCTGACTTAGGTTGACTGAAATTAAAGATACCTTTTCTAGCTCTTTTATTTTTCTTTTCTCTCTCCTTAATCTTCTGCTCTTCTGTTAAGCATGGATCACAAGCCTAGATATGTCCATCTTACTAATCAACATGGCGTTCCTGCTCTCCTTGACCACACTATCATTCACCCCAAAAAACAAACTTACTTATCTTAGCCCTGCTATCTGCCACCACATAAGGAGCCTATCTAGCTAGCTGAGTAAACCTGAGAAAATACTCTTTCACTGTTATCTTTCCTTTCCTAAGGTTGATAAAATCTAACACCTTAGCTTCTATAGCTCTAGGGGAAAGAATCTATCAAGGAAAGCAGTGGCAAACTCCTCCCACTTAATAGATCCTATATCTGTAGCTCTCTCCATTTTCCACTGCTTGAACCATATGTAAGCCACATCCTACAACTGATATGTAGCTAGCTGAGCAATCTCACTAGAAGTTACCTCTATGATATCGGTAACCCTCTGTACCTTATCAAGGAAATCCAAAGGGTCCTTATCTATCTTAGACATGAAAAATGACAGAGGATTCATTCGAGTAAATTCCCGAATCCTGGCTGTAGTAGAATTGTCCACTGAATTAGACAAAATAACTGTTAGGCGTTCATTTTGAGCAGCAACTAAATTAGTAAGAGTAGTAAATATATCTCTAAACTCTGCGTGAGAAACGTGTTCGTCCATAGGATCTGACTAGACGGGCTGAGGGGTTGACTGATTTCCATTTCTCCTTTCGATATTTCTTTTGGGAGGCATATTCTGTAAACAAAAAGGAGAAAAGGATTAGATTGAGAGTTAAATTTGAGCTCATGCTCACTGGCACGACATGAATACTAAAATAAAGGAGACTATTCCTAAAATATATCATAGCCTCCTGTACATAAATATGGCGCACAACAAACCAATGCACAAGACTCTACTAGATGTGGCTTTTCAGACTTTCTAGCACATTGTTGAACCTTAGGCTCTGATACCAAGTTTTTAACGCCCCGAGTGTGGTACCCAAGATGCTACACGGTGCTCATAATCTTGAAGGACCATAAGCTAACCCATGACTGATATCTATAACTGAGAACTGAATAATAACACTAACATAAATACGGAAATATATACTGAAAAGCCATAAGGTTCAATACTGAAAATATGGTATGACAATACCAAAACTGAACATAAATACTAAAAATACTGAAGTTTGAATATCTAGTCTAAAATCCTCTAAACTGTCTGAATAAGGAGTTGATGGGACAATCCCCCAACTAACTCTATCTACTGAATACTAAATGTGATAAATAAATGAAATAAGATAACTTCCTTGGATGATGAGGACTCACTGCTAGTCTACATGCTGAAAGTCTGACCTACTAAGGATGCTCTGGAGCTCGTACGTCTGAACCTATGGTAAAAACACCATAGCGTAAGAGAAAAGTATGTGTCTTACCTGACCCTTCTGTGGGAAAAAATATAGTTGATAAGAAAGTTGATGATGAACCAGAAGAAGGTGTTCCAGTGGAGTCTGGGAACCAGGATGGTTCTGATGATGCTTTGGAAAAAGGAAAAGAGAAGGAGAAGGAGGTAGTGGTAAAAACTCTCCTAAGACCACCACCTCCATTTCCTCAACGATTGTAGAAAAAAGCTAATGATACAAAATTTTGAAAGTTAATGATGATGTTGAAGCAGTTAACAATAAATATGCCTTTGGTGAAGGCACTTGAGAAAATGCCAGGATACGCTAAGTTTATGAAAGACCTTGTCACGAAGAAATGTAAGGTTAGCCATGAGATGGGGGACAATCTCCATCATTATGGTTCTATCTCCACAAGGTATTTAGTATAGATAAAGGAAGACACGAGAGCATTTACCATCCCATGCACTATTGGGTCACTGAATTTTACAAAACCTAATGCCACTTGCTGAGTACAAGAAGCTGGGTTTGTGCGATCCTACCCTGACAAACATGGGGTTGGTGATAGCAGATAGGTCTGTAAAGCAGGTAGTAGGCATATTACATGATTTATTAGTAAAAGTGGCTGACTTTACACTGCCTGATAATTTTGTAGTCTTCGACTATGAGGTGGACTTTGAAATACCCATCATCCTGGGTAGACCATTCCTTGCAACTGGGAGAGTGATAGTGGACATAGAGCTGAATGAGTTAAAGTTTAGGCTCAATGAGAAAGAATCAAGATTCAAAATACAGTCATCCATGACCCAGCAAAAGGAGTTGAGTGTTTGCTCAATCATGGATGTATTCTATGAAGATGGTAAATAGGTATCAGCAGGTTGTCTTGACAAAGTCTAAGTAGTCAAGATAACCAAGTCATGCCGCGACATTAAATCAGGAGCTATTGGGAGGCAACATAAAATTTTTATGTTCCAAAAAAACATTTATTTTTGTAGTTAGGTTCTAGTTTAAAGAAGGTGGAATTGATGTATCTAGCTAAGTATTCCTGACAACATATTTGACGGTCTGTTATAATTGTGATAAGTTGTCAGATTCGTCGTCAGAGAAATCAAACCTGAGGCATGTTCTGTTAAGACTGACGACATTTGTGATAGGCTATCACAAGTGTGATAAGCCGTCATCCTTTGTCGTCAGAAATCCTAAAAGAGTAGCGGAAATTTTAGGCCAAATTAAAAAGATCCAACCCATCCCACAACTTTGTCTTTCTACCTTCCGCGTATTTTCTTTCGTTTCTTTAAGTTTTATTTCCTTCCATATTTAGTTTATTTACTTCCTTTTCTAAAGTATTTCAAAGTAAAACAAAATAAAACCTCCTTCCTTGTGAGTGTGGGTTGAAGTCACAATCAATAGTTCTTCTTTCACCTACTTCCTCTTACTCGTGTAACCAAGTTGAAGGCACTTATCAGGTATGCTCAAAACCTAACTGTTTTCTTCAGTTGGTAAGTAATTAATTGATGTAAACCAAGGTTCCCAAGAAGATTCAGTCAATTTTAGCTTGCCAATATGTGAAAATCAGGAACTAGGGTTTACTGTGCAAGCTTGGGACTTAAAGCTCAACTCAAAAATGTGAATCGATGGGATTTTAAGAAGAAATTGGATTGAAAAAAAGTTAAAGTTGAGCTGGGGTTGTGTCCTAAGCCGACGACATGGCTGATAAGTTATCACATTTATGATGGCTTATCAGACATGTCGTCAGAAGTTGATAAAATTCTGTGGGTTCTGTTTAGAGATGACGACATTCCTGATAAGATATCACAACTGTGACGGCTTATCAAACATGTCATCACACCTTTGACCTGAAGCATTAATAAACCCTTTCAAGGGGTGTGGAACTTCATTCTGAGAATGAGTGTCTGGTGATTGTCCCCATGATTACATATGAAATTTCTGATATAAGTGAAGTGGGACTTCTTTGTAGTAGGGGCACACTGGTTACGTTGCTAGTTACTAACTTTATTGGATAGTGTAAGCTTGATACATGCATGGCTGTTATTATTGAATTGGTACCATATCTTGATTCCCGTGTGTCCCATTGTTGTTCTTCAGTAGAATACACAGTTGATTTGGAATTAATTGACATCAGAGAAGGTAAAGATGGTTTTGAGATAATATAAATAATTGACTTCCAAATGTACTTTGTATCCTCTTGGTTGTGTTTTAGTTGCTTAAGAACAAGCAATTGTTTTAAGTTGAGGGTGTTGATGTGTGAGTAGATGCTAACACATTTGAGGCTTTTAACTGAGAATAATTGCAAAGTCTTAAGAAACTTTTGTTATTTTTGATTTTTTTTATCTTTGATTTTGTAGTGGAAATCAAGAGGCAAGAGAACCAACAATGATGGAAGTAAAAGAGTTGAAATCTGAAGAGAATAGAAGAGAAGTGTGGCTAACGACATTCTTGATAATTTGTCAGCACTCTGATAGGTTATCAGCTTCATCGTTATCCATAAACAGAGAATGGGATTCAGTTTGAAGAAGTGACAATGACATGAGATAAGCCGTTAGTCTTATGATAAGCCATCGGAGTCATCGTCTGCCTTAGACAGAACATGGGAGCTGAAGTGGAGAAGTGATGAGATTGTCTGATATGTCGTCACAGTTTTGATAAGACGTTGGGGTTCACCATTAGTCTTAAGTAGAAATTGTCAAAATTGAGGAGGAGCTGACGACATCCTTGATAAGTCGTCAGCTTCCTAATAAGGTGTAATGTATGTCGTCACCTAATCCGAGAAGAACACTGAACTCTATCATTTTGTTTCCATAACTAGGCTGAAGTATTTAAAGCATAGTTTAGGGTTTTCTAAGGAGGATGCGGAACCTATTTTGGAACACTTGTATTTTGTTATTTTCTCTGTAGTTTCTTGGCTTGAACACAACAATTAACTTTCAAGAGATTATCTTCAATATTTTAGGATTTCTACTTTGATCTAATATGAGAAATACTCATTTCTATACATCTTGCTATAAGTTCATCTTTCCAATTATGAATTCAACTTGTTGTATCGATTATTAAATTATGAGTGGCTAAATCCCTTTAACCCAAATTATGGGATCTATGGGTTAGGTCCTGGTAAGTTGCTAAGTGTTCAAGATTCTAAAGGTAATAGGACTCCTTGATAATTCCAAGGTTTTAATGATTGTCTATTGGTTGGAAAATATAGATAGCACCTTCTTTGATTTGCTTGAGATAAGAAATCAACTATAGTAGGAAGTGAATTATTGACAGGGACTTGGAAGCTACCAACCTTCTATTTAATAATTGACGTTGTAACAAGGTTAATTAACTTGAGGTAAAGTCCGATTAGTGAATATAAATTCTTGAAGTCCAAGAGGATTAGGTAATTAAATGCTTAAGTAGGTCAAGATACATTTAGGCATAACTTCGATAAAGACAATCTAGTGTTCCTACCTATCATGAGAATCTTGAATCACTATTAGCATCTGTCAAGTACCAAAACCCATAGTGAACATAGTTCTGCTTTTCCATAAACTCTTGATTACAAACACTGAAACTAAAGTGACCAACAATTATTTCCTAATCTCCAAAACCCCCATTTCAGGAAACATCCAACTATCAGTTGATTAAATCTCAAACGACTTAAGTTCACACCATATTTCCTGTGGCATTCAACCCCAACCTAGTTGGGTTATATATTGACAACGATCACTTACATTCTCAAATGAGAGGTGTAGTTTGAGAGTTATCAACACACCTCCTCAACCCTCAACTATCAATGTTGATGTCTCAACCTATGCTGGCTACATAGTTTTGTAATGCAAGGATTGCTTCTAAGGGTCACACCTTTTGCTGTCAGTGTGAGCCCTCATTCTTGGATTCACTCAGTGCTGAATCCTACTCCTAACTGAATAGACACTGAAATGATTAAATTGAATTTAATTGGATTGAGTTCACTGAGTTCTATTAACTGACAGAATACTACTAAGATCTGATAACTGACTGAGACTACTGAGTACTGAGAAGGACTGGATTGATACTGAATTTATTGAGTTTTCTTGAGTAATGTGACTGACTTAATTTTATTGATCATGGATTGACTAAGAGTATCTTGAATACTGACACTATCTCTAGGAACACAGCTAAATTATCAGGTATGAAATACCTCAAGACTCGATAGCATGAAACTGACAGGACATGATACTTCTTTGAACACATGACCATAGTCCATAATTCATAGTACAATCATTGAGGGATCTTATGAAGCATTCACAAGTCATAAGCTTACACATGAATAGGAATTCATACTAACATAACATAATCTCACAAATACATACTTATGAGCATTCCACCAAATCATTACAAGACATATCTAAGGCATGAGAGTCATGTAATTATAGCCTACGTTTATCATTTAGATCAATACAGGATCATAAAACACAATTCTACTCACTTGGGTATTTTATCAAACACATGGGATGCATATACTTGGGCCTAGGAATGAACATTAAGAAATTACATCATGGCTACATTAATCAACTCAATTTCATGATATTTCAACCCATATGTTCACATAAATTGATGAAAATTATTAAAGATCTCAACTTGTAATCATACAACAACATTAACATGGGTACATCCTAACCCACAACATGAAAATTATGATTCAACTTTTTATAGGAGGATTCTTGAACTCCAATGGTGGAAGGGACCCTTTGATGAACACTTTACATACCTTTGATGGAAATTTCCTGAAGCTTAATGGAGGTAAGCTTCAGTTATTGATTTGAAGTTAATCACCTAGGATTTTCTTCTTCTTCAGAAATTGTCAAATAGTGAATGTATTTGGCCAAAAAGGGGTTAAATTTTGTGTTATGAGGGCTAAAGGTTGGGGAAAAGAACCTAATTACCCTTTAGGACGTAGTTATTTAATGACTGAAAAGTGGGCACCGACGCGATTATCGATACGGTGCATCGACAGCATCAATGAGATACTTGATGTATCGCTCCATGATCATGCTATGTCTCAAGATTTTGACTCTGGCAACCTGTAACAATATTGACCATCGCGATAGGCGACACAGCGTGCCAAGATCATGTTGGTCCACTATTTTGGGATTCCAAGCATGGTCTAAATGTGGTCCAAAAAATCCAAAACTTGTCCGGGAATACCTATTGACCTTCTTGATCATGAATTATTAAAAGTATAGACAATTAAAGGACATTAAGGTCTCAAAATGATATTTCCAACTTTCGAAGGCTAAAAATAGACTAAGTTTGGAAACTTTGCTAGAATTTTCTAAGCTTGGGACCCCTTGACAAGCTTAAAGGACTAAATAAAGCTAGAAATTTTGTGGGGTATTACAAAAAGTATAGAGTGGCTACTAATTTATAATTTGGACTTTTTTGGGGAAATCTTAGAAAATGGGGGACTCAATGGTGTTTATAAAATTCTGAAGATAACTTCAATATATATGTGGATAAGTAGATGTAATGTGAGGAAGGATGACATGATAATAAACAATAATGGGCTAGGTTATAAGGATAAAATTAGTTACCCTTATTATGTGACTTTATCCCCTATGATTTTCTTTTTCGCTAGTAGTTGTAGACTAGTATAGTATGTGAAAAGATAAACAGTAAATTATAAGGTGTATTAAGGTTGTTGCAAAGAATATGAGCTTATAGGCCATAGTTAAGTGAAATATTAATTTGTCATTTTTTTGGATGGACTAGTATAATATATTGAAAGTTTCATTAGCAGTCCATGGTTAATACTAGACACTAAGTTTAAACTTTAGATGTTGAATGTGGTGAAAAAAATGGTAGCTCAAGAATAGTGATTGAAGATTTGTGCGAGTGAATTAGTTGGTTTGGTATTATTTGTAAAAGATCTTAGGATGACAACTTATGAACATAAGTCCTAGTATTGAGGTAGAAAATATGGTTAAGTCATTAGGTGAATAGCAACCTAAAGTTCATAAGGATAAATTATTCCCAAGTTAGTATGTCTACTTCACCTGAGGTAGTGGTATGGTCCGCGTACACTCTATCCTCCCCAAACCCCACTATGTGAGAATACACTGGGTATGTTGTTTTTGTTGTAGTATGTTGTTGGTGATGTTTCTAATAATAAGTGTTATGTGTATTAAGTTAGTGCTCCTAATTTGTTTCGTATAGAGGAGGCTAGGTATTACTATTAATCATTCTTTAGAATTGGATTAATGGAATTATATATTTTGATAGATGATGTTGAGTCTCTTCGTGTAGATTTAATTTTCTCTGAAATGGCAAGGTATGAATTAGAGGGATGATACTATTAGACTAAAATAGGATACTTGATTTTTAGGTTCTAGAGAAAGTGATTATGAATTCCCATGAAAATGTTAGTTATAAGAAGGTGACTTTGGAGTCTTGAAGAAGTTAAGAGTATTACCCCTCCTTAAGGGAATATCTTTGCAGGAAGTTAGTACTTCTCTATATAGTTTATCAGAGAGAGTCTAGAATATATGTGTATAGTGATAACCTTATTCTGCTGAGTATTATTCTTATAGATTTAATCAGAGGATATGTTCGCAAGTCTAAGATTGTGACTTTGATCTAACAGAGAGATGATGAAATAAGATAGGTCATAAATTTCCTTATGGTGAAAAGTTTTAGGGAAGATTCATGATAAATATATTCTTATTCTAGAAAACTCCTCTTACTTTAATTTAAGAGGACATTCTACCACTGCCTTATATATTCAAGTCGTACCTATGCCAAAGGTCTGTCTCTCTATGCATTTTATGTCCATGCTCCAACCCCAAAACTAGATGCAATACTGTCTTTCAGCAATCCAACATTCTAAGTATTCAAGATCTATGTTATGATACTCATGATCCATAGACTCATGACGTACTTTATGCTTAGTTCCAAGGAACTATACTATCTATATGTCACCAATTTATTTTTATGGCATGCCTTAGCCCAAGGTGATTCTATCTATGCAACCTCCTTACCATTCTCAGTTCTTAAAATAAGAAGAAATAGCTTCAAATAGATCCTTGTTGTATTCCTTGAATATATGAATCTCATCTTTTTGTTATATGACCCATTATATATGCACTCATGTTTCTCATTGTGTCCAGCTTGATGAACTCATGCTATGTTATGTCTGTTCCCGCACGACCCTCTGTTTAGGATTTAGGTGATTGCCAAGAGGTATTTCGTACCTATTCTACCATATCTCACTTTGCAGGTCTCACCTTGAGTAGTATGGCAAATAGGAGTCAAAATTGAGCAGTGTTACTTCCATCCCAAATGTTTATACTCTAGTTACTCATTGAACCTTCTTATGATAGGATGGTAGCGGCTATGAAAGTGTAGTGATGTTTTAGATAAGAGAGTACATATTCTTTAATGTGAAAATTTTAGGTGTGGCTACTTAAGCTAAGTTTATAGATGAAGGGGGAATAGGGATATGAACTTTTTTATGTGAACTAGTTAGGGAGGAGAGATGTGGTAAAACTCTTTCCGATAGTGGTTGAAGTTGCTGGTTTGTTGTGGATAGATCTATATAGAAGGTGTAGTAAAGATAGTCTTGAATGTTGTGATCGATAGATATACAAGCTATTTTTTTGTGTGGCTAGTTTTCCTTTATTAAGACCTGAAGTTATTTAATTATAATGATGAGATGGAGTTGTATTCTTGGAAGGATGTAGAGTTTAGGGTCCCATAACTTAAACTAGAACCTTTTAACTCTAGGTAGGCTTCAAAATAGAAGATATATGCAGTTATACTCAAGCTCTTGTAGTTAGGTATTTCATGGTGAATTATAAGATTGAAATCGTGAAGTATGGTATTCATAGCTAAAAGCATAATTAAAAGGTATGGCTATATATAAAGGATATTATATGTATCGTTGGAGGTGAATAATGCTTCTATTCTTATGTCTAGCAAAAATCTTATTTTGTGTCTTGTACTAATTTTAACTAGGACAATGATTCCTAAAAAATTCATGCCTTACATTTTAATGATCATGTTCCATAGAACTCATGCTAAGATCATGTCAATGTCAAATCTTGTTATTTTATGATTCGTGCTTACATGATTTACTTGGTGATAACATGAATCTCTTTTCTTTGGATGCCTATGTATTTTGCGTTGAGGGAGAATTCCTAGTGTGAAGCTACATCCTTTATTCCATACTTCTAGAGCTTCAATAAGTTCCTAGCCATCATTCGAGTACGAAAGATTCCTCAAGGGAGATGATGTAACACCTCACATTTTGGGCTAGAATTCGAACCATTTTTCCTATATGTATACGCCCAAACCGAACATCCTAAGTCAATATAAGTTTGATGATAGATTCTATATTATTGAAACAGCTTTTGAAATAAATCAAGATCATAAAAATCTACTAACTCAAAGATAAGTTGGGAACTTTTATACCAATAGAGTTTTAACGGATGCTTCTACTTTGGTCAAATTCCGATGACCATTAATTCTAGAGTATAGAGAATTAGATGTCTAAAATTATACCAAATGAAATATCTTTGAGCCTTATTTCCCGCGCATCCAATTTTCCCTTAATCTGATATATGAGTGGAAAGTTATGCCCATTTTATCTAGGGATGTCTGTCTGAGAGAAGGTGATGACTTGAGTTGATAAGCTGTCAACTAAGTAATGAGCTGCCAACTTAGTCGTCATCCTTAACTATTAAACACCTTAAGTCATTTATAGAAGGTGAAAACTAAATTGGCAAGCCATAAACTAGTTGACAAGTTGCCAACTAAGTAGTCAACCTTAACCAGAAAGTGTCCAATTCCAGTTAGGGATTGACGATTAAGTTGACAAGTTGTCAACTGAGAAATTCCTACAATTTTCTTAGTTTCCTTAGGGGTATTTCATTCTTGTCCTTTCCTCAAACCCTAACCCCTGATTTAAATTATTTAATAAGCATTGTATATCCTTTATTAGTCAGTTTTCAACGCTCCCTCTCCTCTCCAATCTTAAGAGAGAAAAGTTTGGGTTTCTTCGCAAGACTTATACTTGCAAGGCTTAGATTTAAGATGTCTCAAATTTTGTTCATCAAAAAGATATGTAGAACTATCCTAACACTCATGGGCATAAGTAAGATGTTTTAATAAACTTTAAAATGTATATGTGTATATGTTATGAATTTAGAAATTGTTTGAAGAGCATGCATTAAGAACCCATTTTTATGATGAAATTTTATATTAAGTATGGGATTTTATATAAAACATTAAAATTTCATTTATGTGCATGTATTATAAAATTTTTAAGTGGATTTGAGAGCATGAACTATAAATTCCCTTTTTTGATCATGAGATTAATTTATTTATTGACTAGTGTTGGGGGTAGTTTAATGAATGATGATAAAATTGAGCTTTAAATGTCTCTTTATCAATTATGCATTGTCAGTTTACGTATGTTCAAAGAGGTGTTTCTTATTTCTAAATGCTCTTTGTGGTAATTGAAAGAATAACAAGTGATTTATGAAAGAGATGGACACCCTATGTTAAAGTCTTAAAACGAGAGTGTTTTTCCATAAGTTTTCATGTGCTATAAAATAAGAACTCTATGTGATATGTAAATCTTTTGGTGGTCATTAACATATTTTTGAATGAGAAGGGCTATGCACAAGACATGATATGATATAATATGATATGGAGAGTTGAGATATTTTCTTGGAATAGAATTTCTAAGATCTGACAAAAAAATTCTTATGACACTGAGGAAATATACATCGAAATTAATTTCAGAATAGGGACTAGCAATGCTAAACCTATAATGACACCCCTAGAATGACATATGAAATTCACAACTGTTGAGTTTGAAAAACATCCGAGAGAAAAGAAGAGAGTGAGGATCGTCAACTTGTGGACAAAGGTGCTTATCAAAAGCTAGTAGGGAAACTACTCTACCTAGCAATGACCAGGCCAAATATTTTTTATGTTGTGCAGACTTTAAGTTAATTTATGAATGATCTTAAGAAGGCTCACTTGGATGTTACACTTCATGTAGTGAGATATCTCAAAGGAAATCCTGATTTAGGCATTCTCTTAAGCAGCAATATGGAGGACACATTGAAATCATTTTGTAATTCTGATTGGGCTTCTTATGCAGTTACAAGGAAGTCAGTAACAGTATATTCCATCAAGCTAGTACAATAATTAATTTCATGGAAATTAAAAAATAAGAAGCTATCTCAGAAGCATATTAGAAGCTGAATACTTGAGTATGGCTTCCGCTGTAGTAGAGATTGTATGGTTGGTAGGACTTTTGGAAGAAATTAATACAAAAGTAAAGGAGCCAATAAACTTATTTTGTGACAATAAAGTTGTTGGTTTTTTTAAAAAAAAATAGGGCAGCGAAAAAAGGGTTAAAATGACTCTCTTTGGATTGAAATGGCTTTCAAATTTTCAATGAACTTTTAATGGCTTTCCAATAAGTTTCTTAAGAATAGAGAGGCTTTAAATAGCCAACATACAACAAAAAATCTGCATAATTTAAATTTCAAAATAATCTAAAATTTCTCCACAACTAAAATAACCTAATCTAAAATTTAAAATTTAAATTCATTGTAACTAAACAATTTGTTAAACTAAAATTACTACAGTAACTAAATACAAAATTTAACACTCCACCTTTGCTTTAGTTACTGCAATTTAAAAGTTTCTCCTCCTCAATTTGTGTTCTTGCAATTGATCTGCATTTTTTGTTTGATCTTTTTCTTTTTTGAATTTGGACTTCCTTTTTTCTTATTTTGGTTTTGTTCTTAAAGAACAACATCAAAAATCTTGTCTTATTTGAAAGTACTTTGATAGGCTTTGCAAACTATTGTAAGGTTTTTTCATCCCTCAAAACATCAAAATAGGTTTCAAGATATGATTTCTACACAGACCAAATTAGATAGTTTTTGTCGGTGAAAATTTTTGGGCCATTCAAAGAGAGACTGCTACTTGACATCTTTTTGGTTGAAAATAGCCCTATGCTTTGAAAATAAGCATGGGTTGAAAATAGTAACCCTGATGGGTTAAATGGGTAGCCCTAACAGATTCAAAAGGTAGCCCTTACGGGTCAAAATTGATATGGTATCACTTTGGAAGAACTCACAGATCCCGTAAGATCAATAAAGCTCTAATACCACTATTGTTTTTTTTAAAAAAAAAGATGAGGCAGCGAAAAAGAGGTTAAAATGACTCTCTTTAGATTGAAATGGCTTTCAAGCTTTCAATGTCTTTCCAATAAGTTTCTTAATCATAGAGAGGCTTTAAATTTCCAACATACAGTAAAAAATCTGCATAATTTAAATTTCAAAATAACCTAAAATTTCTCAACAACTAAAACAACCTAATCTAAAATTTAAAACATAAATTCATTGTGAATAAATAATTTGTTAAACTAAAATTACTACAGTAACTAAATGCAAAACTCAACACTCCTCCTTTGCTTTAGTTACTGTAATTTAAAAGTTGCTCCTTCTCAATTTGTGCTCTTGCAATTGATCTGCATTTTTCATGATCTTTTTCTTTTTTTAATTTGGACTTCCTTTCTTGTTCTTTTGATTTTGTGCTTAAAGAAAAACATCAACAATCTTGCCTTGTTTGAAAGTACTTTGATAGGCTTTGCAAACTATTGTAAGGTTTTTTCATCCCTCAAAACATCAGGATAGGTTTCAAGATATGATTTCTTCACAGATCAAATTAGATAGTTTTTATTGGTGAAAATTTTTGGGGCATTCAAAGAGAGACTGCTACTCGACATATTTTTGGTTGAAAATAGACCTACGCTTTGAAAATAAGCATGGGTTGAAAATGGTAGCCCCGATGGATTAAAATGGGTAGCCTTAACGGATTAAAAAGGTAGCCCTTACGGGTTAAAAATAATATGGTAGCACTTTGGAAGAACTCATAGATCCTGTAAGATCAATGAAGCTCTAATACCACTGTTCGCATTCTTTAAAAAAAGATGGGGCAGCGAAAATGGGGTTAAAATGACTCTCTTTAGATTGAAATGACTTTCAAGCTTTCAATAAGCTTTCAATGGCTTTCCAATAAGTTTCTTAAGCATAGAGAGGCTTTAAATATCCAACATACAGTAAAACAAAATGTCCATAATTTAAATTTCAAAATAATTTAAAATTTCTCAATAACTAAAACAACCTAATCTAAAATTTAAAATTTAAATTAATTATAGCTAAAAAATTTGTTAACTAAAATTATTGCAGTAAATAAATGCAAAAATCAACAAAAGAAACTATACAAATAGCTGAAAATCACATATTTCATGAGAGGACCAAACATATAGAAATAGATTGTCATTTTGTGAGGGAGAAAATATAGAAAGGACTGATCAATGCAGTGCATATTGCTGGAACTGAACAGGAAGGTGATATACTGACTAAGGCATTGGGAGAAAAACAACACAGTTATCTGATGAGCATGTTGAAGTTGTTACATGTATTTCAAACCTCAACTTGAGGTGGAGTGTTGAGAGTAAAAATAGATGAGTTTATAGCTGGTAGTTAGCTGATAGTTTGTGGTACCTAACTTAATTGATGATAGTGTGATTAGTATAATAGGGTAGTTAGTTACACATTATTCTACACGTGTGTATATATATCTTAGCTCTGAGCTATCTAGTAGATAGTTTTCGATAATGAGAATTGAGTTTCTCTTCTTCCAGTTCCTCTTTTTTCCCACTATCTGTGTAGTTTATAACACCTTGTCTATCGGCTCCAATGAATTATGTTCTGGACTGCTCTGCACGAAAATTTACAGTTTAAATACACAATATACTAAATTATTGACAAGAAGATTGTTAAAAATGACTAATATTAGTTGGACATAAGCTGATTTTTAAAAATAAATAATACAAAAGATGGCATCAGGATGATATAGGGAGAGCTAACCCCTTTGAGAGTTCTGATTAAAATATCTGGTGTTGAAAATGAAAACTTTAACCCAAGCAAGTGTTAGTCATTGCAGCATAATGTTGTTGTTATTACTATTATTATATAGGTTGGTATAAATTGCTTATTTACAATAAATATATAGGATAGGTAGGGATATACTTCCGTCTTCAGATTCCATTTTGTGAGATTACATGAAATATGATATTGTTATTATAGAACAGTATAACTTTTCGACAAAAGAAATTCAATTGAACCTCTTATCATAGCTCCACTCCAAGTAATAGGACCTTTCCAAAGTTTTGTAACACCCCGCACCTTCGATCTAGAATTTAAACCGTCGTTCCTACAAATATAAACCCGAACCAAATGATTCCTTATTAATATATGTGTGGTGATCAATCCTATAGTGTGTTAATACCTTTTAACATGAATTGAAGTTAGAAATATCTCTTAACTCAAAAACGAGGTGAGAACTTTTCTATCGATTAAGTTAATCTAGAACTTAATCTAGAATTGAAGTTAGAATGCTTCTGTTTGGGTCAAATTTCAATAATCATTACTCTATATATATATTTATTTACCTGGACTACTTTATACCCAAAGAAATATCTTCAAGTCCTCTTTCCAACGCAACTGGTTTCATCTTAATCTGATATCAGAGAAGAAAGTTATGCTCATTTTACTTCAAAGTATCTGTTTGTCAACTAAGTGATGGCTACGTTGATAAGCCATCACTTAGGTGACGACTAAAGCAGATGAGCCGTCAAATAAGTGATGATACATCAGCTCTAGTCATCAACCTCGGACAATAAGGGGGAAATTCCAGGCTGAAAGTGACGATTTAGGTGACGAGCACCTAAGTGATGGGACATCACCTAAGTGACGGGCCATAACCTTGGTCGTCAACTAAAGACGTTCGGTGATTTTGTTGGTTTTCCTAGGGGTATTTTGGTATTTTTTCACATCCCAAATCTCTCATGCATGATTTAAATCATCCATAACACATTATAATCGATCCTTTTCCAGTTTTTAAAACATCTCAAGTCCTCTCCACTCTCAAGAAAAATAGAAAATTAGGGTTTCCTCTAAGTTCAAGATTTCAAAAAAAGGGTCCAATCTTCAAGTTAAATAACATAAGGTATGTGGAGTTCTCCTAAACTACATGGGCATGGTGAAATCATTTTTAAAAAATGTTTGAACATTGAGAAATCATGTATTTACAAGAGGGTTTTGAATTTACATAGACAATTATGCATTGCGAACCCTATTGATGATAATATTTTGGTCTTGATTCCTTCCTCTCAAAATTGATTGTTACTCAAATATATATGTATGCATTTGATGTTTTAAAATTTGAATTGAGAGCATGAAGATTAATACTCCCTTTCTTGTTATGAAGCATCTTGATTTCTTATGTTATGAATTATTCAAGTGCATATTGCGAAGCATGATACAAATGTCTTTATTATTGTTTAAGACTTGATTTTTAGTTTTGAACCAAAGAGATGGTGCTTCTTGTTAACATAAACGAAAAGAGATAATTTAAAGATTTGTGTGGTTTGCTACAAAGTAATTGACCACCACATGTTTAAGAATTGAAATAGAGAATCTTTGCATAAGTTTTCATGGATTTTGGTATACATATTCTCTTATTCTATTTGAATGATTTGGTGGTCCAAACATTATGTTTTGAATAAAGAGATTTTAAGATGATATTTTATGGCGTAGAGATATGACTTACAAGTCTTGGTATGATGATACCAAAAGAGATAATGCAATGATAATACAAAATAGAACAGAAGGCGGATCTTACTTCAGAATTTCAGATTTTGAAAGTTAGATGATACATGTTTAGACAGAGTAAAAAATGGTCTTAAAGAGAGTTAGGTGGTTACCCGAAGAAGGCATGAGCTTAAGAAACTCATTGCCCAAAACTGTGTTTTATCGATACGGATTATTAGGTTACCCGAAAGGTAAATTATAAACTAGCGACGGCCCTGTGACGTAGTAGATAAGCATATACTCCAACCCTTACGGAAAAATTGGGCTGGGGGCTTGGCCGCCGAGTCACGGGAAAATTCAATATAGCCTGTGGGATTGTAGAATTATAGGGTGTACAACTGTAACGCCCTACATTTTTGAGCTAGAAATTGAATCATCATTCCTATGCATGTAAGCTCTAATTTTATGGTTTATTTTTAGATTCATATGTCAGGATCTTTATCCTAGTATAAGAAGTGAGTATGAGCTGTAAACTGTCCATAGAAATGGCCTAAAGCAAAGTTGAGCTAAGAACGTTTCATTCACCCAAAATTGGATATTTGATTCTAGAAGGGTCTACTTTGAATGTGTATAACTTTTTATATACACTTAATTTTTCATCTCAAGACACACAAAATTATAGATAATTAAATTAGCTTTCCAACGATACCAATTTTTCCAAAATCCGACAACCGAGCGAAAAGTTATGACATTTTCCATTTGAGGCAGTAAGTTGACACGATATCAACGCGATGCATTGGCTAGCACGTTAAAGAAATATTTCACTAATTAAATCAGTTTTCTAATGGGTCTAGGGGCATTTTGGTCGCTTCCCCTCACCCAAAATCTATCCATAACATAAGATTTGCGCCCCAAGAACCATAATACACTCTATAATTCAATTTTCTTCTCAAATCAAAACCCTAACTAATCCCCAAAGATCAAGAACTCATCCCTAAGATCAAGAATTCCAAGAAACGGATCAAGATCCGGGTTCCATCTCTCAAATCTTATAATCTAAGGTACGTGGGGTTTATCCTAAAACTACGTGGGCTTGTTGAATCTCTTGAATATGATTTAAAGCTATCAAGCATGAATATATAAAGGGGTATTGGATCCTATGTTTTAAGTATGGATTAGAACCTTTTAATGATAGAATTGTTTTGGCCTTGTGGTTTTTTCCCTTAAATTTAGTTATACCTGTATTTATATGTATGATATTGAAGTTTGATTTAGAGCATTATTATTGAAATCCCTCTCTTTTGATGAATTAAAGTTTATGAACTTATTGGGAATGATTTGAAATATTTGTTTTATGATTTGAAAGTGGTCTTTTCAATATCTAAGTATTTGACATAATTTAGAGATGATGAGAGGGAGTTTCTTGTTATACCTACATGCTTGTTTAAAAGAGAGAATTGCTTGTTATTGAGTAAATTGACATGACCACCTTATCTCATTGAAATGTTGACAAAGAGAAAGTTCCTTGCATGTGTTTACATGAATTTTAAGAAAGTGTTCTTTGAACTGATTTATTGATATGGTGGTCCCAAACTTATGTATTGAAAACAGAGATTTTAATATACTAATAATGTCTTAGAGATATGACTTGCAAGTCAATGGTATGACGATACCATATAAATGTATTCCATAACAGAGCTAGAATTTTTAGAGTTTGATTTCAGAGAATACATATTTTAAAGAGTTAAAAATGGGATTAAAGAGGGTTAAGTGGTTTCCTGATGAAGGCTTGAGCTCAAGTAACTTGTATCCCAAAACCATTTTTTACCGATATGGGTTTATTATTTTCCCCAAGAGGAATTATATGATGGCCTAGTTCCCTGTAGCGTATCAGAGATAGTGACTCCAACCTTTGTGGCAAACTCGGGTTGGGGACTTGGCTACCGAGTTAAAGGAAGATTCCATATAGCCCATGGAATTTTAGAGTTTTAGGGTACGCCACCTAACATAGAAGTAAAATAAAGAGTATGTCACAAATTTTGGATGATTGTTCAGAGTCTTCTAAAAATGCCCATGTGTTTTCATATCATATGTTATATTTATGAACTATTTTTGAAGTGATCTCATCCATGTTGAATAAAAATTATAATTTTTTGATTTGCTCTACGTACCGGTACAATTGTATTGACCCTCTACCATTTTGGGGTTTGAGGCTCAATCTAGAGGTCCTGCTAAGCCGTAGAGTTTCAAACAGAAGTGAAGTGTGTAGTAGGTGAGGCTTCTTTATTCTGGGAGGCTCATGTCCTTCAGACTTTGTCATTTATTTTACGTTTAGGTTTGCTGGGGGCCTTGTCCCAGTTTCAGAAAGTTGCTATTTTCGCATGTAGTAGAGATTTCGCAGACTAATTCAGATTTTGTCAAGATATTGTTGGACTTCTTTCTTTATTGTCAAATTAAACTTAGAGTATGACCGTGGTTCCATCATGATTTATTTTTTGCACCTTTTCTTTATTGAATGGATGTTGTGCATGATTTCCAGATAGAGAAGGGCGTCTGGGCCTTCATGGTTTGGGATGCTCGTCACGTCCAGGACCCTAGCTCGGGTCATGAAAAACTTGGTATCAAAGTATGGTTCATGGTCCCAGGGTGTCTACAGAATTATGTCTAGTAGAGTCTTACTTACCACACTTATAATCAGGAGGCTACCGTACATTTAAGAGTTGTTTTTTATTCTTTCATACTCTAGTTCATGTTATAGATTCATCCATTAGAAAGTTATCTATGTTCCTTTCTCATTCTAATTTCATGGTCCATGCCTCACTATTGAGGTGATACAAGTCTAAGAGTCTAGCTTCCCCAATAATATGGTTCTCTCTGATTGAGTTATCCATATAGTTATGAGATAGAATGAGGACTTGAGAGGAGTCCATTAGTGTTTCAAGGTGTATTGATTTGAGTGTATGCCTTTATTCAGATAAAATCGTGCCTTTCAGCCTAAGGTACAAATTATATTTAGTCCTCTTTTAAAATTCTTATTACAAATGTCTTCCATAAGGGTAATGATATATAGTAGAATATTAGAACTGTATTTCCACCTGAGTAGTAGTGTATGTTAAAGTGTCATGACTTATTGGTAGCGAGTTAGTTCGGAAGTTCATGATATGGATTCACAAGGTTAGAAGTCAGAATGAGGGTGACTTTTGTGTAAATGGAGAGTTTTAGTTGTATACCCGTTGATTGTAGTGATAGACTAATATGGTAGCAATAATTATAGATTGTATGGTAGTCTTTGAAGAAAGTGACTGGATATGATTATTATTTGTTCAAAATAGAGAAGGAGCTCAAAAAGATAGTTATGGTGGTTATAGAAATCATTTATAAGTGGTAAGTAGAAAGGGGTAGATTAGTTAATAAGTTGTATGTAGAGACTCATTAGTGTTTGTTGAATTTTCAAGATCATTGTGATGTATGATTGGGTAAGTAAGTATGATGTGAGGAATTAGAATATGTTGATAAGATTGAAATGGGTAATAGTATAAGGTTAAGATCGACTAATCCTATAGTATGACTTTTCCCCCTATTTCCTTTAGTAGTAGTAAACTAGTATTTCATGCGAGAGGTATGTAGTGGATTTTGAGATGTAATAATGAGGTTATGGCGGGGTTGTGATTGTACGTAGTAGCTAAGTGAAGTGAAGTATTTGGATGTATTTCCCAAGTTGATGAACTAGTATAGTATGTGGCATGCTTTACCGGTGGTATATAATTGAGGATAGACATTAGGCTTAAACTTTAGATGTGGAGTTTAGATGTGGAGTGTAGTGGTGAGAATAATAGCTTGAGATTAATGATGCATGTTTTGTGGAGTAATTAGTAGGCTTGATGTGATGTGCGAAATGGCCTAGGTTAATGATTTATGAAAAGTTTAAGTGGTTATCGTGAGGTATATGTGTACATGAGAACTAGTGTTAAAAATGATGAATTATGGTTGAGTCATTAAGATGATAAGAGTGATAGTCATATAAGAATAAGTTGAACCCGAGATAACATGTTCTTAGATAAGGTTGTATGGTCTAAGTGTCATGTGTACCCAGCTTATGATTTTGAATGTTGTAGTATGAAGAAGTTTGGGGAGTTGTTGTATAATGTTCATTAACGTTGAACTTGAGGAAATATAGGTAGACAATGTGCGCCTTTGGTATAGTTCCACACATTTTGTTAAGTTATAGGTTAGTGATTTGAGGTGTAATTATAGTATTATAAAGAATTGAAGATGGAGTGTTAAGTTTTAGAATTGGGTTTCTATGACCATGAAAATGTTAGTCGTAAGTTGATGAATTTGGGAGTTAGAAGATATTACGATTAGTGTCCTGAAAGGGCATGCCTTAAAAAAATTTTAGTGCCTTTGTATTAGAGATTAATGAGAGGATTTTGTGTTCATGTATATACTAATATCCCCTTTTATGATAAGGAGTGTGGATGTGTGCGCTCATGAGAGTGGGAGATGTAAAGTGATGGAAATAGAGTCTAGCGGATAATAAGAGTAGCATTTACAGAAAAGGAAGGCCTTCAGAGTATAGTTCTTCAGGGAGAGTTTAGATTTTAAGTGTGTGGTGATGTCTCTTTTATGTTGAGAGTTGTGGCTATAGACTTGATAAGGGGATATGTATGTCTGTAAGTCTAGGATAGTGACTTTGATCTAAGGGGGTGATGGGGGATTAAGTTAGTTCCCAAATTTTTCTCAATTCGGCAAGTTGCAAGGAGAAGCCATGATAAATTTATTCCTACTCAAGCATACTTATCTTACTTCCATTTCGGAGATTAATCTACTAATGTCCTACATCATGTGTTTAAGTCATACCTATGCCTATGGTTCGAGTTCTCTATGGACTTATGGTTATGATCTGACCTCCAAACTAGAAGTAATTATGTCTCTCAGTAATCCAGTTTTTCATGTATTCAAGCCATATGTTATGTTGTTCGTTATCCATAAAAATCTATGTCTCTCGGCATACTTAGTCCTAAGGAAATATGTTTCTATATGTCACCTACTCATTCTATGTCGGGTTTAGCCAAAGTGATAGAGTTTATGTAAACTCATAGCAAATTTTAGTTCTTTAAATGGGGAGAAATCACTTCAAGAAAAAAAAATTTCCTTAGTTGTAATATAACACCCCGTGCATTCTTGACTCAATACCACTCTTGGTTGCATGTATGGAGAGCTGTCAACCTGAAAATTTTTCTAATAGTTAAAAGACTTAGTCATATTTTTGAGCTATTAGCTTCCATGATTTTCAAATTGATCTTCCTGCCCCGAGACGTAGATTCTTGAGTTGATTCATGATCAAGGGTGTTAAGGGGGTGGATCAGGAAAGTTTTAGATTTTTAAGACGATGTTTAAAGCATGTTTGGATGATCAAAATAATGGGCCAATGCGATGTTGACACATCGCGCCAAGAATCGCATCGGTAAGAACCGATGTGGCGCACTTAACGTGTTAGGTTCCCACTTCGTCTTACTAATTTCCGAGTTTAGGAGGGTAATTCAGTCTCTTTCCCTCATTTTATCTTGAAATGTGCACCAATGTTTTCTCACAGTTCTCTATCCTAAGAATTCATGCTTTATTGCATTTTTTCGAATTACTCTCTGCTTATGATCCAGACACTTGATATATGGAGCACCTCATGTCTATTTTATCGTATCTTTACTTCATGTCCCTCCTTGAGTAGTGCAACAAGTATAAGTTATGGTCTGATAATGTTACTCTGATTCATGACATTTGTTCTCGGGTCCCTTAACAACCCTCCTTATGATAGTGCGATGGTGGATGTGGAAGCGTAGTAATGTGGTAGGCAGGAGTGTAGATGGTTTTGAAGGTGAATTTTTTTTATGTAATATCTTGGGGTAAGGTTATAGGTGAAAAGGAAAGGAAGGAGATGAACTTTTTTTTTGGTGAAATAGCTAAGAAGGGGATGGACTTTTATTATGAGAAATAGTTGGGAATGAGATATATGGCGAAAATCTTTGTGAATGTGATTGAATTTGCTGGTCTTAATGGGGGAAATCCATGAAGTGGGTGTAGTAATGATAGGCTTGACTGTTATGATTGATGAAAACTCAACCCATGTACTATGTGGTTAGTATTCCTTGAATTAAAACTCGAGAGTGTTTGATGATAGTGATAAGGTGAGGCAATATTCTTAATGGGATGTAAAGTACTGGGCCCTATAGTTTAAGTTATCACCTTTTTACTCTGAGTTAAGCTTTAACATAGCAATACTGAGTAATGGGATTCAAATTCTTATGGCTAGATGTGTTATTAGAGAATTGTAAGTTGGCGAGTGTGAAGTATGCTATTTATTGTTTAGGATGTAGACGATTAGTGCCCTTAAGTTTAAGTCTATTCGTGGTACTTTGTAAGGTAGAGAATGCTTATAGTCCCATCTTCCGCAAAATCTTATTTCATTATTAGTACCAATATAAATTAGATCTATTATCACCAAATTGACTCATGCCTTATGTTGTGATGATTATGGTTCGTAGAGCTCATGTGCGAGATCATCCCTATGTAAAGTCCCATTGCCTCATGTTTCGTGCTTACACGTTTTGCTCAGGGTTACCATGAAACTCGTTTGATGCCTTTGTATGTTTTGTTGAGGAAAATTATTCAATGCGAGATTACATTCTTTATTCTACACTTTTAGATCCTCTAAAGTCCCTACCTATCATTTAGGGATGAATGATCCCAAGGGGGAGATAATGTAACGCCCCGCATTTTGGAGCTACAAAATTGAATCTTCGTTTCTACGTGCATAAGCTCTAATTCCATGGTTTATGTTTATATTCATGTGTCATGATCTTTATCCTAGTATATGAAGTGCGTATGAGGTGAAAAATGTTCATAGAAATGGCCTAAAGCAAAGTTGAGCTAAGAACCTTTCATTCATCCAAAATTGGATATTCGATTCTATAAGGGTCTACTTTGAACATGTATAACTTTTGATACACACATAATTTTTCAGCTCAAGACACATAAAATTGTAGATAATTGAATTATCTTCCCAACAATGCCAATTTCTCCAAAATCCAACAACCGAGCGAAAAGTTATGACATTTTCCGTGTGAGGCAGAAAGACGACGTGATATCGATGCGACGAGCCATCCAGCACTTTACGAAACTATTTCACTCGTTAAATAAGTTTTCTAATGGGTCTAGGGGCATTTTGGTCACTTCCCCTTACCCAAAATCCTATCATAACATAAGATTAACGCCCCAAGAACTATAATACACTCTATAATTCAATTTTCTTCTCAAATCAAAACCCTAACTCATCCCCAAAGATCAAGAACTCATCCCTAAGATCAAGAATTCCAATAAAGGATCAAGATCAAGGTACCATCTTTCAAATCTTATAATCTAAGGTACGTGGGGTTTATTCTAAAACTACATGGGTTTTTTGAATCTCGTGAATATGATTTAAAGCTATCAAGCATGAATTTATAAAGGGGTTTTGGATCCTATGTTTTAAGTTATGCATTATAACCTTTTAATGGTAGAATTTTTTTGGCCTTATAGTATTTTCCCTTATATTGATTTTACCTATATTTTTACATATGACATTGAAGGTTTGATTGAGAGCATTATTATTGAAATCTCTCTCTTTTGATGAATTAGAGTATATGAACTTATTGGGAAAGATTTAAAATACATGTTGTTGATTTGAAAGTGGTCTTTTCAATATCCAAGTATTTGATATAATTTAGATATGATGAG
Organism: Capsicum annuum; assembly: GCF_002878395.1. Taxonomy (NCBI): domain Eukaryota; kingdom Viridiplantae; phylum Streptophyta; class Magnoliopsida; order Solanales; family Solanaceae; genus Capsicum; species Capsicum annuum. The sequence continues at coordinate 3,312,771 of NW_025896054.1, forward strand.
AGGGATTTTCTTTTTATACCTATATGCTTGTTTAAAAGAGAGAATTGCATGTTATTGAGTAAATTGACATGCCCACCTTATGTTATTGAAATGTTGACAAAGAGAAAGTTACTTTCATGTGTTTACATGAATTTAAAGAAAGAGTTCTTTGAACTGATTTATTGATATGGTGGTCCCAAACTTATGTTTTGAAAATAGAGATTTTAATATGCCAATAATGGCTCAGAGATGCGACTTGCAAGTCAATGGTATGACGATACCATATAAATGTATGCCATAATAGAGCTAGAGTTTTTAGAGTTTGATTTCAGAGAATACATGTTTTAAAGTGTTAAAAATGGGCTTAAAGAGGGTTAGGTAGTTGCCCGAAGAAGGCTTGAGTTCAAGTAACTCGTAGCCCAAAACTGTGTTTTTCCAATACGGGTTCATTATTTTCCCCAAGAGGGATTATACGCTGGCCTAGTACCCTGTGGCGTAACAGAGACAAAGACTCCAACCCTTGCGGCAAACTCAGGTTGGGAGCTTGTCTGCCGATTTAAGGGCAGATTGCATATAGCCCATGGAATTTCAGAGTTGCACGGTATACCATCTAAGTACAATAAAGAGTATGTCACAGAGTTCGGATGATTGTTCAGAGTCTTCTAAAAATGCCCATGTGTTTTCATATCATATGTTATATTTATAAATTGTTTTTGAACTGCTCTCATCTATGTTGAATAGATATTATTATTTTGGATTTGCTCTGCGTACCAATACAATTGTATTAACCCCCTACATGTCAGGTTCTGAGGTTTATTCTAGAGGTCCTGCTAGGCCGTAGAGTTTTCAGACAGAAGTGATATATGCAATGGGTGAGCCTTCTATATTTTGGGAGACCCATGTCCTTCAAACTTCTTCTTTTATTTTGGGTTTTGGTCCGCTGGGGGCCTTGTCCCAGTTTCAAACAGTTGTTATTTTTGCATGTAGTATATATTTCGCAGACTGATTCAAATGTTATCTAGATGTTGTTAGATTTCTTTCTTTATTGTCAAATTGAACTCATAGTATGACCATAGTTCTGTCATAATTTATTTTCTGCATCTTTTCTTTATTGCATTAATGTTGTGCCTAATTACCAAATAGAGAAGGGAATCCGGGCCTTCGTGGTTTGGGATACTCGTCACGGACAAGGCCCCTGTTCGGGTCGTGACAACCACCTAGCTCAGAAGTAAAGTAAAGTGTGAGTCTTACTTTTAGAGAATTGCCTCAAAGTCTTTTAAATATGCCCATGTATTTGTATATATCGTATGTAAAATGTTTTATGAATTTCTCTCACTTATGTTGGATGAAAGTGTGTTATTTTGGATCGCTCTACGTACTAGTACATTTGTATTAACCCCTTATATTTCAAGATCTGAGGCACAGTCTCAGGGTCCTGCTAAACAATGGACCAGTTTATCAGACGTTTGCAGTTGGTGAGCCTCCCTTATTTCTTAAGGCCTTATTTCTTGTGTTCTGTTTATTTGGACTTGGTTTATGGTCCGATCGGGGGCCTTGTCTCAATTTTTTGACATATGTTGTTGTCAGTTGTTAGTAGATATTTCACAGAACGGTGTCATGTGTTTTGAATATTATGAACTTAATATCGTATTGTTCAGTTGAATTAAGAGATTGACCATGTTTCTATTTTTATTATTTTTTCCGCATTTTCTTTACATTGTATGAACGTTGTGCATGATTACTGGATAGAAAGGGGTGCCCGGACCTTCATAGTATAGGATGCCCATTGCGGCCAAGTTCTCGGATCGGGTCATGACAAACTTAGTATCAGAGAATGGTTCATGGTCACAGAGCGTAACGCCCCGAGCCTGGTGCTCGGAATGCTACACGATGCTCATGACCCTAAAGGATAACAAGCTAACCCATGACTGATATCTGTACCTGTACACTGCATAATATGACATAATAATATGGAAACATGCATTGAAAGTCCATAAGGTTCAATACTGAACATGATCTGAATGATATAACATCTGTGTGGGGAAATAGAATACCTAAAACAAAACTGAACATACTGACGTCTAAAACATGATAGTCTAGAAAGCCTATAACTAACTAAATTGTCTGATTAAGGAGTTGATGGGACATGTCCCCAACTAACTCCAACAAATAAACTGATTAATGAGATAATAAGGAAATAATCATGTCCTCGAAGGGTGTCAGTACCGTACCACAGGTAAGGACAAGCTGTGGGCGTCCTTCATCTGATAGTGTCCCCTATATGAGAATGGTGGGGTCCTTATCTAACAGTGCGTATCCACCTCATCAACCCTCATCAAACAGTGTTGATGTCTCAACCTATGTTAGCTATATAATTCTGGAATGCAAGGATGACTTCTAAGAATCACACCCTCATCTGATAGTGTGTGTTCGCATCTTTGGGTTTACTTGATGGTAATTCCTTCTCCCATCTGAATAGACTCTGAACATGATTTACTGAACTGAACATGGGCTGAATTACTAAATTTTGTTGACTGGCAAAATACTACTGATATCTGACAACTGACTAAGTTCATAAGATCATGGATATTTCCTGAGTCATAAGACTGCGTGAAGTCTAAGGATTCATAGCTTAACTGAGAGTAATGTGAAAATACGACATTGGCTCTATTTACACATCTAATGCTTCGGGTACAAGTACCCCCAGGACTCGATGGAAGGAAACTGACCAAGCATAACTTACATGAACATATAACTAACACCATAGTCCATACCACATTTATAGAAGCATTTCATCAAATGTGTGATAGGCATAAACTTGTACATACGTGGGGATTTCATGGTATCATGCTATTTAGGCACTTTTCCTTCATTTAGGCATTTAATCAAACAGATTGTAGGCATAGTACATGTAAACATCATTGTACTATAAATAAATATTATGGTTCAATTCTAATTTCATCATTCAAGGGTTTAGTCATAGGTTTGCATGAATCTATATCTATAATAACTTAACCCACATAGAATTTATCACCCAACATGGAGTAGAATTCAATTTCTCATTATCCACATGAACAAGAGCAACCCAATCATGAAATTCATAAGAAAACCCATAAACTTGAATTTAGAAAAAAAGGATTCTTGGGCTTCATGGACGAAAGGAGTCCATGAATGAACACTATGCATACCTTAGTTCATGATTTTGTGAGGATTGATGGTGAAACCTTCTTGAATTTGAATCCCCAATAGAAACCCTAGCTTATTCTTGAGAGAAAATTGAGAGAAACTAGTATATTTTGGGAGAAGAATAGCTAAATCATGTGTTATTGGATTCAAATAGGGGTAGGAAATTAACCCTTTTAACCCTTGGATGCGTCTTTTACAATCGTAAAAATTTTCCAAACTGGACCTTTAGCATGACGCAGTGCTATCACGCCGTGTCACTGGATTTTGACAATTGGTAAATTGAGGGATGGAGCGATACGGGGCCATCGTGTTGCCACTTACTTTGTGACCTAGAACTTTGGCGCAACGCAAGGGAAATCGTGCTGAGACACTGAAAAATGGACAATTTTGAATTTGGGCCCTGGTCGCATACCCCTACTGGAATTTGCCTAATGCCATTTCCTCTTGTGGCGCTATTTTATAATGGAAACTTGAAATAGTCGTAACTTCTAACGCAGTTACCGGATTTGGGTGAATCTTATATTAATGGAAAGCTTATTGAATTTCCCACAAGACAAAAAGTTAAAATATTGAAAATTCCTCATGAAATAACCATCATTCAATTTAGAAGCTAATACAAGACATTCTTGAGATGAAATTAGCTAGGAAAAAATACTGGATATTATAATATCTCTCCCTTAAGAACATTCGTCCTCTAATGAGACTCACTAAGAGGGGAGAAAAGACAACTGACGTACATACTAAACATGAATAACTGGAACATGATCTCATGACTGAAATGACTGACAAGCTGAACATATAATACTGAACATGCATATCTTATGCATGTGTAACTGATTCATGAATGCTTGACTGAGTGTTCTGAAGAAGTAAGTTTCTCACAATGAGAATGCATGTCTGATGCATAATTGCATAACCAAACTTATATATGAGTGCATGACTGAATATACAATGGTACTTGATACCAAGTTTATAATGAGAACATGAGCATGAAACTGCATACCAAATTTATGATTAACACTGAACATGATCTGAGTTGTTCTGAGTTGGAAAAGAAGAGGTGAGGATACTTGGTACGCATATCTGTCTCTGCTTCCCAAGTAGCTCCATCGATGGGCCGATTTCACCAAATAACATTAACTAGAGGGATTTCTTTATTCCTCAATCTACGAGTCTGATAGTCTAAGATTTCAACTGGAATCTCTTCATAAGAGAGAGAGTTCTGAACATCAATGCTCTGAATAGAGACAACTGATGGGTTACCTATGCACTTCTTGAGCAAAGAGACATGAAAGACTGGATGAATTGAGGCTAGATATAAAGGCAATTCAAGCTCATAGGCTACCTTGCCAAAGCAATTGAGAATCTTGAAGGGACCAACATATCGGGGACTGAGCTTTCCCTTCTTGCCAAATCTCTTCACTCCCTTCATAGGAGAGATCTTTAGTTAGACATAATCACCAATCTCAAACTCGATATCTTTTCTACAAACATATTCATAAGACTTCTATCAGTTCTAAGCATCCCAAAGTCTTTCTCTAATCAACTGGACTATTTATAAGGCATCGAATACAAGGTTAGGACCTATGACTGAGGCCTCACTAACTTTGAAATAACCAATTAGAGATTAATATCTCCTACCATAGAGAGCTTTTGATGGAGCCATCTGAATACTGGAATGATAGTTGTTGTTGTATGCAAACTCAATCAAAGATAAGTGGTCATCCCAACTTCCCTTGAAATCGATTGCACACGCCCTTAGCATATCTTCTAACATCTGAATGCTCCATTTTTCTTGACCATCTGTTTGAGGATGAAAGGTTGTACTAAGATAAACTTGGGTACCAAGACCCTTTTAGAATGCTTTCCAAAAGTGAGAGGTTAACTAGGTACCTCTGTCTAAGATAATGGACAATAGAACAACATGCAATCTGACCAACTCCTTGATGTAGAGTTTGGCGTAATCCTCGGCTGAATAAGAGGTATGAACTGAAAGAAAATGAGATGATTTGGTTGTTCTATCTACAATGACCCAGACTAAATCATGCTAATGACGAGTTTGATGTAAACCCATCATGAAGTCCATGTTCATAACTTCCCACTTCCAAGTAAGAATACTGAACTCCTACATGGACCTACTAGGCTTTTGATGCTCTATCTTAACCTGCTGACATGTAGAACACTTAGCCATAAACTCTACAATATCTCTCTTCATCCCACTCTACCAATAGATTTGTCGTAAGTTATGGAACATCTTTGTGGACCCTGGATGAATAGAGTAGCGCGCACCATGTGCTTCTACAAGAATTTTCTGCCTTAAGTCATCTACACCTGGAACACAGAGACGACCCTAACAACGAAGGACACCATTTCCCCCTTGGGAGAAAACCTATACTTTCTGATCTTGGACTGACTCTTTCAAATTGACAAGGCTGGGATCTTTATCTTGCTTTTCTTTTACCTCAGAAACTAGAGATGATTCTGAACTACCCTGAACCTATATATCACCCTCTTCTATATCGACTAAACTAATGCCTAGTCTGGCAAGCTGATGGAATTCCTTAGCTAACTTCTTCTTACTATCCTCAACATGAGAAACACTACCCATGGATGGTCTACTAAGAGCATTTGCCACTATGTTGGCCTTGCCCGGATGATAAAAGACACTCATGTCATAATCTTTCAAGAGCTCTAACCACTTTCTCTAATGAAGATTGAGATCTTTCTGATAAAAGACATACCAAAGACTTTTATGATCAGTGAACACAACTACATGAACATCGTATAGATAATGCCTCCAAATCTTCAAGGAGAAGACACGGCTGGTAAATTAAGATCATGAGTAGGATAATTCCTCTCATGGGGCTTAATCTATTTGAAGGCATAGGCTATGACCTTACCATGCTGCATGAGGACATAACCCAAACCTACTCTGGATGCATCACAATACACTATAAAACTATCTGGACCATCTGGAAGAGCTAATACTGGAGCTAAGGTGAGTCGAGTCATCAACTTTGAAAAACACTCCTCATAAGGATCTAACCACTGAAAATTAACATTCTTCTGAGTCAATATATACATAGGGGATGCAATAGAATAAAATCCCTCAACAAACCATTGGTAATAGCCATCCAAACCCAAGAAACTCCTAAAATCTAATGGAGACACAGGTCTGGGCCAGTTCTTACTGCTTCGGTCTTTTGAGGATCAACTCTAATGCGATCACCAAAAATGATATGACTAAGGAATGCTACTGACCTAAGCCAAAATTTGCACTTACTAAATTTGGAGAATAGATGATGATCTCTGAGAGTCTGAAGTACTATTTTGAGATAGTCTGTATAATCATACTCACTACGGGAATAGACCAGAATATCATCTATGAAGACTATGACGAACATGTACAAGTACTGCTTGAACACACGGTTCATCAAGTCCATAAAAGCTACTGGGGCATTGATAAGACCAAAGGACATAACTAAGAATTCGAAATGACCATACCGAGTATGAAAAGCTATTTTTGGAATGTCACATTCTCTAACTCTGAGCTGATGATAGCTGAATCTGAGGTATATCTTAGAAAAATAACTGGCACCCTGAAGTTAATCAAACAAGTCATCGATTCTGGGAAGAGGATACTTGTTCTTGATCGTGACCTTATTGAGTTGACAGTAGTCTACACATAATCCTAAAAGAACCATCTTTCTTGTGCACGAATAATACTAGAGCGCCCCATGGGGAAATGTTGGGCCTGATGAATCCCTTATCTAAGAGATCCTTTAATTGTTCCTTCATTCTCTGAGTTCTGTTGGTTCCATTCTATATGGAAGAATAGATATAGGCTTAGTATCTAGAAGAAGATCAATGTCGAAGACTATTTCCCTTTCGGGAAGATTTCCTGGAAGATCTTCGGGAAAGATATCTGAATATTCACCTATAACTAGAACTGATTAAAGGCTAGGAGTTTTGGAATTAGTTTCCTTAACTCAAACAAAATGATAGACACATCCATTAGATATCATTTTTTGTGCCCGAAGGTAGGAAACAAGCTGACCTCTGAACACTGAAGTACTACCCTTCCACTAAAGGATGGGTTTATTTGGAAACTGAAACTATACTATTTTGTTTCTGTAGTCGACTGTGGCATAGCATAAATGAAGCTAATCCATACCAAGAATGACATCAAAATCAGTCATCTCTAATTCAACTAAGTCTACTGAAGTGAGTTTCTGAAATATCATAATTGGAAAGTTCCTGTATACCCGTTGGGCTATGATGTTTTACCCATTGGGGTAGAGACTGAAAAGGGCTATACTAGGATTTCGGGACTGATTCTAAAATTGCCTGCTATATAGGGAGTAATAAAAGACAAAGAAGCTTCGGGATCTAGCAAAGCATAAACATGCAAATGAAAGATCTGTAACATACCAGTAACTACATCAGAAGAATTTTCCTGATCCTGTTGGGACTGAAAAGGATAGAGAAGATTTTGGTGTCGCCCATTAGTAGCACTGTTGGTGACACCCTACTGATTTGGGCGATCAGACTACGCTGAGGAGTGGAGATGACTCTAATAACTTGCCACAATCAAAGCAGACATCGTTACCAGCTCTGCAAGCACCCTTGTGGTTCTTACCATAATTTTGATAAAAAGGATTAGTTCGGGTATTACTAACACTGCCCAGAGACCTAGAGCTTGGCGCTCTATCTCTGTTACTCTCCCTGAACATAGGAACTAGAGCATTGGCTAAAGAAGGGGCTGGAACTAATAAATTAGGATAAAATTAGGAATGGTTTCCTTCTTTTGATTTACGCTGAGCAAAGTTGAAACTACCTATCTTTGCTCTCTTATTCTACTTCTCTCTCTACTTAATCTTCTGCTCCTCTATCTATTGAGCATGAGTCATAATCCTGGCTAAAGTTATGTCACTATTCAGTATGGAAGATCTGCACTCATTTACCATGCTATTATTTACCCCTGAAGCGAACTTACTCATCTTAGGTCTGTTGTCTGCAACCATATGAGGAGTATATCTAGCTAATTGGGGAAACTTAAGAGAATACTCTTTCAACATCATATTTCCCTACCTGAGGTTAATGAATTTTAGCACCTTATCCTCTCTAAGATCTTGGGGAAAGAATATATCTAAGAATGTAGTGACAAACTCCTCTCACTCTATAGGACCTACATTATCTGACCTCTCTGACTTCCACTGTTTGAACCAAGTATAAGCCACATCCTGCAACTGATATGCAGCCAGCTCAACACTCTCAATAGTAGTCCCCCCCATAATATCTGTCACCTTCTAAAACTGATTAATGATTTCCTGAGGGTCCTTATCTACCTTAGACCCGAGGAAGGACAGAGGATTCATTCGGGTAAAGTCCCAAATCCTAGCTACGGCTTAATTGGCCACTAGGTTGGCCGAAATGACTACTGGCCATTAATTTTGATCGGCAACTAACTAAGCAAGAGTACTGAATGTGGAGATGAACTCCGCAAGAGAAACATAATAGCCCAAAAGATCTTTGGGTTAAGGGGCTGACTGATTTTTGTTTCTTCTTTTAGGAGGCATATTCTATAAAAGAAAGGGAGAAATAGATTAAACTGGAAGATTGACTTGAGATTATACTCACTGGCATGACATGAATACCGAAAGAAGGAAAACTGTTCCTAAAACATCTTATAGCCTCTTGCACATAAATATGGCACGCAACACACCCATGTACAAGACTCTACTAAATGCGGCTTTCAAACTTCCTAGGACTCTATTAAACCTGGATTTGATACCAAGTTTGTAACGTACTGAGCCTGGTGCTCAAAATGCTACATGGTGCTCATGACCCTAAAGGACAACAAGATAACCCATGACTGATATCTATACCTGTACACTGCATAATATGACATAGCAATATGGAAATATGCACTAAAAAGCCATAAGGTTCAATACTAAACATGATCTGAATGGTTTAATATCTGAGTGGGGTAATAGAATACCCAAAACAAAACTTAACATACTGAAGTCTGAAACATGATAGTCTAGAAAGCCTCTAACTGATTAAACTGTCTGAGTAAGGAGTTGATGGGATATGTCCCCAACTATCTCCAACTAATAAACTAATTAATAAGATAATAGGGAAATAATCATGTCCTCAAAAGATAAGGACTCACTTCTAATTCTATCTGCAGATATCTAGAATCTACTGTTGCTCTAGAGCTCGTGTCTCTGAACTTATGGTATAAGACACCATAGCGCAAATGTGTTAGTACTTTGAATACACTAATATGCATGTGAGGTAGGCTGAATGCATGTGGCTCATTCACATAAACAATAACAATAATTGACTAACTATCATAAGCGTAAGAATATATGTATGAGATATAACAACTGATACTAATATTGTGATAACATGACTACTGAATCTGAATATAACTAATAACATAAGTGACTGTATATGACAGTCCTGAATCTGATGGAACTATCTGAGTTCCATACTATATTTGAGTTGATTGTATCTGACAGTCCTAAAATTTGAAGAACTATCTGAGTTCTATTACTAAGACTAATTGACAATATCTGGCAATCCTGATTCTATAACATAAAACTATGGGAAGTAGTTCTCTAACCGACATGCCCCTAACATGCCATTATGTCTGAGTTGGGGTCCAATCTGTAACCCGAATTTAAAGGATGTCAATACCGTGCCACTGGTAAGGACAAGTTGTGGGTGACGCTTATTTGATAGTGTCCCCTCTATGAGAATGGTGGTTATCTACCTCATCAACCCTCATCGAACAGTGTTGATGCCTCAATCTATGCTGGATACATAGTTCATTAACACAAGGCTGACTTCTAAGAATAACACCCTCATCTAATAGTGTGTGTGTTCCCATACTTGGATTCACTCGGTGCTAATTCCTACTACCATCTGAATAGACACTAAACATGATTTACTGAACTGAACATGGGCTGAATTACTAAATTCCATTGACTAACGGAATACTACTGATATCAGACAACTGACTGAGTTTATGAGATCATGGAGATTTCCTGAGTCATAATATTGTCTGGAGTCTAAGGATTCATAGCTTGACTGAGAATAACGTGAAAACAAGACATTGGCTCAAGGCACACAACTAATGTTTTGAGTACAAGTACCCCTAGGACTCGATGGAAGAAAACTGACCAAGCATAACTTACTTGAATATATAACTAACACCATAGTCCATACCACATTTATATAAGAATTTTATCAAATGTTTAATAGGCATAAACTTGTACATACATGGTGTTTTCATGGTATCATGCTATTTAGGCACTTTTCCTTCATTTAGGCATTTAATCAAACAGATTGTAGGCATAGTACATGTAAACATCATTGTACAAAAAAATAAACATTATGGTTTAATTCTAATTTGATCATTCAAGGGTTTAGTCATAGGTTTGCATGAATCTATATCTCTAATAATTTAACCCATATAGAATTTATCACCGAACATGGAGTAGAATTCAATTTCTCATTATCCATATGAACAAGAGCAGCCCAATCACGAAATTCATAAGAAAATTCATAAACTTGAATTTAGTAAAAAGGGATTCTTGGACTTCATGGATAAAAGGAGTCCATGAATGAACACTATGCATACCTTAGTTCGTGATTTCGTAAGGATTGACAGTGAAACCTTCTTGAATTCAAACCTCCAATAGAAACTCTAGCCTGTACTTGAGTGAAACTTGAGAGAAACTAGTATATTTTGGGTGAAAAATAGCTAAATCACATGTTATTGGATTTAAATAGGGGTAGAAAATTGACCCTTTTAACCCTTAGATGTGTCTTTTAAAATTGTAAGAATTTCCCAAATTGGGCCTTTAGCGTGACGCGGTGCTATCGTGTTGTGTCACTGAATTTTGAAAATTGGGAAATTGAGGATGGCGTAAAATAGGTCCATCCCGTTGCCACTTCCTTTGTGACCTGGAACTTTGGCATGACGCGGAGGAAATCGCGCTGAAACACTAGAAAATGGACAATTCTGAATTTGGGCCTTGGCGAGATGTGCCATAATCGCGTACCCCTACTGTAATTTGCCAAATTCCATTTCCTTTTCTGGCGCGGCACGCCACTTACTAATATGGCATTGTTTTATGATGGGAACTTGAAATAGTCGTAACTTCTGACCCGGTTATTGGCTTTGGGCGAATCTTATATCAATGGAAAGCTTATTAAATTTCCCACATGACAAAAAGTGAAAATATAGAAAATTCCTCATATAATAACCATCATTTAATTTAGAATTTAATACTAGACATTCTTGAGATGAAATTAGCTAGAAAAAAGTACGGGGTATTACAAAGGGTGTTTACAAAATCGTGTCTTGTAAAGTTTTGCTCATAGGTTTGTTGTACACCACACTTATAATCAGGAGGCTAGCGGGCATTTAGGAGTTGTTTGTTATTCTTTCATACTCTAGTTCGTGCTATATAGTGGTCTATAAGAATGTTTTCCAAATTCCTTCCTTGTTCTAATTTCATGGGTTATGCCTTATTGTCGAGGCGATACAATTCTAAGAGTTTAGCTCCCCCAGTGAGGTATTTATCTCTTATTGAGTTATTCATAAAGTTATGAGATTGCACAAGAACTTCATAGGAGTCCATTAGTTCGTAAAGGTGTATTGATTCAAGTGTATACTTTTATCCTAATGAAATCATGCTTTTCAGCCTGAGGTACAAAGTGTATTCTGTCCCCTTTAAAAATTTTTGTTGCAGATGTCATGCATAAGGGTAATAATGTGTAGCAAAATGTTGGAACATTATTTCCATCTGAGTAGTAGTATGTGATAAAGTGTCATAGCCTGTGAGCTATACAATGGTCCAGAAATTAGTTATATGAAGTCACAAGATTAGAAGTCATAATGAGGGTGACTTTTTTGTAAAGAAGCTAGTATAGTTGTATAACCATTGATTGAGGGGTGGGTTACCATTTTATAGATATAGACTAATGTGGTGGAAATATTTGTAGATCATATGGTAGTTTATAAAGGAAGTGGTTGGCTATGATTATTATTTCTTTAAAATAGGGAAGGATATCAAAATGGATAGTTATGGTGGTTTTAGAACTTGCTCAAAGGTTGTGAATGGAAAGGGGTAGATTAGTCAATAAGTTATGGGTAGAAATTCATTATTGTACATAGAATTTTGATGGTAGTGGCAATGTATGCGTGGGTAAGTAAATATGATGTGAGGAAGTAGAATATGTTGATAAGATCATAATGGTATACAATATGAGATTAAGATCGATTATCCTTATTATGTGTCTTTACCCTCCTTGATTTGTCTTTTCTCTAGTTTTTGTAAACTAGTAATTTATGTGAGAAGGTGTAGTAGATTATAAGGTGTGGTAGTGATGCCGTGGAGAGAATGAACTTGTGGGCTATAGTTCGGTAAGATGAGAAATCCTTGGCTAATTTCCCTGTCTAATGGACTAGTATAATATGTGTCATGCTTCATCTGTGGTACATGATTGGTGTTAGCAATAGGCTTGAACTTTAGATGTGGATTGTGGTGATAAGAATACTAGCTAAGACTAATGATGTGTATTTGGTAGGAACAAATTTGTAGGCTTAATGTGAGTTGTGAAGGAGCCTAGATTGATAATTTATGAAAAATTTAAGTGGTAATCATGAGGTATATATGTACATGAGGACTAGTGTTAAATGAATTGTGGTTGAATTATTAAGTGGATAAGAGCGCAAGTATATAAGAATAAGTTGAATCCCCCTTGTAGCATGTTGTTAGATAAGGTTTTATGTGTATAAGTGTCTTGCGTAACTAGTTTGCCTTCTTGAATTTTGTAGTATGGAGAAGTCTGGGGAGTTGTGGTATAGTGTTCTTTAAAGTTGAATTGAGGGAATATAGGTAGGCAATATACGCCTTTAGTACAGTTTTACCAATTTTTTTAAGTTGCAAGTTATGTGATTAGAGGTGTAATGGTAGTATTATAAGGAGTTGAAGATAGAGTATTAAGTGTTTAGAAGCATAGATGTACATGCCCATAGTAATGTTAGTCATAAGTCGATGACTTTGGGGGTTGAAGAGAGTTATGATTCGTGTCCCTGAAGGGGGATGTCCTAGAAAGAAATCAGTGTGTTATTATTAAAATTATTGAGGGGAGTTTGTGTTCATGTCTATACTGACCCACCATTGTGTTGAGAGTTGTGGTTATAGATTTGATGAGGGGATATATCCGCAAGTCTAGGATAGCGACTTTGATCTAAGGTGGGGATGATGAATTAAGGTGGCTCCCAAATTTTTCTTTGTGTGGAAGGTTACGGGGAGGGGTCATGATAAACCTATTCCTATTTAAGAAACCTCTTCCTTCTTCAATTTAAGAGGTCATTTTGCTAATGCCTTGAGTCATGTATTCAAGTCATGCCTATACCTATGGTTCGAGTTCTCTATGGATTTATATTCATATTCTGACCTCCAAACTAGAAGCATTAATGTCCCTCAGTGATCCAATATTTCAAGTATCCAAGCTCTATGTTATATTGTTCATGATCCATAAAAAGTCCATGTCTCACATAATGCTTGGTTCTAAGAAACTATGCTTCCTACGTATTATCGATCTATTTTATGTCGGGTCTAGCCCAAACTGATAAGGTGCATGCAAACCCATGACTATCTCAGCTTTGAAAATTAGAAGTAATAGTTTCAAGTATCAATCCTTTTATTAATCACTGACTTTATTAATTCTGAACTTATGTCATACAACTCATGATTTAAGCACTCATATTTCTCACTGTAGTCTATCCTAAGAACTCGTGCTATGTTGAGTTTATGCCAGAATAGCTCTATACTTATGATCCAGACACTTGATAGATGAAAAACTTTGTGATTGTATCATATCTGCAATTCATGTCCCACCTTGAGTAGTATAATAAGTATATGTTATAATTGAATAGTGTCACTCTCTTTTATGATGCTTATGCTCGAGTCCCTCAATGACCCTCCATATATTAGTAGGATGGTTGTTGTGGAAGTGTAGTAATGTTTTAGGTAGGGGTAGCAGATGTTTTTGGAAGTGAAAATTTTGATGTGATTTCTTGAACTATGGTCATAAATGAAAGGGGAAACAAGGAGATGGACTTTCGTTACGTGGAATAGTTAGGAAGGAGATATGTGGTGAAAATCTTTGTGAGTGATTGAATTTTTTGGTCGTAGTGGAGAGGCCCATGAAGTGGGTGTATTAATGATAGACTTGAATGTTATGATTGATGAAAACGCAAACCAATATGTTATGTGGTTGGTGCTCTTTGATTTGAAACTCAAGTGTGTTTGATGGTAGTGACAAGGTGATGTAATTTTCTTAGTGGGATGTAAAGTACAGGGTCCTATATCTTAAGTTAGCTCCTTTTAACTCCGAGTTAGGCTTCAACATAGAAGTACTATGCAGTGAGATTCAAACTCTTGTGGTTAGATGTGTGATGGAGGAATCGTAAGTTGGAAATGATGAAGTATGTCGTTTATTGTTTGGGGCATAGACGAGTAGTGTCACTAATTTTAAGTCTATTCGTTGTATCTTGTAAGGTAGATAATGCTTCTATTTCTTATCTCCCAAGAAATTTATTTCATGATTAGTACCAATGGAAATCAGGCCTATTATCACCAAATTAACTCATGTCTCATGTTGTGATGATAATGATTCATAGAACTCATGTGCAAAAACATCCCTATTTAAAATTTCATTGCCTCATGCTTCGTGCTTACGCATTTTACTTATCATGAAGCTCTTTTGATGCCTTTGCATATTTTATCAAGGAAAAATGTTCAATGCAAGGTTATGTTCCTTATTCCATACTTTTATAGCTTCAACAAGTCCCTACCCATCATTTTGTCATGAATGATCCCAAGGGGGAGATAATGTAACACCTCGCACCTTTTGGCTAGAATTTAAACCGTCGTTCCTACGCGTATAGACCCGAACCAAATGATCCTTGTTAATATATGTGTGGTTATCAATCATATAATGTGTTAATACCTTTGAACATGAATTTAAGTCACAAATATCTCCTAACTTAAATACGAGTACAGAACTTTTCTATCGATTAAGTTTTAGTGAATGCTTCAGCTTGGGTCAAATTTGAACGACCACTAATACCTGTAAATAATAAGTTGCATCTCCTACTATATACCAAAAAAATATCATTGAGTTTTGTTTTCAACTCAACTGGTTTCACCTTAATCAGATATTAGAGTAGAGAGTTATGCTCATTTTACTTCAAAGTATCTGTCTGTCAACTAAGTGGCAACTATGCTGATAAGCCATCACTTAGGTAATGACTAAAGCTAACGAGCCGTCAACTAAGTGACGAGCCATCAGCTATAGTCATTAGACTAGGAAAGTAAGGGGTAAATTCCAGCTTGAAAGTGATGATTTAGGTGACGAACCATCACCTAAGTTGATACCGAATTCCCCAAGAACACAACAACACAAACACCAAAATCAGTCCACTAGTTCAAGAACTATGGACCCTTTTGATGACCTCTCTCGGATTCGCAAGAAGAATAAGAAGGGGAGTGATATCAAGAGTAAAACACACTAAAACAGAAATAACACTTTATGAACAAGATGCAATAACAACACACGGTTACAAGACAAGAACACAAACGGATTACACTAGATATAGACAAACGATTACAAGAAAGTAAAGATAGATAGATAGACAAAGGATGGTATAGTATTAACAACCCAAAATCTTATTCCACTTTTGGACCTTTAATATCATACACAACTTAAACCTATATCTTACGTGACCTCAAGGGAACCAGAATTCCCAAGTAATCTCCATTTCTAAGCAAATAATCAACATAAGGATTCGACCTTTCCAAGGATTCCACATTGCTAAAGACTCTCAAAGAGGCTACAAAATATATTATCCAAAAATCCCAAAAAAATGACGTAATGAGGTTCTATTTATACCTAGGTTAACTTATTACAAATGACTAAAAAATCCTTGCAAAGGGCGGATGAACAGTGAACAGTTTTGGAGCTTGTGCGACTTGTTCTCTACACTTCAAAGCTTGTTCCTTTGATGGGCATCCCCTGAGCTCAAGTATTAATGCATTGGACCCCGATCATGATCGTACCCATATCATTCTCCCCTCCTTAGAAAGGATTCATCCTCGAATCCAAACCTTGCAAAGCAATAGGAAGGACAAGCAAACAAAAGTTCCTCAAGGTATGAGGTTTAGGATTAGTGTAATCAATCATAGCATCTTTCCAAGGTATCTCAAACTTCACATATACCCAAATATCCCTCTTACCTAAATACCCTACCAAGGGAGAATCAACTATTTTATCCACATAAGTGCGACAAGAAACAAGGAACAAGTGTCACTTATCACGTGGAAAACATAGACTCTTCTTGGAACAAAAATTAGAATTGAAAGCCGAGAGAAGAAAAGCCATACATTCCATGCACATTCAAGTCATTCCAAAATACATCCTCATCACCACACTTCAAATGATCACCAGAATAAAATGGGTAGAGTGTCCATGGGCACGGGTTGAGAATACACTTCCTTACCCTAATACTACTACAATAATGATCAAATGTCCCCTCTATACTATCATGGTCAATAACAAAAACAACTAGAGGGTCATCCTTAGTCATTCGGCCAACATGTTCAACATCATCATTTTCACACACAAGTTGGTCTTCATGACTTCCATAAGACAATGTACTACCATTTTCCATAATGTCTTCAGCACTAGGTGAATCAACTAGTGTATCCACAATCTCAAGTTGTACATTATCATCACAAAATGAAGGCACACTTAAAGACAAACTATCATTCACACTTAGTTGGCTATAATCCTCATTCACTAGAGTGCAAAAGTTAGTTTGATTACCTTGTAGCGCATGTAGAGCATGGCGACTTATGGGAATTTGATTAGGAAGGCTTGGATGCTCCATCAAGTTATTCAACTTCTTGCACAGAGAGCCTTTCGTCCCTTCCAATCTTCCTTTCATTCTATCCATTATTCACCTATCTATGGGATCAAGCCTTTCCATGATGAATTTAACCAAACTAGGCATTTTAGCTTCATTCACCATTGTAACCATCAAGAGCTACTAAGCAAACAACACGAAAACAACAAACACATTAAAGATTAGCAAATATCAGTCCACAATTCATCACAAAATAGTCCACAATGCGTCTCAAAATAGTCCACAATCCCTCACTTTCACACTTTGGATTTTTCACTCTATTGGCCATACAAGTGTTTCTAACTCGCTTATACTCCAATGAGGTTACTTGGTGCTAATTGTGGCTCAAGGTCGGAGTAGATTCTTGTTTGAAACGACTCAAATAAGTAATGTACGAACTTGAACCAAAAAAGATACTATGACTCAAAAACGATAAAAACACACAACAAACAACGTTAACACAAAGAAAGTACACAAAACTAACTTACAAGCTAGTAGGGTATTACTAGGTTGTCAATTACTATCGAGCAAACAAACAAAGTTAGGAAACAATAAAATAAAACTAAGAAATCTAAAATTTGAACTCAAAAATGTTGCATGAACAGTACTTTAGTGACGTGGCATCCCACTATTGGCCTCTAGTTTTATCATAATTTTATTTCCCAATTTCAAGTCTTGATCAATATACAATTTGGAATTGGTGGATTTGGTTGATGGAGGGAAACGTGGTCTTGGAGCCTTTTTTTTCAAATTTCAAAAGCAAAACTTGACTTCTTTCAACTTTCTCCTTGAAGCAAGGTCCTTAAATCAAGGAAAAGTAGATGAAAAGTTTTTGAAGTGATAGGGACAAGTCTTTCACTAACAACTACTACAAGCTTGTCGTTCATCGTTTTAGATCAAGTTTGCACTTTAAGGATTAACAGGATGATGAAAGGGTGAAGAACCTTAAGAGCACAAAAAAAAACTCCAAGAGAAACAACAATTTCAGTCTCCAACTCCATTACAACAAAACCATCAAATCGGCCAATGTTTAGGTGACAACAATATCCAACTCGGCCACACCTTGTTCATATCAACAACTTCAACAAGTTCAAGTTCAATCTTAGATTTGGACACTTTTTAGTATAGATGAGAAAGAAAACAACACTATAAACACTCTAACAAACAAAAGACTACAAGTTATAGACACAAAACAAACAAATCTTGTCCAAGCTAACAACAACACAATTTTCGGCCAAGAACACAAAATGGACAGATTTGCACTTTTCTGGAATTTATTTTCAGTTTTCAGCTATTTTTTTTTTTAATTTTCATCCAAGAGAACCCAAGATTGGTAGTTTAGTAACACAACCATCCTTTCTTAGATACCAAAATCCCCAAGAACACAACAACACAAAAACCAAAATCAATCCACTAGTTCAAGAACTATGGACCCTTTTGATGACCTCTCTCAGATTCGCAAGAAGAACAAGAAGGGAAGTGATATCAAGAGTAAAACACACTAAAACAGCATAAAAACTTGATGAAAAATATTCAACAACAACAAAACACGGTTACAAGCCAAGAACACAAACGGATTACACTAGATATAGACAAACGATTATAAGAAAGTAAAGATAGATAGATAGATAGATAGATAGACAAAGGGATGGTATAATATTAACAACCTAAAAGCTTATTCCACTTTTGGACCTTTAATATCACACACAACCTATACCTATCTCTTATGTGACCTCAAGGAAATTGGAATTCCCAAGCAATCTCAGTTTCTAAGCAAATGATCAACACAAGGATTCCACCTTGCTAAAGACTCTCAAAGAGGCTACAAAATATATTCTCAAAAAATCTCCAAAAAATAACCAAATGAGGTTCTATTTATACCTAGTTTAAATTATTACAAATGACTAAAAATCCCTTGCAAAGGGCGGATGAACAGTGAACGCGGATGAACAGTGAATAGTTTTGGAGCTGGTGGGACTTGTTCTCTACACTTCAAAGCTTGTTCCTTGGATGGGAAGCCCCCCGAGCTCGAGTCTTGACACATTGGACCCCGATCATGATCGTACCCATATCATAAGTGATGGGCCATCAACCTTGGTCATCAACTAAAGACGTTCAATGATTTTGTTGGTTTCCCTAGGGGTAGTTTTGTATTTTTCCTCACTCAATCTCTCCTTCACGATTTAAATCATCAAAAATATGTTATAATCAATCCTTTTTAAGTTTTAAAACATCTTAAATCCTATCAACTCTTAAGAACAAGAGAAAATTAGGGTTTTCTCTAAGTTTAAGATTTCAAGAAAGGGTCAATATTAGGGTTCCAAACTTCAAGCTAAACAATATAAAGTACGTGGGGTTCTCCTAAAATACATGGCCATGGTGAAATAATTTTTAAAAAATATTTGAACGTTGAGAAATCATGTATTTACAAAAAGGTTTTGAATTTAGATAGACAATTATGCATTGTGAACCCTATTGATGATAATGTTTTGGTCTTGAGGCCTTCCCCTTGAAATTGATTGTTACTCAGCTATATATGTATGGATTTGATGTTTTGAAATTTGAATTGAGAGTATGAATATTTATACTCCTTCTCTTGTTATGAAGCATCTTCATTTCATTTGTTATAAATTTTTCAATTGCATATTGAGAAGCATGATACAAATGTCTATTATTATTTAAAACTTGATTTTTCATTATGAACCAAAGAGAGGGTGTTTCCTGGTGACATAAATGAAAATTAATGATTTAAAGATGTGAATGGTTTGCTACAAAGTAATTGACCTCCACATGTTTAAGAATTGAAAGAGAGAATCTTTGCATAAGTTTTCATGGATTTTGGTATACAAATTCTCTTATACTGTTTGAATGATTTGGTGGTCCAAACATTATGTTTTGAATGAAGAGATTTTAAGATGATATTTTATAGCGTAGATATATGACTTGCAAGTCTTGGTATGACAGTACCAAAAGAGATAATGCAATGATAATACAGAACAGAATAGAATGCAGATTTTACTTTAGATTTTTAGATATTGAAAGTGAGAATGATACATGTTTAGAAAGAGTTAAAAATGGGCTTAAAGAGAATCAGGTGGTTACCCGAAGAAGACATGAGCCCAAAAAACTCATTGCCGAAAATTGTGTTTCAGTTTTCCACCTTAACAATAGAAAATATGATTGATCAAATTCTATTGAGTCTGACTCATAGTGATCATTTATCAAAGAATGAATTTGGTTATCAAATGATTGAATAACCAGGAGCAATTTAATTACGATACTTAGTTGACATTCATAAAAAGCATCTAATAGATTATAAGTTCAATTCATCCTGTTTAGTAGAAAGACGGATATTCCATGCTCATTATCAGAAAATCACTCATTCACAAACTTCGTGTAGGGAAAATAATTTTTTACTAATATGGGTTATTATGTTACCCAAAAAGTAAATTGTACGCTAGAGACGGTCCTGTGGCGGAGTAGATGAGCAGATACTCCAACCCTTGTGGCAAACTTAGGTTGGGAGCTTGGCCACCAAGTCAAGGGCGGATTCCATATGGCCTGTGGGATTGTAGAATTTTAGGGTGTACCACCTAGCTCAGAAGTAAAGCAAAGAGTGAGTCTTGGTTTCACAGAATTGTCTCAAATTCTTTTAAATATGCGCAAGTATTTTTCTATATCGTATGTAAAATGTTTTTTGAATTGGTCTCAGTTATATTGGATAAAAGTACGTTATTTTTTATTTCTCTACGTACTAGTACATTTGTATTGACCCACTATATTTCAAGATCTAAGGCACAGTCCCGAGGTCCTGCTAAATAGCTGACCAGTTTATCAGACGTTTGCAGTTGGTGAGCCTCCCTTATTTTGGAAGGCCTTATTTCTTGTGTTGTGTTCATTTAGACTTGGTTTATGGTCCGATCGGGGGCCTTGTCCCAGTTTATAGACATATGTTATTGTTAGTAGAGATTTTGCAAACTAGTGTCATGTGTTTTGAATCTTATGAACTTAATTTCGTATTGTTCAGTTGAATTAAGAGATTGACCACGTTTCTATTTTTATTATCTTTTTCGCATTTTCTTTACATTATATGAACGTTGTGCATGATTATCGGATAAAAAGGGGCGCTCAAACCTTCATGGTACGGGATGCCCATCACGGTTAGGATTTCGGATCGGGTCATGACAAGTTTAGATATATAATTTGATGGTTATGAATTCGGAACACTAACTTTTCTTAAATTACTGAATTATCAATTAATAATACTAAAATTTACATATATACACAAGGTAAAGTTACCTTATTACATTAAATACCAATTTGGCAAAGTAATTACACAAACTCCAAATAAATTACATAAATCTCCTTTTTATATTTTCTCTCTCTTAAATATTATACATCTAAAACCACGTTATTGGTTTTTGATTTTTGCTCCCAACTGCTCCCATTACGGCACCCGTACTTTCATTCATTTTAAAATCCCTTAAACCACGGCAAAATACAAGTAACCTCTAATTAGAGGTTACCAACTTGTAAGTGTTCAAGATTTAATTAATTTTTATGATTTACTTCGCTAATTTTTTGAAAAAAAATTTCAACTTTACCAATTCAGGGTTTTTTTCATTTTTTTTGGTTGCATGTTGATTTTTTATGAAATTTCCGTATTGTGCCATCATATTCAAGTTTAGTAGTTCGATTTTTTCATTTTTTTTCCTATAATACAAGTTGGTTTTCATTTTTTTCAATTGATTTTTTTGTTTTTTTCATATATCTTTGATTTTTTTGTTTTTTAGTTCAATTTAACACTATTGTTAAATCAATATAGTGCAAATTGATAATGGATTATCCTCCTAGCTTTAGTTTAGGAATTACTTAGTTAGATGCAAAAGAAAAAGATATTCTCATTGGATCTGTTCCTGGTAAATTTGATGAAGAGCATCCAAATTTCACAGAGAATCATTCAAAGCACCGAAACGAGCCCGTTACAGTGAAGAAATTGAAGGAAGTTGTCACTTCTAGATTGAAGAAGTTAGGTTCAAAAGCAGCAACTAAAAAGAAGTTTGATAATTCTTGTCGACCGCGTCTTCCGAAAGTATTGATTTATGTTGTTGTATAAGTTGGCATATGTATAATAATACTTTATTCATAAGTTATTTTGTCCTACTATTGTATAATGTAGGTATTCTAAAATATATTTCAATATGTTATACATTGAAAGTTATGAAAATCTAAACAGTTATAAAGTATTAATATTGTATAAGCTAACATTATACATTAGGACAAGCATATAGGTCATACATATTTTAATGTGAAAATTAGTATTATGACATTATACATTATTGCAGTTTATTTTTTAAATATATAAGTTACCCTCATACATGTATATCTGTTGTTTAATTAGTGTTTGATTCTAATTTTGAGATGTATAAGTTACTCTCATACGTGTGTATTTATTGTTTATTTAGTGTCTAATATAAATTGTTACATGTATAAGTGATCCTCGTACATGTTTAAATGTTTTTTAATTAAAGTTCTGATTTAAATTTTTGGATGTATAAGTAACCCTTATCCAGGTGTAACCGTTGTTTATTTAGGGTCTGATATAATTTGTTAGATGTATAAGTTACCATCATACATGTGTAACTATTGTTTATTTAGGTTCTAATTTTATTATACATTACTTCAATTTATTTTTAAATGTATAAGTTGCCATCATAAATGTATATAACATGTCCTAAGGAGCAACACACCAATGGTAAGTCGGAGTGCGTCATGAGGATATGTTGAGAGCTCGTGTTATTGAATTCATACTCTTTCAGTTTCTTGATAGTTAAATTTGTGTTGCAGTAAACTATAACAGGTACACCTATGGTGTATTGTACTAGAAGTTTAAGTTTTGTCTTCATTTTTGATTGGTGCACTCCTCGTATGAAATTACAATAGATATATTGTTGTATTATTAATTGTATCAGTGACAAGGTTTCTACTTGTAGAAAATTGTCTTTTGAACGGTGTAATTCACAAGTAGCAACCCATTTCCAACCCATTGCAAATAGCCTAATACATAAAGAATAGGATGCTTCAACAAGTACTTTCCAAACATAAAATAATGCAATCTAATTGTTATATTCAAATTACTACATACAACAACATTTCCAATGAAATTTCATAAGGAATAAGGAGGGTAAAGTGTAGTGTGAAATATGGCAGGTAAAGTGTATGCAGACCTTACCACTACCTCGTGTAGGTAGAGAGGATGTTTTCGAGAGGCCCGCAACTCAAGTCAACAATTTCAAGTACAAAGGGAGAAGAATATAGTGAATAAAATACTGCAACTAACAAGAAAATATATTCAAATTACATTATAAGAAAAGGCAACATTAGTCTCAAAGTATGTTTTCAACAAAGATAGAGTTTAGTTACGAATTTCGTCATTCGTTAAAACCGATATTTTAATATATATTATAAGGAAATTTTTAACCTTACAAACCTTCAAACATTACATACATAGTAGTACATTTCTTGATGTTTGTTTCCTAAAAAACCATACTCAGAAATTAAAGGATCGGAGTTCCCTCGTTTCTTTTTCATGCCCCTTTTATACAACTTGAATTCAACTTGATGTACAATCATATTTATTTGCTTGAATTCAAAAATTTATGTGATGAAGAATACAAAGACACACACTCGTAGCAGATACCCATAAATCCAAGTTTGAACTACTTAGGTTATATGACTGTGAACTAGGGATGTTCAAAGGAAATCGACAAACCACAATTTGATATATTGAGAAAAAATCCAATTAGTAGTTTGGTATTGTAAAAAAAGATATTTTCTGGAACTCGTGGAACTTGAATTCCCTACATATTTTTAAGAAACTTGTTTTCTATAGAAAATATTTTTCAAAATTTTTAACCAATCAAACATGAAAAATTAAAAAACATTTTATGAATTTTCTGGCTACTGAATACACCCATAATGTAAAGATAACTTAAAATAATTAATGTAGTTTAACCTACTATTAGTGAGGAATTTCAATTGAATTTTTTTTTCATGTATCAATTTTGAATTCCCATGACATAAAGAGTAAATTGTAGTATTGTAATATACCTGCAAAATAATCTCATCATTATTTAATTCTCGTATTGTAATCCTAATATAACTTGTTCATTATCAAATGAATTCTACAATTTAAGGTAAGAAAAATACTCGTGTCCTTTCTTTTGTTTTTTTGGACATAAACATATACTAAAAATAAACTAGTTAGTATCGACTTCGTAAACAATCTTCATCTCTTCAATAATGTACGCGGGAGTATGTATTCTCTTGTGATTGATTAATTTTGGAGCTGTAAATTCACTTACAAAATTTTTTATCGCAACCAAAATATTCAGCACTCTGTCGCTAAGACTGCAAGTATGCTCCAACTCAAATCTTTTTTATCACAAACATTTTTGATTCATTCATAGAAGACGCCTTCAAGAGCCACTTGCAGTCTTTGTTACGATAATTCAGTACATAGTTGCATCAATTTTTTTACACTGACTCAATGTATTAAAAAAAAAGTATTAAAAATAAAAATATTTGGACAAAATACAATTCCTGGCACTGCCCTAGTTTTCATTATACATTTGTTCGAATGTATAATCAAATATTATACATTTTTAATTTAATGATTCAACTACACAAAATCCAACTATAAAATACAAACTATTTCAAAATATCTAATACCATATTACCATACATTTCTTGGACTAACATAGTTTCATTATACATTGGCATGAATGTGTAATAACACATTATACATTTGTAACTTTATGAGCTTCAGCAACACAAAACCCAACTTTAGAACATAAACTTCTTCAAAACCTCTAAGACCATATTACTATAGATTATATGATTAGCAAATAAAATTGACACTTTTATATCATACCTTTTTTGGGGGGATCATTTCACTTTGGTATTTGGATTTGTCGAAAGTTGAAATACAAAGCGAAAAATTAACCAAACCAGAAAATAGTTTCTTCAATTCAACGTAAACCCTCACTCTATTGTCGTTCCTAATGGCAATTGGAGAAGAATTTCATTCAACCACATATTTAACTTCCATTTTTTTACGTACTTCATCTATATCCAATTCCATTGTTATCGTAGAAACCAATTTCAAGAAAGTTATACTTTCCGAAATAACTATTGCGTCACTTTTGTATAACTGATAACTAATTTTTAATTCCCAAATTCCTGAATGTCACAACAATACGGGGATATTCATATTAATTTTAGTAGTATTGAAGAACATATGTAGAAAAAGATTTTAGTAGTATTGAAGAACGGATGTAGAAGAAAGTGGTTGTTTTTTGGCTTTCCAGATCGTGATTCACACAAAAAAGAAAAAAAAATTATGTATAACAAAATTTTTGAAATTCAAATATCAGTTACTTTTTCTATCCATAAACGAGTTAATGTTAGCTAATTACTACCTTTAATTAAGGAACTATAAAATAATTAAAGATTTACCTTAAATATAGGATGAGCTGGTACATCATACATTCAACCAATGTATAATATTTGGACGAATGTATGAGTATGTTTACAAAAAATGGGAGAGAGAAAACAAGAAGAGATTTTGTGTTATTATTTTCATTAACTAGGGAATTTATGTTGTTTAAACTTAATAATATATAAATATTTAATAAATTTTATATGATAAATATGAGTGTTAGGTTAATAGTTAATGAGTATGGATGAGCTAATCATAAGCAGAAAAAGGGTAGGAGTTAGGGTGTTGTCTGTGGGTTCGGATCGATCTAGTAGTTTTGGTTTAGACTACGTATTTGTCCTTAAAACTATTGAATCTTATAAATAATTATTGTAGCACTCATTTAGGTAAAAACAAAAAAATTCAGAACTAATAAGCTTCAAATTTTGGCTCCTTCTCTGAGCTGGAACTTTGCATCAACCCCTTGCCCTTTTTACCCATGTTCAACCAATGTAACTTTCTATGGATTGATGATCTACAAATTTACTAACTCATCCAATCCGCTAATTTGACACACACTAGTTTTACAAATTAATATTTACAACTTGTTGAGACTATAAAGTTACGAATATTCTTTTTTTAAAAAATATTTGGTGCCAAAATAAATATCTATCACTTAAATTGGAGCTACGTTGTAATACCCCATGTTTTAAGGGTTGAGTGACACATTCAAAAGGAGACTTAAAACCCTCCATTTTGATTGTAGACCATGTTTAGATGTTATGGGTTGAGTTGGGGTGCTTATAGGCCTTAAAAATTACTGTGTGTCACGCATGTTAGACCTTGTGCTAAAGTCATGTGTTGCATGGAAAACGCCAATAGCCACTGGATAGGGTGTGCTGTGCTGTGCACACCCTCAGGTATGCTTTGGCTGAGCGCTACCCAGCATAAGCACAATGCCAAAATTGCTCCGTTTTGATTAAATTTAAGGGCATTAAGGTCTTTTCACCCTTCCCAAACGTTTCTAATCCTATATGGATGAAATTAAGGTCCTTAAACACGTCTTAACACACAAAAATCCCTAAGATACCTTCCTTAAGCATAAGAAGAGGAACAACTTAGGGTTGGGAATTTTAAGCTTCAAGGGTCAATCTTCTCAACGTTTTTGTCGATTCAAAGGTACGTGGGACTATACTAAACCTCATAGGCGTATTTTATTGTGTTTAACAAGTTTTAAGGACACGAAATTTTTTTTATGCATAGAGTTTTGGAAAATTTTTGAATAGCATGAATCACGAACCCATTTCGAGAAAAGTATATTTATTTTCATGAAGTTTTCCATAAACTTAAATGATATTCATGTGTATATGTTTTGTGGGCTTGGAGAATTGAATTAAGAGCATGAATTACAAAAATACTACTTTCACCATGATATTAATTTGATTTAATGTCTTACGGGTTGTTCAATTGCATGATCTAAAGAATGGGTTAAATGTTTTACTATCAATTATGGACTTGACATGGTCATGATTTAATTGAGAGAATATTTTCTTGTTACATATGTACTTTTCTTGTTAAATGAAAGAATTGCATGCGAATTATGAAAGAGTTGGCTACCTTACATTAAAATCTTGAAAATACAGTGCTTTTGCTTAAGTTTTCTATGTTCCTGGAATAAGAACTTTCGTGTGTTGCTTAAATCTTTTGGTGGTCATTAATGTGTTCTGTAATGATGAGGGCTATGATAATTTATGATAAGATATGGCTTGCAAGTCTAGGTATGACAATACATAATTACGAATTTCCCTCGATATGACAGAAGGTTTGTTTTAAGCATGCAGTATGATTATGATTTTAAAGAACTAAAAATGGGCTTAAGTGAGTCAGATGGTTACCCGAAGAAAGCACGAGTTCAAGTAACTCATAACCGGAAATCGTATTTTGCTAATGCGGATTTTATGAAATGATATGTCAGTAAGACGGCATATTTCTTCATAATATAGTGTGTCATATTTCTTCATAATATAGTGAGTCAGTAAGGAGGCACACTCTTTCATGGCCTAGTATGTCAGTAAGGAGGCATGCTTCATCTTATTACGCACTCCAATCCTTACGAAAAACTTGGATTGGGGGCTTGGTTGCCGAGTTAAGGGAGGATCTCATATAGCCTATGGGATTATAGTAATGTAGGGTGTGCCATCTAGCTCGAAACTAAAACAGAGAATGGTGTCTACGAGTTTACATGCATAGCTTTGAACTCTTCATATTATGCCCATGTGTTTTTAAATATATTTATGGTAAATGGTTTCCACATTGCTCTCACTTATTTTACTTGAAGTATGTGATATTTTTGGATTGTACTACATACCAGTACTTTCGAGTATTGATCCCCTATATTTTAGGTTCCAAGACATAGTCCCGTGGTCCCGTCAACCAGTAGATCATATCCAAGATACCCAGAGTTGGTAAGCCTCCCTTACTTCGAAAGGCATTCTATCTAATGTTAGTTTCATTCAGTTTTATGGTCTGGCCGGGGGCCTTGCCGCGGCCTAGTCAGACTAGTGTTTTCAGTTCATTAAAGGCTTCGTAGATGGATGTAGACTGGGTTGGTTTGTTATGGATAGAATGCCTTTGAAGTGACACTAACTTGTAATTGAGCCTTTGTTATGGATAGAAGCCTTTTAACTGAAAAGCCTTTGAAGTGACACTAACTTGTACATGAGCTTCTGAACATCCTCTTTCTATGTACATGAGCTTTTGAGCAATAACGAAGGACAAATGTTTGATTTATCTCAAAACAAGTGGAGTATAAGATAATATAGGGGCAGTTAATTAGCACCCAAAAAAAAAAAAAAAAAAGAGCAAATATACTAGGTGAGATCTCAAAAGAAGTGGATTATAAAATATTATTTATCACAATTGATTACAAAGACTTCACGAAGTCATCTTACGGAGACATTTTTGAGCAAAAAAAACCGTAATGAAAGGAAAAGTTGACCCATTTTGAATTGCTCAAGGATATATTTGGGTTTTTTCCCAAATTCTATGTTCAAGCACACAATCAAGATTAAGAAATTTTAATCTTGTAAAGCTAAAAGTTTCACATAAATGAAACAAATAGAATATTAAAAAGACTTAAATTAAGAAGATGAATTACTATTTATTCTTCTTGTTCTATTGGGTGACCTTTCAAGTTTGAAATTATCCAATTTAATTACTTTAAACGGCTTATTCTTTCTTTCTAATTCCTGCGCTTACTTTCTTGAGACAAACTTTATCCTTGGTTCATTTTCGCAACTTTAAGGTATGATTATGTTGAACAATCTGGATGTTATACTTTCTTCCTTACAAATTACTTAATAGTTGCTATCTGTGATTAAGATTGACATTTTTTATACATAAGATCTCGAGAATCACGACATGGAAAGAGGAAAAGTAAATGAAGGAGAAACATAGAAATTATCGGTATGTCCTTCAATATTTATATATTTTACTAATACTCGGGACTTGGATGAATATTTGTTTGGTTTATCTTGCTATTTTGTTGAGTTATTTTTTGTTGTGCATCACATATTCTACCGGTTGAATTACACTAGATATGTTGTTGTACTGATTCGGTTAATTTTTCGTTAAAGGACTTTTGAAACTTGTGGTCTTTAATATGTCGTTAAGGTCAAAATGACCCATTTTCAAGCCTAAACTATGTTGGCTGAAAGATAGTGGCTACGTGGTTGTGGTTCTATGGAGGAGACTAAAATAAGTGATGTCAGATAGTAGTTGTGCAGCGACGGCAGATGTACTATGGAAACTGTTGTTCCTCGTACAAAAATCTGTATGTTTCTACCCAAACTTTAATACTAAGTTCAATAACGATTTTCAAGAACTACAATGAAGTTACAACAACTTCAAATACAAGTCCAAATGGATAATCAAATGAACTATCAAAATTAAGTGTTTATCGACTTTAAGAAATGAAGATGAAGCAAAAATTTAAGAACCAAGTCCACAAACTTGACGGTGTGTAATTAAGGAATTTATTCCCCTCAAGTGTAGGAGATTACGGAATGCTTTCTCCCAGGATAAAATGGTTCACTTTCTGAAAGTACCGGTACCTCAAACTTTTAGAAACTTTGAACACACTCAACAGCTTGATGATTACAAAAGAGTTCGTAAGAAGAAGAAGAATGTTTTCAACTCTAAAAAATTATCTTTACCTTGAGGAAAAATTCAGGTATTTATAGCCATCGAGGTGTTGCTTCATGAAAAGAAGCACTGGTTTAGAAAGGTGCACCCCTTCATAAGGGTGTAACTCTTCGGAAAAGGTGCAACTCTTACGAAAAGTCACAACCAATTGGAAAGGTCATAACCATTAAATATGAAAAAGGTGCCTATTCAAATTGCATCCTTTCTCTTGGTGTCTTTCCAAAAAAAATACCACATTTTCATTTTCTATTCACGCCTCTTAATAACCCAACAAAAGTTGATTATGGATGTAAAAGGTGGTTTGATCAATGGTGAAGATGGTTGACGGTGGTGGAAGCTAAGTAATCTTAATTATATAGATAGGAACCAGTATTCTGGGAGTGAATGTCATATAATATATATCCCTCCAGTGTTTATGAATAGTGTAGGAAACCGTAGACACGTCAATTTTTTTGTAATGTAAGAAAAAACGATTGTAGGCACATCAATGGGAGTGAATTCATCACCATTCCTCTTTGTTTCGATGAAGTATTGTGTTTCTTAAAGAAAAGCATCAAGATGATGCAACTTACAAAAGAAATCTGCTAGCAATTACCAATAAAGTTACAAGACAATAGTATACAATGTGCAAAGTGAAAAAGAAATGGTCAGTGCTAATTACAGGTGTCAACATAACTCAGCTAAACAGACACTTTGTTTTGAGGGAAGAGTTTGGAGTTGAAATACCATCGAAATATCTACTGTTCCTTTCATTCTACAGAAAAAATTGATGGCTAGAGTCAGTCGTAGCATTAGCAATAATTGATGGTTCCATTATCACAATCCATTGGGGCCAGGCATGATTGAATCGCAGCATATACGTCATCTTCCTCAAAAACCTTCTCTTGCATCTCGCTCTCTTCTTTTGACTCATTATCAGTGTAAAGTATTTGTCCAGTTTGAGTATGTAAATGTTGTTATTCCATCTATTTGAGATCACAATTGGTTGGAAATATTATGTGTTCCTTTTCCCTTCTTGAACTCCATAAGCTCTAATTTTTAGTTAATGTGGAGAGCTCGTCCAAGCCTTGTTTCTCCTTTGCTAATATCCTTGAGGTTTCTCAGTATTTGAACCTATTACTGATGTAGCTGTATTTACCCTCATGCTCAAAATGATAGATTACACCTAGAATATATGGACAAAGCTAGACACAAAAGGTCAAGAGAAGATCCTTAAGATCATGCATTTTACTTACAATATTTGACTATTTATATCTGCCACAATATCTAATAATTGATATAGTCTCTGACAAATATCTTGACATTGGTATACTATCTGACTATCTTGACACTCCCCCTCAAGATGAAGCATACATGTCATATGCTCCGAGCTTGTCGCAAATGTATCCAATCTGAGTTGCTCTAAGGAATTTCATAAAAATATCTGCCAATTGGTCATTTGTACCAACGAAGCTGGTGGCAATGCATCCGGACTAAATCTTCCGCATAATAAAATGACAATTTATCTCTATATGTTTTGTTCTTTCGTGGAAAACTAGATTTGAGGTAATATGTAGGGCAGCCTGATAATCACATATAAGCTTCATCTATTTGAATCCAACACATTTTAACTCTTGAAGAAATTGTTTCAGCCAAGTAAGCTCACATGTAGCAAGGGCCATAGCTCATTATTTAGCTTCTGCCCTAGATCAGAATATCCAACTATGTTTGTGTGGCCTTTGTCTTTATCGAAAAATCCTTGTCCCAGAGCTTTTATGTATTTTAAGATGGTAATTACTACATCCTAATGATCTTTACATGGAGCTTGGAGAAATTGACTAACCATGCTTACTAAAAATGAAATATCCTATCATGTGATAGTGAGATAATCAATTTATCGACCAGTCTTCTACATCTGCCAGGATTTTTCAGTGGCTCCCCTATCCAGGGACAAATTTGACATTTGGATCCATAGGAGTGTAAATAAGTTTGCAATTTAACATGCATGTCGCTTCTAATATGTCCAAAGCATATTTTATTTGTGAGATAGCAATACTTGTCTTGGATTGTGCTACCTCAATTCTCAAAAATACTTTAACTTCCCCAAATCTTTGGATTGAAAGTGACTGAACAAATGTTGCTTTATATGAGATATTCCTTCTGGATCATTTCTAGTTATGAAATATCATCAACATAAATTACTAGATAAATGTTCTTTTTTGGACCATCATGTTGATAAAAAAAAAGAGTGATCTACTTTACTTCAAGACATCCTAAATTGTTAAACAATAGGACTAAATCTGCCAACCCATGCTCTTAGAGTTTGCTTGAGGTCATATATAGAACGCTTGAAATAGCAAACTGAGTCTGACTCCCCTGAGCAACATATCCTAGATGTTGCTCCATATAAACTTCCTCTGTAAGTTCGCCATGCAAAAAGGCATTCTTAATATCTAGTTGATGAAACGGCCAATGAAACATTGATGCAAAGGAGATAATCAATCTGATTGAAGGAATTTTGGAAATTGGAGAGAATGTGTCACCATAGTTGTATTTTGGATCATAGCATTTGTAACCTTTTTGGTGACGAGTGTATCCTAGGAAGACATACTTAATTGATTTTGGTTAGAGTTTGTCATTTCTATCACTTTGATCATGCACAAAGCAAATACATCGATATACTCTCAAAGGTAGATATAAAGATTTTGACCAAGAAAGAGAACTGAGTGAGGACTTTGTTGTTGTCAGTGGAGAGCATTCTATAGATCAAATAACAAGCTGTGAGAACAGCAATCCCCACTCCCCAAAAAAAATAAAGGGGAACATGATGGTGTATAAGTAAAATATGAGCAGTTTCAACGAGATGTCTATGGTATGAGTAGTTTCGATGAGATGCCTATTTAACGTTTGATAACTTCATTTTGTTGAGGAGTATACAAACAAGAAGTCTGATGAGTGATTCCTCAAGATAGCATAAAACTAGCAAAGGGAGAAGATAAGTACTTCTTGGCATTATCATTGTGTAATACCTTTAT
Source organism: Capsicum annuum (assembly GCF_002878395.1). Taxonomy (NCBI): domain Eukaryota; kingdom Viridiplantae; phylum Streptophyta; class Magnoliopsida; order Solanales; family Solanaceae; genus Capsicum; species Capsicum annuum. The sequence continues at coordinate 3,345,625 of NW_025896054.1, forward strand.
TGAAACACCAAATTGACTGTTTATCTCAACACAGAATTTTTGAAAAATTATGAATACTTCAGAATGATTTTTATTTAATACATCCATGTACAACGGGGAAATTCATCAATAAAGGTAACAAAATACTGAGATCCTAAACTTGAAATGATACGACTAGGACCCCATATATCTGAGTGAAAAATATCACATATACGTGGCCCTGTTATTGACTCTTTTGGGAAACAATGTGTGACAACGTTTCCCAAGTTGACAAGCCTCACATTCAAAAGAAGACAAAGTGGAAAGAATAGGAAATTTTCTAAGGCTTTGTGAGACTTGGGTGACCATAACGGCTATGGAGAAGATCAATTGAGGAAGCAGAAATGAAGGCTACTAGTGGTGGTATTTTGACATGTGATACAATCTCTGTGACTCATATCTTGTTCCAATCATCTTCCCTATTCTCCGGTCCTATACAACAATAGAGTCATCAAAAAAAGTGACACCACATTTGAGGTGTTTTGTTTATTTGCATACAGAAATCAAATTAAATAGACATTCAGGAGCCAATATAACTGAGTTTAATGAGATAGACAAAAGAAGTTACACGTCCCCTATTCCTTTTACTGTAATTTGTGATCCATTGGCAAGGATAGCTGCGGAGAGGTTTGTGGAATGAATAAGATTTGAGAAAATATTTTGATTACCAGAGATATGGTCAGATGCACTAGAATTCAATAGCCATGGGCAGGTGGGTGAAGTCCTAGTTAGACAATAAAAGAATTACCAGTTTGTGGGGTGCCAGATAAAGGTGATTGTAGTGTAGGTGCTTGATACTACAAGTAATCATTATAATCTGCTCCAAACAAAGTAATAAAATTGGAAAGTTGACCCTCACAAACTCGAAATAAAAGTTTGAGATGGTCAGGAGAACTTGTAGAAAGTACTGCTAGTAAAGGAAGATGCCGAAATAGTTACCTAGAAATCTATCAAAATATTTATCGAAAAAGGCAACTTGAGCCTCTACAAAGATAGCATGAGGCTCTGAAACCATATTAATGATGTAGTGTTTCAGAGCCTCCTGCTATCTTTGTAGAGGCTCAAGTTGACATGCTCAAAATGATAGATTACACCTAGAATATAAACAGAAAGCTACACATAAAAGGCCAAGAGCAGATGCTGAGATCATGCCTTTTACTAACAATATTTGTCTATGTATATCTGACACCATGTCTAATAATTGATGTAGTCTCTGATAAATACTTTGACATTAGTATAATATCTGACTATCTTGACAAAATCTAGGCTATGATTGATAACATGATCATTCTCGCAGAATAGCATACCTAGAATCAAAAAGTTCTCATGTGATTTAGTAAAGATATTGGATTCAACAATAGTTCATAGGATGACTTCTCTTTTAGAGTGCTGAAGGTAGTCGATTGATAATGTATCAGACATATTCTTCCCCAAATATTGATGGAACAACTGCCTAATAGAATGGAAAATATCATCAATAGTCTTAAATAGCTTAGGACGTCAGAGAGCTAAACATCCACTTAGAGGATTAAGCAATTAAAGAATTAAAAAACATGCTAAGTAGTTTAGGAGACCAGTAGCACACCAAACTGAAAATGACGTTGAAACACTTAACCTATAGTTACTAGTATGTTTTTTTTGAAACTTCAAGGGTCTATTTGAAATAGTCTCTCTGCCTCCTAAGAAATCTAGCACTTTCATTTTGATATAAACTGTAAGCACAGGACTCACATTTAGCTTATGCAGTAGGCTATATTGAAGAAGGCCCATTACATTCACGTTAGTTGAGTATTAAATTAAAGTATAATTTGTCATGGCGAATATGTGATATTGAAAATTTTGATATACATTTGGTCTTTTAGCAGGTATCATGTGTTGTGCTTCGCAAGGACATTTTCAATCTTCTTGAATTCATAGAGAGGTTAAAGACTGAAGAAGATCACACAGACCGAATTGAAAGGCTGAAATTGGAGCTGAAATTTTTGTCGGCATGTTTACAGCTTTGTTATTACATTTCAAATGGTTCTGATGTTGAAATGTCTTCCGTATCATATGAAGTTCATGATTTGGTTCAGTCACTTTTCATCTGAGTGGAGAGGATATGTTGGTTAAATTAAAGGATCATGTCATTGCTTGCCTATTTAAAAATATCAAACGTTATATCATCCCAGATCATCATTCTGAATCATGTGCCACTATGACTGAGGATCAGTTGGTTGAACTTTTGGATGCGCTCCTTTCGAATCTCCAATATCTACCCAAGGTTCGTACTGAGTTGATTTTACCGTCAAGGATACACTATGAGCTTCTTTAGAATGTATTTGGACATTTAAGAGATTTACACAATCTGATAATAAATGGTTGCATTGAACATAGTAAGACAATTGAATATGTCGTACCTTTGTTTCAGCTTATGGATGAGAGAGTAGGACACTATTGTTTTGTCTTTTAGTCTCATCAACTTGATGATGATGGATTTGATGATAGACTTGAAAGCTTGTCACGTTTTTTTAAATACAAGATGGATTATTAACTTGATGGATAAGACAAGTCAGATGTCTGTCGAGCTAATTCCAAGCTAGCTAATCTTCTTATGGAGGTTATTGCTGTTGAAATGGAAGCTATGCACATATGTTTTACAATTTTGACAGCTTCAATGTCAGTAGAAGTTGAACGCTTCCTGATGCAGCTCATAGAATCCTCTCCAAGAATTCTTACAAAATCTCTGATTCATCTACAGCTGCACATGGTTAATGCTATTACTCATAGCACTTCAGCAGGCAACACTCATGTGATGATAGAGTTCCTATTGATTATTGTTGATGATGTGCCCCTAGACGTTATTCGTCCTGACAAGTTGTTTGTTTTCTTGGTGTTGAAGCACTTACCAAGGAGGTATTCATTCTTGTAAGCAACTTAGAAGAGAACTCAAGAAATAAAGAGAGTATGAATGAAATAAGTAGTGTGAGTCTAAACTTGCTTGAAAAAATTGAAATCCTGAAGGAAGATCTCAGGAATATTTTCTTGAAAGTCCCTGCAAACTCATCTCACCTCTGCTTTCCCATGAGTGATGGACAGCTCTTCATGACTCTTCTTCTCAGAAACGTAACTGACTTGATCAATTCGAATGCTTATTCAGTTGCTTTGATAAAAGAAGAAATTGTTACGGTTTCTTCCCTAATTTTCTTACCAAGTTTAAGTTTTACTTTTCTTGAAAGAAAAATAAAAGTAATACCATAATTACTTTTACTTTTCCTGAAAGGAAAATATAAAATTTTTTCATATTTGGCTAACCTTTTTCTAAGAGAAAAGGTTTTGGAAGTCTATAAAAAGAAGACCCTCCCTTTGTCATACCATAACATAATAGCATCCACAATGTAGTCTTTTAAGAGTCTTGTTTAGGGAGAGATTTCTCCCAATAGATTTTAAGCTTTTTTATTTAGTTTTCAATATGTAGGCTTCTTGGCCAATCATATCAAATAATATGTGTTTTTATTACAGTTTTCTTTGTCGTCTGATTTATCGTCTCATGATTTGTAAACTTTAAGCTTTCGCATGACGCCCTCTCGATTTCGAACCCAACAAGTGGTATCAGAGCCTACAGTTCAAAGGTCCAATAGTTTGGTGAAATGAGGCTGAAGACAAGTTCAAGGCAGTTCTAATAAATTTGCAATCAATGTGATGATGATGAAGATTTTTTGTCGAACTACATGTAGAGAAGAAGTTTTAAGCATATTTCAATATTCTTGTTGCTGCATCTTTAAAAATAAAATATTTATTTTTAATCCACTTTTAACCATAGTATTTTAAATCTTATTTTTAACTATGGCAAGTAGGAGTGATGAAGATTATGTAAACAACAAAGATCATGCATGCGAATAAGGTGGATAAAATTATGTCAAGAAAATCAAGCCAAAAGGGGAGATTTGTTAGGGTTTTTACCCTGATTTTCTTACCAAGTTTAAGTTTTACTTTTTTTGAAAGAAAAATAAAAGTAATAACATAATTACTTCTACTTTTCCTGAAAGGAAAATATAAAATTTTTTCATATTTGGCTAACCTCTTTCTAAGAGGAAACGTTTTGGAAGTCCATAAATAGAAGACCCTCTCTTCTCATACCATAACACAATAGTATCCATAATGTAGTCTTTTGAGTCTTTCTTAGGGAAAGATTTCTCCCAATAAATTTTAAGCTTTTTGATTTAGTTTTCAATATGTAGGCTTCTTGGCCAATCATATCAAATAATATGTGCTTTTATTACAGTTTTCTTTGTCGTCTGATTTATCATCTCATGATTTGCAAACTTTAAGCCTTCGCATGATGCCCTCTTAATTTTGAAACCAACAGAAATCATTCGGGTGAAAGAAGACGTACATCTCAAAGATCGTTCTTCGACAAAGTTGAGAAATAACTGAATAGAAATCTCTAGTCTTGTGTTCTAGATATGGCATACGCAGCAGAGCATTATATTAACTCAATTATTGTCATAGATAATGGTCTCTTGCAGCTAATCTTCATACTTCCTGATACCATAGGAAAACTAGAGCTTGTCAAATAAAGAGGTACAACAAAACATCTCTAGGAACACAAGCTCGATTTTTGCGAACTCACCTAGCTGGTAAAGGTTTGAGAAATAAAGAAGGGGTAGTATATTAGACTCATGTATTATCCAAAGGCTACACTGATATATATACAAGTAAAGGAAAGACTAACTAAGGTAACTAGATATCTAAATCCCTAGAATAAGGCATAAATCAGGAAGAGAAATTTGAAAAATATATTACACAATCAATCATGTCCCAATACGCCCTGCAAGTTGAAGGTGGCATCAATAACCTTTAAATTAGACAGATGTTGATAAAATAAAGTCGAGGCAAAGGCTTTGTAAGCGTGTCCGCAAGCTGATCAACAGTATGTAAATACTAAACGAGCACTTGTTTTTGCTACACTTGATCTCTAATAAAGTGTAAATCAACTTCAATGTATTTCATCCTACTATGTACCACCGGATTTTCACAAATATAGGTATCACCAACTGTATCACAATAGATTATAGGTGGATCAAGAAGCTACACATGTAGTTCTACAAGAAGTTTTTGAACCCAATTGACCTCAAAAAGTGCAGAAGCTACTGCACATGGAGGAGCACGCGACAGTGTGTTACTTATTGGATGACTGGCTAATAGGATTTGCACCAAGGTACAGGATATATCCAAAAGTGGAGTTCCTGTCATTAATGTCACCAGCCTAATCGGTATTTGAATCATTAACAACCCAGGATGTATCTTGTTTTTTATCTGTAAGCCATGATTTTTTGTATATTGGAGGTACCACAAGATCTTCTTAACAAAAGACCAATGTGTTTGTGTAGGAGAATGCATTAGTTGAGATAATTTGTTAACTTTAAAGCTTATATCTGGTCTGGTGAATAGCAGATATTGAAGCTTACCAAGTACTTGAGATACAAAATGGCATCCGCCAGAGGTGTAGTATCCTGTAAGGATAGTGAGGTAGTGGAACTCATTAGAGTTGTAACAGGCTTACATGCAAACATTTTATGGGCAGCAAGAAGATCAGAAACATACTTGGCCTAAGAGAAAATGATCCCTTCTTTAGTACGGGGAACTTCAATACCCAAAAAGTAGTAAAGATGTCCGAGGTCTTTGAGAGAGACTCTGGCTAAAAAAATCTTGATAGTTTTCTTAATGACCTCAGAGTTCGATCTAGTGATAATTATGTCATAAACATATACAAAAATGTAGAGCAATGTTTCATTTTGATGACAAATAAATAGAGAAGAGTCAAAGTTGGACTTTTGAAAGCCAATCTAAAGCAAGAATTGCTTTAACTTAGAGTACCAAGCTCGAGGGGCCTGCTTAAGTCCATAAATTTCTTTCTTTAATTTGCACACATAATTAGGAAAATCAGGATGACCATACCCACAAGGTTGACTCATATAAACATCTTCTTAAAGATGACCTTGAAGAAATACGTTATTCATATCTAGTTGGTACAAATGCCAATTATGTTGAACAGAAAGTGACAAAATGAGTGATAATCCACACCCAATCGTTGTGTGAAGCCTTTTGCAACTAGATAAGCTTTATACCTATCAACACTTCCATATGATTTGGTTTTGATAAGATAGACCCATTTACCATCAATAATATTTTGAGAAGAAGATGGTGGTACAAGCTTTCATGTCTTGTTGTTCATCAATGCCTCAAACTCAAGTTTCATCGCTTCTCTCCAGTGTGTACTTTTTTAAGCTCTGTTATAAGTGGTGGGAAATAGTTCAGTTAATGCAACTATAAGATAATCAAATGTTTTCTTGGATTTGTAATATTATTTTATGAATGAGTAAGAGGTCAGTAAATGGATGGTTGTTGGGTATGTGCGAAAGCTATGGTAGAGGATTGGTGATGGTTGTTTGATGGAATGGATGGGGAGGGGTCAGGAGTTAGTATTGATAAAGGGGTTGTCGGGGTGTGTTGATTTCGGTGTTGATACTGGATTAGTAGATATGTGGTGGGTGGGACATAATAGGCTGTGTAGAGCAATCTGAGCTAGCGGTAGGAGTTGGTGATGCTGCCAAAGATGAACCTGAAGAAGAACCTGCAGGAGGAGTATCTGGCAATTCTGGAGCAACCTAATTGGCTGGAGAATCTGATAATCCACTGGAGGCACAGACTTGACACTAAGGTCACTTGACTCTTTGTATAAGATATCCCACTCTAACTTTGAAATTCTTTTATCTTTTAAAGATGAAAATATATCAGAAAAGGGAAATTTATTTTTATAAAAAAATAACATCTCATGAAATATGTATCCTTTGTGAAATAGGATCATAACACTGATGGTTGTGATGGGTATTAGAATATCCAAAGTAAACACAAGGGGTGGACTTGGGTTCTAGTTTATGTTTGGCATATGGTTTAAGCCATGGATAACATAGGAAACCAAAAGTACAAATGGATTGATAATTTTGAATTTCTCCAAATAATCGTTGGTATGGAGAATCATAATAAAGTGTGCGGGTAGGTAGTCTGTTAATCAAGAATGTGGCTTATTGACAGGCAAAGAACAAAAGTACTAGAGGCATGGAGGCTTGGTGTAAAATGGATTTTGTTATTTTAATGATGTGTCGATGCCTACGTTCAGCCATTGCTACTCATTGTGGAGTGTATGTACAAGGTGTTCAATCCCATTGGTGTGAACAAATGACTTGAGACCTTCAAATTCACCACCGCCATCAGTGTAAACTGAGAGTATTTTTGTATGAAAATAATTTTCAACAAGTGGTTTAAATTTAGAGAAAACTATTTTGACCTCATTTTTATTTTTAAGTGTGTACAGCCAAATTTATTTTGTAAATTGATCAACAAAAATTACATAATATAATTTTTTGTCAATTGACAAAATAGGTGATGGTCCCCATACATCGCTGAAAATAATTTGTAAATGTTTTTTGCTCACCTGAGAATACTTAGAAAAAGGTTGCCAATGACTTTTATTAGAAGAGTAAGAATTACAATGATCAAACATTTTAGAATTTGAAATTGGAATTGAAAACTTTTGTGAGAGTGCTTGAAGCACTCTTTTATTTGGGTGTCCTAATTTTCTATGCCAAGATTGTTGAGATTCTGCCATATAGGATTGGTAGCTCAGATTACTTTGGGATCCTCCAGTAGGCCACTCATAAAGTCCTTCTTTATTCTGGCCTCGTGCCAATGGTGCCACGTACTTAGGTGTCTTTACAAGAAAATCAAAAGGAAAAAATTCTATGGAGGTTAGATTATCTTTGCCAAATTGAAACACAGATATAAGGTTATGTTTAATATCTGGTGCACACAAAGTATTTGAAAGATGAAACTTTTATTTGAACATGACCGCTGTGAGTTATAGGGATTTTGTTACCATTACCATGGTAATATTGTCAGTACCAGTGTAGTCATTCGGACATTGAAGATTTTGAGAATCAGAAGTCACATGATGCGATGCTCCTTAATCGACAACCCAAGGTATAGAAATAAAGTTTGCTCTGGCTTCTAAGTGATTGTGGGAGCATGAATGGCACACATTGGCAATATGCCCAGTACGACCACATAGCAGACAAACTAGATGATTTTGTCAAGAGGCCGTTAGATGTCTATTTGGTGATGTGGCTGGTGCATTCGTTGGACGTCAATTTGGTGATGGTTTTTGTGCCACTGCAGCTGTAATTAAGGCTTGATTAGGCTCATTATGTTTGAGCAGAAGCTCTTCACTGAGAAGCTTATTGTAAATTTCCTCATATGAGATAGGCGTATCTTGCACTTAGATAACCATTAAAATTGAATCATACTCAGGACCTAGAACGCTAAGTATTTTGATAGCAAGTTCGTCATCGGGAATAGGAGTTCCAGCTATTGCAAGTTCATTAGCAACATTCCTTATCTCGTGCAAGTACTCTGTCATACTACGAGAGTTTTTTGTGATTGTTGCCAAAGAGTTTTAAAGACTAAAATTCCTTGTATGTGATTTGTTAGCATACAGGTTATGCAGTGTGTCCCACGCTTGCTTTGAGGTGGAAGTTTTGGAGATTGCAGAGGTGATTGTAGGTTCAATAGATGCCATTAAGGCATTACCAATCAATTGGTCTTGGTGAAACCAGAGTTTGTACTTAGGACTGGGTACCTCTTAGTTGTTGAGGGTTATTATTTTGATGGTGTTGCTAAGGTTCCATTGAGATGCAGTAGAGATCATGATCGAACATGAGAGATTCGACATGTGCTTTCCAAATGACAAAATTCATTGGACTAGTAAGCTTTAGGGGAAGTTAGGAACTGGAGTTAAATTGTACCAAAAGCCTGATGTTATTAGCAGGAATAATAGAATCATTTGGATTCACCATGGATGCCATAGAACTGATAGGAAAACATAAAAGAGATGATAAGGCTCGTTGGAGTTTAGAAAGGCTCTGATACCATAAAGGTTCGAGAGATGAATAAGGAGTAGTATATTAGACTTATGGATTATCCAAAGGTTACAATGATATATATACAATATCAAAATCTCTAGAAATCAGCTAGAATATTATATACATTTAATTAGGCATAAATTAGGGTGAGAAATCTACACAATCAATCATGTCCCAATATGTGGTAAAATAATTGTAGGTTTTCAAGTGGAGATAGAGTGGATAATTAGAAAGATCACCAGTGGACCAACTAAGATAGATATCATTTCCATAGTCGGCATTCCAGGGCTTGGAGAAACCACTTTGGCTTACAAAGGATATAATGATAAGTCAATTGTTGGTCATTTCGATGTCTGTGCTTGGTGCACAATTGACCAGGAACGTAATGATAAAAAATTGTTGCAGAAAATTTTCAATCAAATTATTGGTTTGAAAGGAAGAGTCAGTGAGGATGCCATAGATGATGGAAATGCTGATAAGCTATGGAAACAACTATTTGGAAAGAGGTACTTATTGTCTTGGATGACTTGTGGGATACTGCAACGTGGGATGAGCTAACAAGACCTTTTCCAACTGAATTTAAGAAAGAAAGCAGAGTTATTTTAAAAAGTCAAAAAAAGGAAATGCTTGCACATGGAAAATGCCATAGTGATCCTCTTGATCTTCAATTTCTAAGACCAAATGAAAGTTGGGAGTTATTATAGAAAAGGGTATTCGGAGAAGAACGTTTCTCTGATGAACTAAAGGATGTTGGAGAAAAATTACTCCAAAAGTGTGATGGGCTTCCTTTGGTGCTTGATCTGATTGGTGGAGTCATTTCTAGGAAGGAAAAGAGAGAGGCTCTGTGGCTTGAAGTTCTCAATAATTTGAGTTTCTTTATTTTTAAGGATGAAGAGGAAGTGGAGAAGGTAATACAATTATGTTATGACCATTTATCAGATCTCCTAAATCTATGCTTTCTATATCTTGTAAGTTATACAAAAGACAAAGATATTTAGATCTCTGAGTTAAAAGATTTATGGAGTCTTTGAGAGACTTGTGGAACCAACTGATTTGAAGAGATTTTGGAAGAAGTAGTGGAGGTTTATGTGGATGAGTTAATTCCTAGTAGCTTGGTAATAGTGAGAGGTCATAGATGCCAAATTCTGGATCTTGTACATAATTTTTGTTTGATAAAATCTAGAAAGGAAAAGTTGTTTGACTTCACGAGTGCAAGTGTTTTGTCTTCCTCCTCTTCTTCTTTTTCAGATCTGATGCTGCGTCGGTTGATCATTCATTATGATAAAAATCATTCGGATGAAACTTTTTTCTTAAATCCAGATAATAAAAATCCTTTTGCTAAACACCTCCTTTCTTTGAAGATACACATGAACCGTGTTCTTCCATACAACAGTCACCTAAGACACTTGAGGCTTCTTTAAAGGCTGGAGCCGGTTATAATTTTGACATATACTTTGCTGAATAAAATAGGCATGCTTGTTCATTTGTGGTGCCGAATAATTTGGACGGAGGCAAAAGCTCTTTCTCCTTCATTTTCAAACCTATGGAATCTAGAAACTTTGGAGGTGAGTAACATTGTATCTAACATGGTATTATCACCTAGTATCTGGAGTCTTGCAAAGATATGACATGTTTCCATCTTTAATTGGTCCGTCTTTGATTCGGATATCGACAAACCAAAAAGATTAGAGAATCTGACAACTTTAATGTTTCTTGAACTTTCCTGTTCGGATATTTTAAAATGGTTTCCCAATCTTCTAACGCTTCAATTCCGGATGGATTGTTCAGCATCACAAAAGATTTATTTTCCAAGATTGAATGTCCTTAGTAAACCTGAACAAGTTACCCTATATTTTAAGTGCAGAGGGTACAAACATGTTACATAAGTTTAATTTTTAGTTACCTTCGAGTTTGAAAGAAGTGATGGTGGAAGGATTCGATCTAACATCCGATTCATTGTCAAGAATTGTGAAATCATTACCCAACCTTCAAAATATAGAATGGAGGAAGCATCCAAGGGGGAAAAGAACAGAACATGGAACAAGTAACCTTCCAGAATCTCAAATTGCTAAAATTGTATCAGGTGTCTTTTTCTAAATGGAAGGTCTGCAGATGAATCCTTTTCCGTGCTCGAGGAATTAGATATACTTCTTTGTACTCAGCTTATTGAGATCCTAGAGAGTTTTGGGGATATTACTTCATTAAAGCATATCTTGGTGTGGGAAAGCCGTCGGCTTATAGAGTCGGCACTTAAGATTAAGGAAGATGTTACAGAAAATATGGGAGAAGATAATCTTGAAGTACTCTACAACGGTATACTATTTTACGTGATTGCATACAAATTCATTAACTTTTCATACATTAAATACCCTTTTAGAATATGTTTTTCCAATGTTACTTTTAACTTAGATGATCTGATCTTCTTTGCAGAGAACATCGTATACAAATGATGGTCCATCACGGGAGGCTTATTTAAAATTGTTAGAAAATTAAGATTTAACTAGAAACTCCTAGTTAGTAGATATTTTTGTAGTAGAAACTCCTAGGTATTAGATAATTTTTGGAATAGGTTCTTCTAGAATATCCTAGTGTAGTATCTTGAATAAATAACTTGTATAATTATCTAGATATTCCAGAGTAGTAGAAAATAAGGATGACTAGATTTTTATTGTACATTTATCTAGAAGGATATTTAGAATCAACCATGAACTAGTATAAATAGGAGGCACATTGTGCATTTGTAGCCATCCAAAAAATAGAAATCACTCAAAAGTTTCAGCTTTCCCCTTCCATACAGTCTCTTTTGTAGCAATTTACAGCTGTAATTTCCCTATATTTTTCTCCTTGTAGCTTTACTCTTTACGTTCCCTTTGTTTTTGACATGGTATCAGAGCCTATTTATTATGGGATATGAAGCTATTTTTTTTATTGGCTCATCTTATTTTTAGCTCCTTTTCTTGGATCAGTTTGCTGAAAAAACATGGAACAAGAAAATCAACAAACAACGGGTCCTCCGATTTTCTCAGGAGAGAATTACCATTTTTGGGCCATTAAAATGAAGGCTTATTTGAAGGTTCTCAACTTGTGGGATATTGTTGAGAGAGGAGAACCTGTTGTCCAGCCATTGAGAGACCACCCAACTCTCAATGATATCAAAAAGTATGATGAGTTGGTGACTAGATCTCCATGAGCTCTCACTTGCATACATTCAAGCCATATGGAAGTGATGTTTACAAGGATTATGGCTTGTGAGACAGCCAAAGAATCCTGGGATAAGCTAAAAGAGGAGTTTGAAGGCAGCAACAAATTTAAGTCTGTTAAGGTCTTAGCTTTAAACAGGGAGTTTGAACTCTTGAAGATGAAGGATTTGGATAGTGTGAAAGAATACTCTTCCATGCTAATGGATATTGTGAACCAAATTAGGATACTTGGTGGAAAATTTCCAGATCAGAAGGTTGTAGAGAAGATCATGGTCAGCCTTTAGGATAAGTTTGAATCAAAAATCTCAGCTATTGAAGAGTCTTGTGACTCTACTCTTCAATAGCTGAGCTGATCTCTAAATTGCAAATTCAAGAGCAAAAAGTAACCATGAGAAGCAAAGGGACAATCGAAGATTCCTTTCAAGTAAGGTATAAATTCAAGCAACAAAAGAAAGGCAAAAAAAGTCTCTTTAGACCACTCTGGAGATATGAAATATGGTGGATACCAAGGTGAATTGTCGAGGAGCGAAAAATTTCCACCTTGTGGTATTTGTAAGAAGACAAACCACTTGGAGAAGAATTGTTGGCAGAAGTCCAAGAGGTCTCTTATTCAATGCAGATACTGCAAGAAGTATAGGCACATTGATAAGTATTGCAGGTAAAAGTAAACTTTAAGTGATCAGTCTTCCTAATGAGTAAATTTTGTGGAAGATCACCAAGTTGAAAAAAATAAGAGGAGGTATTTATGGCTTCACACAGATTACATGATGATCGATATAATTGGTATGTCAATAGTGCATGCACAAAGAATATGGTGACTAATGAAAATTTATTTATTAGCCTGAACAGGTCTGATAGGACCAAAGGGAAGCTTGGAGATGGTGCACTAGTGCAAGATCAAGGAAGAGGATCAACGAAATTCCCTACGGAAGAAGGTATAAAAACCATAAACAATGTTCTTTATGTGCCAAGCCTGACTCAAAACTTGTTGAGTGTTGCTCAGTTTCTTTATAATAATTATTCACTTACTTTTAAGGATAAAAAAAAATGTGTCTTTTCTTATACTAAAGGTTGTGGAGTAGCTAAAATTAGCATGATTGGAAATTCTTTTCCAATTTCATGTTATTCTACTGAAAGTTGCTCTTTCAATGTTGAAATGAGTGATAATTGGCTTTGGCACAAAAGATTTGGTCATTACAATCTTAGTTCATTGGTGTATATGCAATCCAAGGGAATGGTGCTTGATGTACCCAAAATTGACATGTGTCGAGATGTTTGTGAGTCATGTCAATTTGGTAAATTGCATAAACGATCCTTTCCTAAAGGAAGTCTTTAGAGGGCGAAGGAAAAGCTAGAGTTGATTCATACAGATATATGTAGACCAATGAGGATGGCTTGTTTGAGTGGGAATAAATATTTTATTCTCTTCATAGATTATCTAACTCGAATGACATGGGTCTATTTTCTAAGTAACAAAGTTCAGGTGTTCTCTATTTTCAAAGAATTCAAGGCTATGGTAGAAAGGGAGAGTGTGTACCAGTTGAAGTATATTAGGTCAGATAATGGAACTGAATATACTTCGCACTAGTTCAGAAAATATTGTAAAGATGTGGGTATTCAATAATAATTTACAGTTAGCTGCACTCCAAAACAGAACGGCGTTTCAGAGAGGAAGAACAGAACAGTGATGGAGATGGCGAGATGCATGTTGGCAGAAAATAAGATGCCTAAATATTTTTGGGCTGCGGCAGTCAATAGTGTCGTCTATTTGCTGAACATATTACCAACTAGAGCACATCAAGACATGATGCCATTCGAAGCATGGAGGGGTATAAAGTCGTCTGCAAGACACTTAAAAGTTTTTGGTTCAGTCTGCTATGCACTTGTTCCAAATGCTAAAAGAGGCAAATTGGATAACAAGGAGGAACTTTGTATTTTGTTGGGCTATAGCACAACTATAAAAGGGTAAAAGGTGTATAATATTCGTACGAAGAAGATGCCTATCAGTAGATATCTTACAATGGACGAGTCTAGCCATTATGATTGGGATCGAGATATTGTTGTAAAGAACCAAGATAGGAGTACTTTTGTTGCAGTTCAAAATCCCAGACGAGTGATATTTCTTCCAATCCTATTGATGGAGCAGGACACTTTTCAAATGTTGAATTGAAAACTGATTATCCAATTTTGAAGACCAGACCACTAGCTGAAGTTTATGAGCAATGCAATTTGCTCTTATCGAACTATCTTACTTTGAATGAGCAGCAAGTCATAAGGCTTGGATTAATGAAATAGAGGAGGAGCTTCCAATGATTAATAAAAATGATACTTAGGTGCTGGTTGAAAGGCCCAAAAAAAAGAACATCATCGGTATTGTTACGACCCGATCTGGGACCCTAGCCGTGATGAACATCCCAAACTATGAAGGTCTGAATGCCCTTATCTATTTGGTAATCACGTACAATATTCATACAATAATAAAAGATACGGAGAAAGTAAATAAATATGGAACCATGGTCATACTCTGAGTTCAAAATAATAATGAAGACTAAAATTCAACAACATCTAGATAGTATCTGACTCAGTCTGCGAAATCTCTACTATATATGAAACAAAGCTGTCTAAAAACTGGGACAAGGCTCCCAGTGGACCAAAACCAACATAAATAACAATAGTCTGAAAGATATAGGACTTCCAGAATAAAGAAGGCTCACCAACTTCACACTTCACTTCAATCTGGAAAATCTATGGCTTAGCAGGACCTCTAGACTGTGCCTCGGACCTTGGAAGGTAGAGGGTCTATACAACTGTATTGGTGCGCAGAGCAAAACCAAAATAACAATGTTTTTGCTTAACATAAGTAAAAGAGATTTGAAAACAATTCATAAACATAACATATGATGAGAAAATACATGGGCATATTTAAAAGGAACTGAACAATCATCTGAAAACTCTGTGACTAACTCTTTATTTTACTTCTGTGCTAGGTGGTATGCCCTACAACTCTGAAATTCCATGGGCTATGTGGAATCTATCCTTCACTTGGCAGCCTAGCCCCAACCCAAGTTTTCCACAAGAGTTGGAGTCTCTTTCTCTCTCTGTACGCCATAGGGAACAACACTAGCGTAAAATCCCTCTTGGAGAAAATAATGAACGCGTATCGACAAAACATGATTTTGGGCTACGAGTTACTTGAACTCAATCCTTCTTTGGGCAACCACCTAACCCTCTTTAAGCCCATTTTTAACTTTTAAAATGTGTATTCTCTGAAATCAAACTCTAAAAAATCTAGCTCTGTCATGACATACATTTATATGGTATCGTCATACCATTGACTTTCAAGTCACATCTCTGAGCCATTATTAGCATATTAAAATCTCTGTTTTCAAAACATAAGTATGGGACCACTATATCAATAAATCAGTTCAAAGAACTCTTTCTTTAAATTTATGTGAACACATGCAAGGAAATTTCTATTTGTCAACATTTCAATAACATAAGGTGGTCATGTCAATTTACTCAATAACATGCAATTCTTTCTTTTAAAAAAGTATATAGGTATAATAAGTAACTCTCTCTCATCATCTCTAAATTATATCAAATACTTGGATTTTGAAAAGAACGCTTTCAAATCATAAACCATGTACTTCAAATCATTCCCAATAAGTTTATAAACTCTAATTCATCAAAAAAGAGGGATTTCAATAATAATGCTCTCAATCAAATCTTCAATTTCATACATATACAAATATGTATAAATCAATTTAAGGGAAAAGACCACAAGGGCAAAACAATTCTACCCTTAAAAGGTTCTAATGCATAACTTAAAACATAGGATCCAAAACCTCTTTATAAATTACAGCTTGATAGCTTTAAATCATATTCAAGAGATCCAACAAGCCCATGTAGTTTTAGGATAAGCCCTACATACCTGAAATTATGAATTTTGAATGAACTCTTGCTTTAGGGATGCTATTCGAATTATTGATGGATGATTCTTTAAGCTCTAGGTCTGGGGATTCCGATTCTTGAAGAAATTTTGAAAAGTGACAGTTAAATTTTGAGTTCTCTTGGATTTTTGGGTTGAAACCCTAGAAAGTATTCCTGAGTGATTTGTGAGAAAATATAATGTATTTTGGTGATTTGAGGATTAAATCCCATGTTAAAGACGAAAAGGGGTGGGGTAAATGACTAAATTGCCCCCTCTTGGATGCGAATTTTAAAAAAACTGAAACAACTGAGCATCGACGCGATTGGCGATGTGGCGCGTCGATGGCATCGACGCTATACCCGACACATCGTGCCCTTATTATGGCAAGCCTTGGTATTTTTTCCTACCAATTCCTGCACAAAAATTGACCAACACGATTGGCTACACGGCGTGCCAAGATCGTATTGGTCCACTATTTTAGGACATCAAACAAGGTCTAAACGCAGCTCAAAAAATCCGAAACCCGTCCGGGAACACCTATTGACCTCCTGGATCATGATTTAGCTAAAATATTAACTATTGAAGGTTAGGAAGGTCATGAAATAATTCTTCAAAGATTTGGAGCTCAAAATGAGACTAAGTCCCTTTCTACACTTAGAAAAATTTTTAGATGAGCACCCCTATAAGCATACCATAAAGTGATACCGAGTCGAGGAAACCATGGGGTGTTACATTATCCCCCTCTTAGGATCATTCGTCCCTGAATGATGACTTAGAATACAGGCAAGCATGATTTCAAACTTGATAAGGAAATAAAGAAGGAGGGATATAGAGAGTAGTAGAATAATACCTTCTATGTCGTCACCCATTGACTCAAAAAGGTTAAGGTATCTAGCTCGCATGTCATCTTTTGATTCTCAAGTAGCTTCCTCAACTTTTTTATTATTCCACAGTATCTTAATCAAAATTATTTCCTTAATCCTCAACTTTTTAACTTGGTGATCTAAGATTGCAATAGGCTCTTCTTCGTATGACAAGGAGTCTGTCACCTTGATCTCCTCTACAGGCAACACTAGGGAATGGTCTCCAATGCACTTTTTCAATATGGACACATGGAATACTGGATAAACGGAGCCCAGACTTACAGGCAGATCTAACTTATAACCAACTCTACCTATCCTTCTCACAATTGATATGGTCCTATATAGCAAGGACTCAGCTTTTATTTCTTCCCGAATCACATGACTCCCTTCATAGGAGAGACTTTTGAAAACACCCAATCACCAACCTCAAATTCCAACTCCCTTCCCCTTACATCGGCGTAAGATTTCTGGCGACTCTGGGCTGTCTTACGTCATTCTCTAATGATTTTCACCTTCTTCATTGCCTGATGAACAAGATCAGGCCCAAACAGTCGTGTCTCACCCACTTTATACAAAACAATTGGTGATCTACATCTTCTCCCATAAAGCTCTTCAAAAGGTGCCATCTTAGTGCTGGCATGATAGCTATTATTGTAGGCAAACTCTATCAGTGGTAAGTGATCTAACCAACTACCTTTAAAGTCAATAACACAGGCCCTCAACATATCCCCAAGGGTATGAATGGTGCATTCAGCTTGTCCATCCGACTGAGGGTGGAATGCAGTACTTAGGTTCAATTGAGTACCTAAACCCCTCTAAAAAGATTTCCAAAACTTTGAAGAGAATTGCGTACCTCGATCAAATATAATGGATACGGGTGCCCTTGCAAATGGACTATCTCCTCAATATATAACTTGGCATAATAATATCCCAAATAGTTTGTTCTCACAGGAAAAAATTGAGCGGACTTGGTCAGCCGATCCATAATTAGCCAAATAGAATCATACTGATTTCGGGACCTTCGAAGTCCCGTGATGAAATCCATATTGATCATCTCCAACTTATATAAAGGCAAGGCTATCTCCTAGGAAGTACCACCTGGTCTCAAATGTTCCACTTTAACTTGTTGGCAATTTAGAAACTTGGAAATAAACTCAGCCACATCATGATTCATATTATTCCACCAATATATAGCCTTAAGATCATGGTACATTTTAGTAAAGCCTGGTGAACAACATACCTCAAAGTGTGAGCTTCGTCAAGGATCCTCTCTCGCAGACCATCCACATTTAAAACACACAGCCTACCTTGGTATCTCAAAATTCCATCACCACCAATTTCAAAATACATCACCTTCTTTTGACACACGTCTTTCTTAATTTGCATCAAAATGAGATCTTCGGCCTGTCTTTCCTTCACTTCAGCACATAGTAAAGATTTAGCTATCTCATGCACATCTAACCCTCTATCTTTGGAATCCAAAAGTAACACTCCTAGATTTCCAAGCTGATGAATATCTTTCACCATCTCCCTCTTTCCTTCCTCAACATGAGAAAAACTGCCTATAGATAATCTGTTGAGGGCATCGGCTACCTTATTCTTCTTACTCGGATGATAGTGCAGGCTCATGTCATAATCTTTCAATAGTTCTAACCAATGCCTCTGCCTGAGGCTTAATTCCTTCTGCGAGAAAACATACTATAAACTTTTATGGTCAGTAAATATATCAATATATACCCCGTACAGATAATGTTGCAAAATTTGAAGTGCAAACAGCACAACTGCTAACTCCAAGTCATGTGTGGGATAATTTCGCTCGTGCACCTTCAACTACAGAGATGCATAAGCTACCATCCTACCATGCTACATAAGTACACACCCAAGTCCCACCCAGGATGCATCACAGTACACAACAAAACTCTCTGTACCATCCGAAAGAGTCAAAATAGGTGCAGTAGTCAACTTGTCTTTCAACTTCTCAAAACTATTATCACAGGAGTCAGACCATACAAACTTCACCTTTTTCTGTGTCAACTTAGTAAGTGGAGCAGCTATGGAGGAAAAACTCTCTACAAATCTTCTGTAGTACCCTGCCAAACCCAAGAAGTTCCAAATGTCAATTGGAGTCATGGGTCTGGGCCATTTTCTCACTGCCTCAACCTTTTGGGGATCAACTTTAATTCACTCACTAGATACAATATACCTCAAGAAAGCAATAGTATTAAGCTAAAATTCACATTTGAAAAACTTTGCATACAACTTATGATCTTTGAGAGTCTGAAGGATAATTCAGAGGTGATTAGCATGGTCCTCCTCACTCTTAGAATAAATCAAAATGTCATCAATATAAACTATGACAAACAGATCTAGAAACTGACGGAATACCCTATTTATTAGGTCCATGAAAGCTGCAGGGGCATTAGTTAACCCGAAGGACATGACTAAGAATTCATAGTAACTGTCTCAGGTTAGGAAAGCTGTTTTGGGAATATCTTACTCTCTAACCTTCAAGTAATGGTATCCCAAATGAAGGTCTATCTTTGAAAAACGTTTAGCACCCTGAAGTTGGTCAAAGAGATCATCAATCCTAGAAAGAGGATATTTATTTTTAACAGTGATCTTATTCAGCTTAAGATAATCTATACACATATGGAGAGAACTATCTTTCTTATGTACAAAGAGCACAGGTACACCCCAGGGGGAAACACTAGGACGGATAAAACCTCAGCCAAGAAGATATGTCAGCTGTTCTTTCAACTCTTTTAGTTCCACAAGAGCCATTCTAATGACGGAATAGAGATGGGATGAGTGTCCGATAATAAATCAATAACAAACTCTATCTCCCTATCAGGTGATATTCTTGGGAGATCATCGAGAAAAACTTCTAAAAACTCATTAACCACGGGGACTAACTGAAGAGAAGGACTTTTGATATTTGAATCTTTAACCTGAATAAGATGATACAAGCAACCCTTGGAAATAAGTTTATGGGATCTGAGGTAAGATATGAATTTCTCCCTATAAGCTACAGAATGCCCCTCCCACTCTATCATTGGTTCATTGGAAAAGAGAAGGTAACCTTTTGAGTCCTACAATTTAATATGGCATAACACGAATGGAGCCTGTCCATTCCCAGTATAGCATCAAAATTAACCATATCAAGCTCTATAAGGTCTGCCACGATATCACAAATATAAATGAACATAACACAATTTTTATATACCCTCCTAGCCACAACAGAATCACCTACAAGAGTGGAACTAGAAAATGGTTCTGCAATAACATTGGGCTCAAACCCAAAATCGACTACCACATATGGGGTCACATAAGATAGGGTAGACCTAGGATCAAGTAACACATACATATTATGGGAGAAGATTTGAAACATACTCGTGACTATATCTGGTGAGGCCTCTATCTCCTGGTGATTGGATAAAGCGTACAACCGATTGCGACCGCTCCCAGCAGCTGAAGTGGCACCCTTTTGAGGCGGCGGTGGCACAAAAGAATTTTCTTGTGACTTAGCTCCCCCAACATTACCTCTCACTGTTGGGCATTACCTTTGGATATGACCTATTGGACACACAAATAACATACCATGGTGCCAAATTGACATCTCTCTCGGTGGTGCCTTCCATACGTGTTACATCGACGATATGATCTAGCAGGTTGTGCCACACTTCCTTGCGAACTGTGTACCCTATACTCTCGGTCCCTGGACAGACTGGAAGTTCTAAAAACACCAATCAGCTGGAGGTCTGGGCACTGGAGCATTGACTTCAGACTGAGCATTATTTCAATTCTTCTTCTTTGGCCAACTGCTACCTCAATTGCTATCCTAGTGTTGACTATAGGTCTAATCTACTGTCCTAGACCTTTTGGCCTTTCTGTCTTTCTCCCTTACTTCAGCAACTTTTTTCTTCTACTCCTCCACCTGTTGCATGTGAATAGACAGCCTGGAGAAGTCAATATCCCTGTTCAATATCACCCCTTTGCCTTCTAACACTAAATCTTCCGAAAGACTGAATGCAAACTTCCCTATACGGGCCCTCATGTTTCCTGCCATCTCCGAAGCATAAAGGGATAGTTGATTAAATCTCAAAGTGTACTCCTTAACGCTCATCTTTCCCTGTTTCAAGTTTATGAATTCTTCAGCTTTGGACTCTCTCAACTCCAGAGGAAAGAATCGATCCAGAAAGACTTCCATAAATTTCCCCACATATAGGGCTCAGTATTCTCACCCCTTAAATCTTCCCACTCATTGTACCACTGATTCGCTACCTCCTTCAGTTGATAATCCGTTAATTCAACCCCTTCTACCTCATATACATGCATCACTCAAAAGATTTTTGCCATCTCATCTACAAACTCTTATGGATCCTCCTCCACCTTTATGCTCATAAAATTAGGCAGGTTTAACCTCATAAACTAACTTACTCGTGAAGTCTCAGATGCTCTAGGTGCATACCCAACATTCTCTGACCACTGGGTCTGTGAAGCCACCAACTGTGCAAGCATGTGCATCAACTGCTTGAACTTAGCATTTGATATCTCCCTCTCGAGAGGTTGGGTATGGTTAGTTCCAATTAGGGGTCTCTAGGTGCCCTGGGTGGGTTGGTCTAGACAGGAGATACTCCTGAAGAAGTAGTAAATTTAGTGGTATGAGCCCTGTTACATGTCCATATCCCATGAGTGGGACGGACATCATAAGTCTAGGAGTTCTAATCATTAGAGCAACGAGGAGGAATGGCTGCTTTCCTGAAATACAAGAGATCATTGATTAAAGGACAGTTCAGATTCTAAAGCATGAACTAAACCATAAAGAAGGGAAACATTCCTAAATTCCTAGTATCCTCCTGCCTATAAGTGTGTCACACTACACACTCATAAGCAAGACTCTACCCAAAGTGATTTCTTAGAAACCCTGGGACTATAAACTGCCCTCTGATACCAAGTTTGTCACGACCAGAGCTGGGACCTTAGCTTTGATGAATATCCTGAACCATGAAGGCCCGGATGCCCTTCTCTATCTGGTAATCACGTACAATATTCATACAACAAAAAAAAGATATGGAGAACGTAAATCAATATAGAACCATGGTCATACTCTGAGTTTAAAATAATAATGAAGACTAAAATTCAACAACATCTAGATAGTATCTAACTCAGTCTGCAAAATCTCTACTACATATAAAACAAAGCTGTCTGAAAACTAGGACAAGGCCCCAAGTGGACCAATACCAACATAAATAACAAAAGTCTGAAAGACATAGGCCTTTCGAAATAAAGGAGGCTTACCAACTGCACACTTCACTTCAATCTGGAAAATCTACGGCTTAGCAAGACCTCTAGACTGAGCCTCAGACCCTGAAAGGTAGGGGTTAATACAATTGTACTGGTATGCAGAGCAAATCTAAAATAACAATGTTTTTGTTTAACATAAGTAAGAGCAATTTGAAAACAGTTCATAAACATAACATATGATGAGAAAATACATCGGCATATTTAAAAAGCTCTGAACAATCATCTGAAAACACTATGACTAACTCTTTATTTTACTTTTGTGCTAGATGGTATACCCTACAACTCAAAAATTCTATGGGCTATATGGAATCTGCTCTTAACTCGGCAGCCAAGCCCCCAACCCAAGTTTGCCACAAGAGCTGGAGTCTTTGTCTCTCTGTACGCCATAGGGCACTAGGCCAACATATAATCCCACTTGGGGAAAATAATGAACCCGTATCGGCAAAACTTGATTTTGGGATATGAGTTACATGAAATCAAGACTTCTTCAGGCAACCACCTAACCCTCTTTAAGCCCATTTTTAACTCTTTAAAATATGTATTATCTGAAATCAAACTCTAAAAAGTCTAGCTCTATTATGGTTTACATTTATATGGTATCGCCTTACCATTGACTTGCAAGTCACATCTCTTAGCCATTATTAGCATATTAAAATCTCTCTTTTCAAAACATAAGTGTGGGACTACCATATCAATAAATCAGTTCAAAAAACTATTTCTTTAAATTCATGTGAACACATGCAAGGAACTTTCTCTTTGTCAAAATTTCAATAACATAAGGTGATCATGTCAATTTACTCAATAACATGCAATTCTCTCTTTTAAACAAGCATATAGGTATAAGAAAAAACTCCCTCTCATCATCTCTAAATTATGTCAAATACTTAGATATTGAAAAGACAACTTTCAAATCATAAACCGTGTACTTCAAATCATTCCCAATAAGTTTATAAACTCTAATTCAATAAAAGAGAGGGATTTTAAATATAATGCTCTAATAAAATCTTTAATTTCATACATATACATATAGGTATAAATCAATTTAAGGTAAAAGACCAAAAGGGCAAAACAATTCTACCATTAAAAATGATTCTAATGCTTAACTTATAACATAGGATCCAAAACCCCTTTATAAACTCATGCTTGATATCTTTAAATCATATTCAAGAGATTCAACAAGCCCATGTAGTTTTAGCATAAACCCCATGTACCTTAAATTATGACTTTTGGATGAAGTCTTGCTTTAGGGATGCTATTCGAACTATTGATGGGTGATTCTTAAAGCTCTTGTTCTAGGGATTCCGATTCATGAAGAAATTTTGAAAAGTGACAGTTAAATTTTGAGTTCTCTTGGACTTTTGGGTTGAAACAATAGAAAGTGTTCTTGAGTGATTTGTGAGAAAATATCATGTATTTTGGTGATTTGGGGATTAAATCCCATGTTAAAGCTGAAAAAGGGTGGGGAAAATGACTAAATTGCCCCTCCTTGGACACGGATTTTAAAAAAATCTGAAACAACTGAGCATCGACGCGATTGGCGATGTTATACCTAACACGCCGCGCCCTAATTGCGCCAAGCCTCAATACTTTTGCCTGGCAGTTCCTACACAAAAATTGACCAACGTGATGGGTTACGCGGTGTGCTAAGATTGCATTGGTCCACTATTTGGGGACACCAAACAAGGTCTAAACACAGCCCAAAAAATCTAAAACCTGTTCGGGAACACCTATTGACCTCCCTAATCATGATTTAGCTAAAATGTTAACTATTAAAGGTCGGGAAGGTCGTGAAATAATTCTTCAAAGATTTGGAGCTCAAAATTAGACTAAGTCCCTTTCTATATTTAGAAAACATTTTAGATGAGCACCCCTCTAAGCATACCATGAAGTGATACCGAGTCAGGAAAACCACGGGGTGTTACAGGTGTCAAATGGGTCTATAGAACAAAGTTCAATCTAGATGGCTCTATCTTTAAACGTAAAGCCAGACTCGTAGTTTATGGTTATTCCCAGCAGCCTGTAGTAGACTTTCGAGATGCATTTGCTCTTGTCGCGAGGCATGAAACAGTAAGATTTCTAGTCGCTCTTGCAGCACAATACAAGTGAAAAATCTATCATTTAGACGTTAAATCTGCATTTCTAAATAGATTTCTTAAAAAAGATATTTATTTTGAACAACCTGAAGTTTTTATAGTAGCAGAAGTGAAGAACAACAAGCCTATATTCTAACCAAGGCTCTTCCCATAAACATGTTTGACTTTCAAAGGTCGTTGCACGGAGTTTCATTGAAAAATCATAAGAAAGAGTGTTAGGAAATTAAGATTTATCTAGAAACTCCTAGTTAGTAGATATTTTCGTAGTAGAAACTCCTAGATATTAGATATTTTTTGGAGTGGATTCCTCTAGAATATCCTAGTGTAGTATCTTGAATAAATATCTTGTAGAATTATCTAGATATTCTAGAGTAGTAGAAGATAAGGATGACTAGATTTTTCGTGTAGATATATATAGAAGGATATTTAGAATCATCCATGGACTAGTATAAATAGGAGACACATTGTGCATTTGTAACCATCCAGAAAAATAGAAATCACTCAAAAGTTTCAACTTTCCCCTTCCCTACAGTCTCTTTTGTAGTAATTTACAGTTGTAATTTCCCTATATTTTTGTCCTTGTAGCTTTATTCTTTACGTTCCCTTTATTTTGATATGGTATCAGAGCCTATTTCTTACGGGATCTGAAGTTATTTTTGTTGATTGGCTCATCTTATTTTTAGATCCTTTTCTTGGATCTATTTACTAAAAAGACATGGAACCAGAAAATCAACCAACAATGGGTCCTCCAATTTTCTCGGGGGACAATTACCATATTTGGGCCATTGAAATGAAGGCTTATTTGAAGGTTCTCAACTTGTGGGATATCTTTAAGAGAGGAGTACCTGTTGTCCAGCCATTGAGAGACAACCCAACTCTCAATGATATCAAAAAGTATGATGAGTTGGTGACTAGATCTCAAAGCGCTCTCACTTGCATACATTCAAGCCATACGGAAGTGATGTTTACAAGGATTATGGCTTATGTGATAGCCAAAGAATCCTGGGATAAGCTAAAGGAGGAGTTTAAAGGCAGCAACAGAGTTAAGTCTGTTAAGGTCTTAGCTTTGAAGAGGGAGTTTGAACTCTTGAAGATGAAGGATTTGAATAGTGTGAAAGAATACTCTTTCAAGCAGATGGATATTGTGAACCAAATAAGGATACTTGGTGAAAACTTTTTGGATTAGAAGGTTTTAGAGAATATCATGGTCATCCTTTCGGATAAGTTTGAATTAAAAATCTCATCTATTGAAGAGTCTTGTGACTTGACTACTCTTTCAATAGCTGAGTTGATCCCTAAATTGCAAATCCAAGAGCAACGGGTAACCATGAGAAGCGAAGGGACAATCGAAGATTCCTGTCAAGTAAGGCATAAATTCAAGAAACAAAAAGAAGGCAAAAAGTCTCTTTAGACCACTCTGGAGATATCGTCGAGAAGAGAAAAAATTCTACCTTGTGGCATTGGTAAGAAGATAAACCACTTGGAGTAGAATTGTTGGCAGAAGTCCAAGAGGTCTCTTATTCAATACAGATACTAAAAGAAGTATGGGCATATTGAGAAGTATTTCAGGCAAAAGCAAACTCAAAGTGGTCAGTCTTTCCAACGAGTAACTTTTGCAAAAAATTACCAAGTTGAAAAAACACAGGAGGAGGTAGTCATGGCTTCGCACACATCACATGATGATTGATATAATTGGTATGTCGATAGTGCGTGCACATAGTATATGGTGATTGAGCAAAATCTGTTTGTTAGCTTGGAAAGGTCTGATAGGACCAAAGTGAAGCTTGGAGATAGTGCACTGCTGCAAGCTCAAGGAAGAGGATCGGTGAAATTCCCTACAAACAAAGGTATGAAAATTATAAATAATGTTCTTTATGTGCCAAGCTTGACTCAAAAGTTGTTTAGTGTTGCTCAGTTGCTTCACAATAATTATTCACTTACTTATAAGGATAAAAAAATGTGTCATTTATGATACTAAAGGTTATGAAGTAGATAAAATTAGGATGATTGGTAATTCTTTTCCAATTTCATGTTATTCTGCTTAAAGTTGCTCTTTCAATATTGAAATGAGTGATACTTGGCTTTGGCATAAAAGATTCATTCATTACAACCTTAGTTCATTGGTGTATATGCAATCCAAGGGTATGGTGCTTGATGTACCCAAAATTCACATGTATCGAGATGTTTGTGAGTCATGTCAATTTGATAAATTGCATAGATGATCCTTTCCTAAAGGAAGTCTTGGAGGGTGAAAGAAAAGCTAGAGTTGGTTCATACAAATATATGTGGATCAATGAGGATGGCTTTTTTGAGTGGGAATAAACATTTTATTCTCTTTATAGATGATCTAACTCGAATGACATGGGTCTATTTTCTAAGTACCAAAGTTCAGGTGTTCTCTATTTTCAAAGAATTCAAGGCTATGGTAGAAAGGGAGAGTGGCTGCCAATTAAAGTATATCCAGTCACTTCACACCAGTTCAGAAAATATTGTAAAGATATGGGTATTCAACAACAATTTACTGTTAGCTACACTCCAAAATATAATGGGGTTTCTGAATCAAAGAATAGAATAGTGATAGAGATTGCGAGATGCATGTTCGCAGAAAAGAACATGCCTAAATATTTTTAAGCTACGGCAATCAATAGTGTCATCTATTTTCTAAACATATTACCAACTAGAGCACTTCAATACATGATGAAATTCGAAGCATGGTGGGATATAAAGTCGTCTGCGAGATACTTGAAAGTTTTTGGTTCAGTCTGCTATGCACATGTTACAGATGTTAAAAGAGGCAAATTGGATAACAAGGCAGAACTCTATATTTTGTTGGGCTATAGCATAACTACAAAAGGGTACAAAGTGTTTAATGTTTATTTGAAGAAGGTGCTTATCAGTAGAGATCTTACGGTGGACTAGTCTAGCCATTATGATTGGGATCGAGGTATTGTTATAAATAACTAAGATGGGAGTACTTCAGTTGCAGCTCAAAATTTGTAGATGAGTGATATTTCTTCCAGTCCTATTACTGGAGCAAGACACTTTTCAAATTTTGAATTGACAACTGATTCTCCAGTTTTGAAGACCAGATCGCTAGCTGAAGTTTATGAGCAATGCAATTTGCTCTTGTCGAACCATCTTTCTTTAAAGAAGCAGTGGATTATAAAGCTTAGATTTCTGAAATAGGGGAGGAGCTTGCCATGATTAATAAAAATAATACTTGGGAGCTGGTTGATAGGCCCGAACAAAAGAACATCCTTGGTGTCAAATGGGTCTATAGAACGAAATTCAATCCAGATAGCTCCATCTTCAAACATAAAGCCAGACTCATAGTTAAAGGCTATTCCCAGCAGCCTGGAGTAGACTTTGGAGATACTTTTGCTTCTTTTGGAAAGCATGAAACAGTAAGATTTCTAGTTGCTCTTGCAGCACAATACAAGTGGAAAATCTACCATTTAGATGTCAAATCTGCATTTCTAAATGGATTTCTTGAAGAAGATATTTAAGTTGAACAACCTAAAGGTTTTATAGCTACAGAAGTGAAGAACAACAAGCTGATATTCTAACCAAGGCTCTTCCTATAAACAAGTTTGAGTTTCAAATGTCGTTGCAGGAGTTTCATTGAAAGATCTTAAGGAGGAGTTTTAGGAAATTAAGATTTGTCTAGAAACTCCTAGTTAGTAGATATTTTTGTTGTAGAAAATCCTAGATATTAGATATTTTTTGGAATAGGTTCTTCTAAAATATCCTAGTGTAGTATCTTGAATAAATATATGGTAGAATTATCTAGATATTTTAGAATAGTAGAGAATAAGGATGACTAGATTTTTCTTGTAGATGTATCTAGAAGGATATTTAGAATCATCCATGGACTAGTATAATTAGGAGGCACATTGTGCATTTGTAACCATCCATAAAAATAGAAATCACTCAAAAGTTTTAGCTTTCCCCTTCCCTACAGTCTCTTTTGTAGCAATTTACAGCTACAATTTCCCTATATTTTTGTCCTTGTAGCTTTGCTCTTTACGTTCCCTTTGTTTTTGACTAAAATACTACTTCTAGTCATGTGATTTTATAGATATGTTAGGATGATTAAAATTATATGAAAATGTGTGTAAGGAGTAATAAAATACAACAATTACAAATAAATCTTGTGACAAGAAACATCAATGGCGGGCGTGTTTTGATTGCAATTCCTGTTAAGCAATCACCAATAACTTTTGAACTTTGGATAGTTGTTACCAAACTTCCAACAAAGTCACAAATAATCATACATATCCTTGACTCCAAAAAACTAAATTCTCCCTTGTTCCAAATTAGTTGTCGACCTTACTAAAAACAGATATTCCTTAATACTTGTCATTTCACAAAACCAAGACATAATTACTTGTTGTTTTTCACCTTCACTCTTAATCATAAATATGGAGAGATATCAACATAGTGTGCAAAAGAGAAGTATTAAATAGAAAAAATTAATAAATAAGGGCAATGTAGTCAATTTAGCATGTAGTTAATGTTTTTTAAAAAGGAGTGCAAACAAAAATGGTGATAACTATTTAGGCGGAGAAATTATAGAAGAAAAAAGACTACACATCCTTTTTAGGACTTTAATTATACCAATATAGATAGAAAAAAAGTACATAATCAGTACACAATTTAAAATTCAAGAGTCTTATATACCCTTTGCTGGTGTACAAAGGCCGGTCCACTGTAGCCAAGGTTGGTGTTACATAATGTTGTAGTTGAGATTGAGAATTAGTCATATAATAAAGTGGTTAGTCAATTATTTATTGCTAAATGAGAAACAGAAACTAAACATACAATGAATTATTTGAGCTTGAGATTTCAAGTTATTTATAATAAAGGATAAAATCAACTTATATTTTTAAATTTCAAATCTAGTAGTTCCTTCCCTTTAGGGCTCTGTTATATTTAGGTTATATATAGATAATTATTAACCTCTTAGTTAATCTCTTTGTTGTATAGAATCTATATATACTCAGTCTACAATCAATGAAAACCATCGTTCCTTTTATTCCAGTAACAGTATTTACTTCATTTGGTATCCAGAGACAATTAACCCTCATGAGTATAATTCTTTTGATAAGACCTACCACTCTTTCCATCAAAATAACCAACAACAATGATATAATAACACTCTAAATATCCAGTTGTGTGACTCTGCATGTCCTAATCACACAATCACCTACAAGCCCCAGCAAACTATGTTCCTTGGCTTTCAACTCAAGAGGCTCCTTGTATTGTTGATACTGGCACCACTCATCATATGGACTCAGATGATCAAAACTTTAGTGATGTGCACAACTACCACGTTCCAAAGGAGATAGCAATGGGAGATGGTAGCAGTATTCCAATATCTTAAATCAGTAACACTAACATAAATGAATCAAATAAGCAATTTAAGCTTCTCAATACCTTATGCTCTTATTCTATAAAAAAAATAACTGTATTTCTTTTTCTAAATTTTCCTGTGATAACCACACCTCCATTGAATTTTTCCTTTTTTTCTTATCTTGTGAAGGATCTGAGTATGGGGGCGCCTCTATTTCGGGGGCAGAATAGAGATAGGTTGTATGTGTCCGTCAGGCAGTGGGCGTCATTCACCACAATGCAATATTGTCATTCCTCTATACCTGTGGCATCGGCATTTAGGTCATCCAAGTCATCATAAGTTAAATAGAATTTTGCATCAGTTTTCTCTTCTACTTTCACATTCTAGAGCCAATTTATTTTCTAATTCATGTTATTCTAATAAAATGCACAAGTTACCTTTATCTAAAAATTCATTGCAAAGTCAACGATCATTGAAAATTATTTATAGGGATTTATGTGGGTCTTCTCCTATTTTATCAATTGATATCAAGAGATATTATGTCTTATTTGTTGACCAGTACTCAAAATACATGTGGTTGTTCACTATAAAATCAAAAAAGGAAGTTGTTGATGTCTTTCAAGCTTTACATCCCTTACTTGAGTGACGATTTCAAACTAAAATTTTGTCTCTCTACACCGATAGTGATGGTGTGTTTCAAGGTTTATCCTCATATCTCAAAATTCATGATATTGAACATTTAGTGACACCTTCCTACATACCCAAAGAATGGCACCAGTTGAACGTCGTCACAGGCATGTTATTGAGACGGCCAAAACCTTATAGTACCAAGCCTCCTTGCCCCCAATGTTTAGGAGTTTTGTCTGTCACCAAGCAGTCTACCTTATAAACCGTCTAACAACTCCAAATTTACAAAATAAATATATATGAAATTCTATATCACGAGTCTCCAAAGTATGAATCCCTTAGATTTTTTGGTTATTTATGGTACCCATGGATCAAACCATACGACAAAAATAAATTAGAGCGAAGATCTAATCCCAGTTGTGTATTTTAGGATTTTTCTAATAAACATTATTACCACCAATGTCTTGATCTCATTAAAAATAAATTGTACTTATCAAGGATGTTCTATTTCTAGAAGATACCTATCCTTTTCAAATGTCTTCCAATTTAAAACTCAAATAGAGAGATAATATTGCTTGGGAGATTTGTTCTGATGTTCAACCTATGAATCATAAACCATCAAGTTCAGTTCTTGTCATCCACTCCCAAATGCTCTACCCGTGTAGTCTCCACTGCCCAGCTCAATGTCTTCCACATCAAAAGGTATCTCCATTGGATCAAGTATAAACTTATATTCTCCTTTGTTGCCACCTGCAATTCCACCCCTACCCAATAATACTCAACCACCACCATCATTCAAACCATTAATCACCTATTAATATAAAAATTGTCCACATCCAAACACCTCATTGATGCCACTTCCTTATAGCTTACCTTCTCAATCACCTAATTACAACCCTTCCCAGAGCACACTTACTTTGACTCCACCCATTCCTTCACCTGTGGTGACCACTTTAACTCATCCTATGGCCACACACTCTAAATGAAATAATCTCAAACCCAAGCACTTTAGTGTAAGTGTCCAACTCTCCTTGCCATTTGTTCCTTGTACATATAAACAAGCATGTTCTCACCCTCACTGGAGAAAAGCCATGAAAGCTGAATTTGATGCCCTTGTTAGGAATCGAGATTTGGTTCTAGTTTCTCCTTTAATGAATGTGGTTGAGTGCAAGTGGTTGTTTTGTATAAAACATAAATTTGATGGTTCCATGGATAGGTACAAAGCTCGGCTTGTTGCAAAGGGATTTACCCAGCATCCAAGATTAGACTACCATTCAACCTTTAGCCCGGTAGTCAAACCAGTAACTATTCGTTTGGTGCTTACCATTGCGACGCTATATAACTGGCCTATCCATCGATGTCAATAATTCCTTGTTACAAGGATGTATTGAGAAAGAATTTTATATGAGGAAGCCACCAGGCATTGAAGATCGAAGCCTCTCCACCCATGTCTACAAGATGAACAAAGTGATTTATGGCTTGAAAAAAGCTCCCCAAGCATGGTACACTGAGCTCAAAAATTATTTGTTAACTGTTGGGTTTACTAAGTCTCAATCTGATTCTTCTTTATTATTTTGCATAATCTTGGGTTCATTGTCTATGCTCTTAGCGATACAGATGATATAATCATCATTGGAAATCAAATTCATGGGGTTCGTCATATAATAGAAGGTCTTTCCAATCGCTTCTCTTTGAAAGACCTTGGACAGCTCCATTATTTTTTGGGTGTTAAGGTTATCTCTTTTGCTGATGGTCTTGTTTTGTCCCAACACAAGTATATTATGGATCTTTTAGATGATGTTGACATGATAGGCTGTAAAGGAGCACTTACAGCTATGACTTCAACTACCATTTTGACAGCTTCAGTGAATGATCCTCCAACTGATGGTACTTATCGATGGGTAATAAAGAAGTTTCACTACTTATCCTTTACACGTCCTAATGTTGCCTTCACAGTTATCAAGGTTTCTCAATTTATGCAAATCCCACGTCAATTTCACTGGAAAGAAGTCAAGCGGTTACTTCGTGATCTTCGCCATACCTGCCAATATGGTATAAGGATTACAAAAGCTCCAGATTCTCGTTTGGTTGTTTATTCTAATTTGGATTGGGCTGGTGATCTAGAACATCGCACCTCTACATCTGGTTATGTTATTTTCATAGGTTGCACACCAATTTCCTGGTCCTCAAAGAAACAATACTCAATATCTTGATTCTCTACAGAAGCTGAGTATAGAGGTGTGGTTGTTGCTGTTGTAGAAACCAACTGGCTCACAAATGTTCTTCGTGAACTTCATCTTTCACTTAAAAGGGTTCCGCAGGTTTTTTGTGATAATATAAACACCACTAACATTTGTTACAATCCAATTTTTCATAGTAGGACGAAGCATGTTGCCATTAATTTCCACTTTATTCGTGAACAGGTCCAGAATAAAGATATTGAAGTACATCACCTTCACTCAGTTGATCAAGTGGCTGACATAATCACAAAACCACTTCCAAAAGCCTCTTTTGTACAACAATTATCCAAGTTGGGTGTTGTTGACACTACCAACTTGCGGGGATGTAATAAAGGATAAAATCAACTTCTATTTTTAAATTTCAATTTAGTAGTTCCTTCCCTTTAGGTCTCTTTTGTATTTGGGTTATATGTAGATAAGTATTAACCTTTTCTTAGTTTATCACATTGCGGTATAGAATCTATTTATACTCAATCTACAATCAATGAAAAACATCATTCCTTTTATTCCAGTAATAGTATTATACTTTATAATTTTACCTAATCATACAAGCAAAATCATGGAAAAGATCATACAAAGTTAATTATATGAAAAAAGACCATTAAGAGAAAATGTTGACCAATTCCAAGTTGGACATTGAAACTTGCTAGTTTCATGATTTGTTCTGGATGACGATTACAACTGCGACAGTATATAATGCATCAGATCTCATCCATTCCAATAAAGAAAACAAGTATTTCAGACCATTACTAAAATTGATCACTTCCAAAGTCCATTCAAGAAAATACTAAGTATTGGACATGAACTGAAATGAATCAAGTCTTGGTACATCAGTTACTAACCCCAACGTTATGAATTAACTAAATGGATAGAAACAAGGTATAAATGTCTTGAGGATCAATCCATCATATGAGGTCTCTACATATTAATATTCTGGTCAACCTGTCTCTCACTGCAAAGAAGATTATAAATGTTAAAAGAAAGAGGATTATAAATGTTAAAAGCAATATTGGAAAACATATTGTGAGAGGGAATTTAATGTAGGAAACAAGTTAATGAATTTTTATATAATCACATATTCTAAAATAGCATACCTTTGTAGTGTACCTCAAGATTGTCTTCTCCCATCGTTTCTGCAACACCTTAATCTTGAGCACCAACTCTATAAGTTGAGGGCTTCCCCACACTGAAATAAACTTAAATGAAGCAATATCCCCAAAACTTTCTTGGATATATTTTAGCTTAGTGCAATAGTATTTAAGTAATTCCTCGAGAGCATGGGAAAGGATTGATCTGCAACGTGCCATTCAGAAAAAGACATATTATCGAATTTTAGAGATTTGAGATTCTCAAAGGTGACTTCTGCCATGTTCCATTCTTCACCACCATGGATGCTTGCCCTTACTAGTCCAAGCCTTTGAAGGTTGGGTAGTGATCTCCCAATTCTTGACAGTGCATCTACTGTCAGATCGAACCCACTGCACACAAAATATGCTGAAACTTTTTAAAGTTTATTAAGAACATCAAATCTTGGAAAGTAAATATGCTCTACTGAACAATCCATTGATTTACTAATGCAGAATCCAAGGGTTCGAAGATTGGGAAACCTTGTGAAAATATCCTCTGAGCCTCCCGAACAGGAAAAGTTGAGAAGATCTATTGTTGTCAGATTCTCTAACTTTGTTGGTTCGTCAATATCTGAATCAAAGAAAGAACAATTATAGATGGACGCACATTGTAGCTTTACAAGACACCAGATACTAGGCGATAATACCATGTCTGTTCCACCATTCCTCACTACCAGAGTTTCTAGATTCCGTAGGTTTGAAAATGATAGAGGGAGAGCTTTTGCCTCTGTCCGGATGATTAAGCACCTCAAATAAGCAAGCATGCCTATTTCATTCATCAAAAAATCTGTGAAATTTACATCCGTCAGGTCCATCATTTTAAGAAGCCTCAGGTGTCTTAAGTGAAAGTTGTATTGAAGGACATTGTTATACAGATACTCACGATTCACGTGTATCTTCAAAGAGAAAAGGTGTTTAATAGAAGGATTTTTCTCATCTGTATTGAACAGGAATGGAATTTCATTCGAATGAAGATGTCATCATAATGAATGGTCATCCCACGTAGCATTGGATCTGAAGAAGAAGAAGAAGAGGAGGAGGAGGAGGAGGAGGAAGACAAAGCACTTGAACTTGTGATGTCAAAAACCTTTTCCTCTCTAGCTTTAATCGAACAGAAGTCATGCACCAGATCATGAATTTGGCATCTCTTTTTGCTACCACCTCTCACTATTACCAAGCTACTAGAAACTAACTCATCCACATAAACCTTCATTACTTCTTCCGCACTTTTCAAATCAGTTAGTTCCACAAGTCCTTGAGCACTCCGTAAGTCTTTCAACTCGGATATTACCATATATTTGTCCTTCGGATAACTTGCAAGGTGAGGAAATCAAGGCTTTAGGTAATCTGACAAATGGTCATAACTTAATTGTATAACCTTTACCACTTTCTTTGTATCCTTAAAAATAAAGGAACTCAAATTATTGAGAGCTTCAAGCCACAAAAATTCTTTCTTTTCCTTCCTTGAAATGACTCCACCAGTTAGAAACTCACTTACATCAAGGAACAATACACATATAAAATCAAGAAAAAAATCTGGAAATAAAATAGATGATACATAAATTTAACGTGGAAACCCAAGTTGGGAAAAAACCATGGGCAACGACAAGTTATTCACTATATGGAAGGTATAGTACAATCAAATCCTCAAGAATTCAAAATATGAAGGAATGAGGATAAAGAAGATTTTGATCTTCAGTACAAGAAAGACACTACCTCAAGCAGTTACATAGAAAACTATATATATCACCAAAACATACAGAAAATACCCCTGAGAAATAGGCTGTACTTTCAGAAAAAACAACTGGCGACCAATAACTGCATCATGATCTGCTCAACTTCCTAAAACTGGGCAAGTGCCAAGAACCAAGCTGGAACATGGAGGCATATTGAGGCATAATCAGCAGAGAGTCAAAAAATTGGAGGCAACTCTAACAATCTCCACCTTGACTCACATTTAGTAGATTCTCGTCATTACCATAAAAGCCCTGAAGGGCAATCAAGTTTTGTAAACACTAGCTAAATTCAAAAAATGTTTGAACTTAGCAATGGGAAGTAGCTTAGTAAGAATATTTGCCGGATTCTCCGAAGTGTACACTTTCTTAACTATAATCTCTCCGGCAGTCATTGTATCTCTGATATAATGATATTTCACAATAATATGCTTAGTCTTGGAATGATAAGCATCATTTTTTGTTAGATATATTACACTCTGACTATCTAAGAACACAACAGTAGTATCTTGTGAAACACCAAGCTCAAGAATAAGACCACGTAACCATGTAGCCTCTTTCACACCTTTAGTAGTTGTAACGTACTCCACTTCTGTAGTGGATAAAGCTGTAATAGATTGCAAAGATGCTTTCCAACTAATAGAACCAGAACATAAAGTGAATTTGTACCCAGACAGAGATCTGCGCCTATCAATATCACCACCATAATCAGAATCAACAAACCTAACAACATCATTAGATGTCACCTTGTTCCTATCAAAGACCAAGCCAAGATTAATCGTACCTTTCAAGTATCGAAAAATTCACTTCACCATATCCCAATGATACTTTCCAGGATTGTGCATATACTGACTTACCATACTCACTGTGTATGCAAGATCGGGTCTAGTACATACCATGGCATACATGAGACCGCCAACTACACTGGAGTAGGGAATATTGGACATTATTTCAATCTTTTCCTCTGTTTTAGGATAGAATTCAGAAGATATCTTAAAGTGAGATGCTAGAGGAGTTGAGACAGACTTGCTCTTACTCATATTGACCTTGTCAAGGATTTTATGAACGTATTTTTTCAGAGACAAGTATAGCTTTCCAGCTTGTCATTCTCTATAAATCTCCATTCCCAAAATCTTCTTTGCTGCACCAAGGTCCTTCATTTCAAACTCATTACTTAGTTGAGACTTAAGCTTATTGGTCAAAGACATGTCTTTTGAAGCAATCAACATGTCATCCACATATGATAACAAGTAAATAAAGGAACCATTTGAAGACTTTTGAAAATACACACAATTATCATATTGACTTCGTGTGTAGCCTTGACTAACCATAAAAGCATGAAATCGCTTGTACCACTGCCTAGGTGCTTGTTTAAGTCCATACAAGGACCTTTTCAAATGGAAAACACATTGTTCATTGCTAGGAATAACAAAGCCCTGAGGTTGCTTCATATAAATTTCTCGCTCCAATTCTCCGTGTAGAAAAGTCGTTTTAACATCTAATTGCTCCAATTCCAAGTCTAATAATGCGATGAAGGCAAGAAGCACTCTAATGGAAGAATGACGAACAATGGGAGAGAAAATTTCATTAAAATCAATGCCTTCCTTTTGATCAAAGCCTCGAACAACTAAATGAGTTTTCCATCTAGCATCTTCAACACCAGGAATTCCTTTTTTCCATTTGAAAATCCATTTGCAGCTTAATTCACGACGGCCTTTAGGAAGTTCATATAACTCCCATGTCCCGTTCTTATGCAAACTTTTAATTTATTTTTGCATTACTATCAGCACTGGGATGAATTACAACTGTTGATTGCCTCCGAATATGAAGTAGGTTTAACTCCTTCAGAAATCTCTTGTGCAACTGTAAGTGCATAGGCAATTAGACCATCATTATCACTGTATCAGTTGGGCTTTCTAATAACTCTCCTTGGTCTATTATGAGCAATAGAAGAATCATCCATCAATTGTGGCTCAACGGGATGGGTGGTACTAGAATCTTGTTCATCAACATGAATATCATTGCTACATTGTGGGTCTGTAGAAAAGTTAGGGTCAACCTTCTGAGATGTAGTTCTCACGTCTAACTCCACCTTCTCACTAGTATCTTGTGGATCACCTATACTAGGAGATAATACAGAAGACTCTTTTCCAAACCACAATAGATTATTTTCATTAAAAGTGATGTCTCTACTCAAAATTATTTTTCAAAAATTAGGACACCATAAACGATACCCTTTAGACTCAGAAGCATAGCCAAGAAATAAGCATTTCACAACCCAAGGAGCTAACTTTCCATCATTAACTTGGGCAAAAGTAGGGCATCCAAATACTTTTAAATTAGAGAAATCCACCGGATTACCTGACCAAACTTCTTCTGGAATTTTGAAGTTAATGGATGAGTGAGGAGATCGATTGACAAGATAACAAGCTGTAGAATTGCCTCGGCCCAAAAATCACGATGATGCCATAGTCCCGCATTAGAAAGCATACAACGAGATCTTTCAAGAAGAGTTCTATTAATACGTTCCACAACTCTATTTGTTGGGGCTTCCCAATAAGAGTTTTGTGTCTAGCAATACCATGACTCGTGCAAAACTTATTAAAATCTGACTCACAAAACTCCAAGCCATTATCAGTCCAAAGTTTTTTAATCTTCTTTGAAGTTTGATTCTCAACAAGAGCCTTAAAGTTCTTGAACTTAAGAAAATTTTTATTTTTATGTCTCAAGAAATAAACCCAGACTTTGCGAGAGAAATCATCTATAAGGGTCATCATGTAGCATTTTCCTCCGAGAGATGTAACCTTTGAAGGCCCCCATAAATCAGAATGAATATAATCAAGAAGACCATATGTGTGATGTATAACTGCTGAAAAACTCACTCTCTTTTGTTTTCCAAATATGCAATGTTCACAGAAAACCAATTTCCCAGTAACTTAATTATCGAGAAGACCTCTTTTGATAAGAAGAGACATACCTTTCTCACTCATATGACCCAAGCGCATATGCCATAAACGAGTGAGATCATCATCAAATAATGATGTGGAAATTGCTGCAGATCCTGTCACAATTGAACCTTGCAAGTAATAGAGAGTCCCACGTCTTATTCCTTTCATCAAGACGAGATCAGTTTTTGAAACCTTGAGAATTCCACCTTCTGCTGAATATTTACATCCAAGAGATTCAAGAGTACCCAAAGAAATCAGGTTGTATTTCAAGCCAGGAATATGACGAACATTGGTCAAGGTTCTGATAACGCCATCATGGGTCCTTATTTGTACATTACCAATCCCAAGGGCATCATTCCCCATTAGGACAACACCTAATTCAGCTTTTTCATATGTTGAAAAGCAATCCTTACGAGGACACATATGATACGTACATCCAGTATCAAAAACCCATTCAGAAGAGTTCTTCTTATCAGTAGAGACAGCTAACAAAACATCACCTTCGGAATCATATTCAGCAACTCCGGCTTCAGTAGTTTTCTACAATATTTTGTTATTTTCTTCTCTCTTCTTTTTATTCTTCAGTTTTTTGCATTCAGAAATAACATGCCCAGGTTTCTTGCAGTAATGAAATGTCTTGCCGGAATAACACCCTTTGTTCTATGATCTACCTCTAATAAACAAGCCCTCTGTTTTATCTTCTAAATGAACTTCAAGATCAAATTTTTCTTTGGACAACAAATTTGATTGAACATCTTCATAAGATAAAGTTTCATGATTTCCATATAACATAATCTCCTTGAAGTGTTTATAGGTAGATGGCAGAGAGACAATTAATAAGACAGCCTTGTCTTCATCCTCAATTTTAACTTCTAAATTTTTCAGATCTATTATAATTGAATAATATGCATCAAGATGAGATTGGATCAAAGAACCTTCAGACATACGAAGCGTGTATAAACGCTCTTTGAGACGGAGCTTATTGGAAAGGCTTTTGGTCATATAAAGAGACTCAAGTTTCAACCAGAGACTTGCAGCAGTAGTCTCATGAATAACCTCCCACAAAACCTCTTTGGAAAGACTAAGTTGAATTGCAGAGAGTGCCTTTTCATCCAACTCCTCCCATTGTTCGTCGTTCATAGAATCAGGCTTCTTAGACTTGCCATCTAAAGCCTTCTTCAAATCGTTGTGTGTGAGAACAGCCTTCATCTAGACCTTCAAGATACTAAAGCTAATTTTTCCATCAAATTTCTCGATATCAAACTTGGTTACAGTAGATATCATTGAACCTGGCTCTGATAGCATGTCAAGAAATGCACCTTGGGCCTAACTCAACCTCAAAAGCTAGCTCATAAGGGGAGGATTTCCCAAGTTTATATAAGCAAACCACTAGTCCATTCCCCAACTAATGTGGGACTTTTACCCACTCTAATACCCCCACTCACGCCCAGGCCTAATTGGCACTGGCGCATGGACCGGGAGCCCGAAACGGGAATGAACCTGGCTCTGATACTACTTGTTAGAAACTCACTTACATCAAGGAACAATACACATATAAAATCAAGAAAAAAATCTGGAAATAAAATAGATGACACATAAATTTAACGTGGAAACCTAAGTTGGGAAAAAACCACGGGCAACGATAAGCTATTCACTATATAGAAGGTAGAGTACAATCAAATCCTCAAGAATTCAAAATATGAAGGTATGAGGATAAAGAAGATTTTGATCTTCAGTACAACAAAGACACTGCCTCAAGCAGTTACAAAGAAAACTATATATATCACCAAAAATATATAGAAAATGCCCCTGAGAAATAGGCTGCACTTTTAGAAAAAATAACTGATGACCAGTAACTGCATCATGATCTACTCAATTTCCTAAAACTGGGCAAGTGCCAAGACTCAAGCTGGAACATGGAGGCATGTTGAGGCATAATCAGCAGAGAGTCAAAAAATTCGAGGCAACTCTAATACCACCGATCAAATCAAGTACCAAAGAAAGCCTATCACACTTTTGGGATATTTTTTCACCAACATCTTTTAGTTCATCAGGGCAACATTCTTCTACGAATACCTTTTTCTCTAATAACTCCCAACTTTCTTCTAGTCTTACCAATCGAAGATCAAGAGGATCACTGTGGGATATTCCATGCAAAGCCACTTTCTTTTTCTGACTTGTTAAAATAACTCTGCTTCCTTTCTGAAATTCAGTTGGAAAAGGCCTTGTTAGCTCATCCCATGTTGCAGCATCTAGGGGTGGGCATGGTATGGTATATACCGAATACCAGATCGAAATTAAAAAAATTTATACCGCGGTATTGATGTTATGGTATTTGGTAGGAATTTTAAATTATTTTGGTATTTGGTACGGTATTTGATATTTATGCAATAAATACCAAAATACCGTATACCGCACCGAAGTTTTTAATAACATATAAAACCCATATATATATATATATTATATTTAAGATTATTAAATATATTTATATATCATTGATTAGTCAATTGAACACAGAAGTAACTTTTATTCAGAAATAAATTTTTTGGGAAGCTTATTATTTAGGAGCACTATGCTTAAGTTTAGGTAATGTTTTTCAGAGTTTGTATCTCGGGCTATTCAATCGTGATTGAAATGTTAATTTTGTGTAATTGAGAAATAAAGATAGTTGTTACCCTAACATGATTGAGACATTTTTTAAATTTAAAGTTGTAGTTTTTCCATATGAATATATGTAATTAGAAATCAAATAAAGTATGGTTACCGAATTACCAAATCGTAAAATACCAACAACAACAACAACAACAACAAACCCAGTGTATTCCCACTTAGTGGGGTCTGGGGGGGTAAGATGTACGCAGTCCATACCTCTACCTCTGATGAAGTAGAAAGGCTGTTTCCGAAAGACCCCCGGCTCAAGTCACGAGATATCACACAAACACATAGTACAGCACAGCAGCAGATGACATAACATAGTCCAAATCGTAAAATACCAAATTTAAAAATACCGAACCATACTGAACTAATTTGGTATGGTAATGGTATTGTTCTTTTAGATACCAAAAACTGAAGTTACCATACCGAAGTTTAAAATACCGTACCATGCCCACCCCTTGTAGCATCCCACAAGTCATCCAAGAAAATAAGGTACCTCTTTCCAAACTGTCGTTTCTACAGCTTATTAGCAACGTCATCATCTATTTCATACTCACTGTCACTTTCTTCCAAACCATGTATTTGATTGAGAATTTTTTGCAACAACTTTTTCTCATTACTTTCCTGGTTGACTGCGCACCAAGCACGAACATCGAAATGATCAACAACAGATTTATCATTATATACTTTGTAAGCCAAAGTAGTTTTTCCAAGTCGTGGCATGCCGACTATGGAAATTACATCTATCTCCATTGGTCCGCTGGTGAGCTTCCTAATTATCCACTCAGTCTCCTCCTCAAAACCTATAATTATTTTACCAACTATTGATGACTTGTTTTCAACTTTCTTGTTGGGAGAGTTCACAAAAATTGTACTTGTGTTCTTGGAGATCTTTTCTTGTACCTCTTTTTATACAAGCTTGATTTTTCCTATGGTATCAGGAAATACGAAGATAAGCTGCAAGAGACCATTATCCTGACAATAATTGAGTTGATAGCATGTTCCACTGCATATGCCACATTTACGAGCCCAAAGATCTCTATTCCATTCTTGCTCAACTTTCCCAAAGAACGAATTTATGAGCTCTAGGTCTTCTTTCAGCTGACCGATTTCTTCTTTTATCAAAGCAACTGAATAAACATTAGAATTGAGCAAGTCATTTAAGTTTCTGAGTAGAAGAGTCATGAAGAGTGGTCCATCACTTAAGGGGAAGTGGAGCTGAGGTGACTCTGCAGGGGCTTTCAAGAAAACACTCTTCAGATCTTCATTCAGAAATTCAATATTTTCCAGCAAGTTTAGACTTGCACCACTTGTTCCGTTCATATTCTCTTCACTTTGTGCGTTCTTTTCTAAATTTCGAACAAGAATGAATACATCCTTGGTAAGTGCTCCAACATGTGCTAAGAGAACAAACTATTTTTCATGAAGGAGCACATCAGAAAGAATAATCAATAGGAACTCTATCAAGACATGAAAGTTGTACGCTGAAGGGCTCGGAGTAATATCATTAGTGATGTGCTGTTGTATACGAATCAGTGATTCTCTAAGAATGTCTAGAGATTCTTCTAAGAGTTGCTTGATGAAGCGTACAACTTCTGCCGACATTGAAGCTTTCAAGAACGTAGAACATATGTGCATAACATGCAGTTCAACAGGAATAACCTCCATAAGTAGAGTAGCTATCTTCAAATTAAATCAAGAGGCATCTGATTTGTCTGATACATCAAGTCGGTAATCCAAAAGAGTAGAAAAAATTTTACTACTTTCTGAGTCATAAGTTGAATCTGAGGTAAGACATATTCGATTATCTCATAATCAAAGCAACCATTTACTTTCAACCCATGGAAATCTCTTAAATTGCCAAATACTTTCTGAAGAAGCTCATATTGACTATTGAGTCATTGATGGTAAAATCAACTCAGAAAAACATTGGGGTAGATAGTGGAGATACATGAGGATGGCATCCAAAAGTTCAATCAAATGACCCTCGATCATGGTCACATGACTTGATTCAGCATAGCTATGTGAGCTAATACAACTTTTGATATTTTCCAGGAGGCGAGGAACGTCATGATCCTTTAATTTAACCAGTGTGTCTTCTCCACTCTGATGAAAAAGTGACTGGACCAGATCATGAATCTCTTTTGATATGCAAGACATGATTTGGCCATTACAACTTTCCGAAAACAAATAGTAATATTGATGAAAAAATGCAGACTAAATTGTCAGCTCTTCAATTTGATCCATATTAAGAACTGAACTTTGCACACGTCCATCATTTAACCTCTCTATAAAATCTAGAAGATTGGCAATGTCCTCACTAAGCACAACAGATGAAACCTGCCCAAAAAACGAACTGTTGTTTCAAATTGCCCATGATAATTTTTCTAACTTACAACAGGTAGCTATTGACAAACACATAAAGCAAGCATGTCAATAAAGAATTTCTACTGATTTGTCCACAAACTAGTTAGCTACTTAGTGCACTGACGAAGTATATTAACTAGACAGATGTTTTAATACAAAATCGATAAAAACGAATGCATACCGGAGATAGTTATTTTATTTTCAACACTATTAAAATGGGTTAGAGTCCTACTTTAATAGTGTTCGGAGAATGGCCTTGTGGTCTTCTTATATGGACTTGGGCAATCCTCCCATCTTGAGCTAAATTTTGAAGTTGAGTTAGTCCCAAATGCCACATCATTATAAGCACAATTTTGCACGTCAAACCCAACCATAAAAATCATTTTTTTTATATAGAA
Source organism: Capsicum annuum (assembly GCF_002878395.1). Lineage (NCBI taxonomy): Eukaryota > Viridiplantae > Streptophyta > Magnoliopsida > Solanales > Solanaceae > Capsicum > Capsicum annuum. The sequence goes on from NW_025896054.1 coordinate 3,389,442, forward strand.
TCTATATGAAATTTTTTCTCAAGTTGATTAACATGTTTAAGTTGATAGCATTTGTGGCCTAGAGTCAAAATTTTTATGAGGCCTTACACTCCTTTTAGAAAAAAATTGCATCTTTATTCTTAATTTAAGTCTGCTTTATTTAGCTTTTTAGCTAAAAGTTGTTAATCGTCTTACTCCTTCCATAACATTTATGTGACACCATTTGAATTGACACGTTATTTGAGGAAAAAGAACGATTTTTAAAATTTGTGGCCTAAAATAATCTTTAGATATTTATGTGGTTGTATATCACTTAATTAAGGGTAAAAGGAAAACTTTAAAGCTATTGTTTCCACGGAAAAGGGCTCCTGAATTATTTGAAATGGAGCAAACGTAGTCTATTTATTTTTTGGCTCAAAAATACTGTCCCCATTTGTTTTTTGGCCCCTTCATCTTTGTACTTGTGACAAATTCAAAAAATTGTAGCCCTATATCAATTTGATTCTTCTCCTTATCTCCTTCCTGAACCTTGTTCAAGAGTTCTTGAAAATACGTTAATTCTTCTTGCGTTTGTCGAACCATCTTGATGTAGTTGAACATTGTTTCTTTTGCTTTGTCACTATCATTGATAGTTGCTTGGGACAATTCCCCCGACACTTTATCATTCTAAATATGATGTCTACCATGACTTTTGCTTTTACCTTTGTGTTTTTCACTTCTTTGTTACCTAGGAGAGATGTCAGCATCCCTAGCATCATTTGCAAATCAGATATCCAACCTTTCATCCTCATGGCTTTCATCAAAAAAATCTGCATCTTATAGAAGATCTTCATTCCTAATTTCACTATTTGGAGCACTTGTCTGATGAACCATAAGTTGTTCTGCTGCTAGTGGTGGAACTATCATGGTACAACTAGACACAAACACGAGCTATTGGGCTCAACTTGTCGCGTATCGTAAGATATGTAAGCTGCAGCTCCTTCTCCATCATGTCTGCCCAACTCTTCGCGCTCATCCCCCACTTTGGTCACTCTTAGCTTTAATGTTACTGGTTGAGTGCACTGGAGTAGATACCACCATTGTATCCATATTTTGGTCACTCCGTATGGATATTAGTTGTTGTCTAGAGCCATATTGTAGCTCTTCAAATGGCTCCACGGATTGTGCTGGCACTTAATATTACTTTGAATTGTTCAAAGTATCCATTAAGGGCTTCAAAATGGGGATGGATAAAACCAAACAAGCAACATGTTAGCCAGTTCCTAATGTTCATCATGAAATATAGGACTACTCGTACTAGGATGTTGTTCCTCTCTAATCGAAAAAGCATCAAGAGTTGGGACAAATAATGTCCTTTGAGGAATTTGATCGAACACCTTTCTTTGTCACAATGCTCGGCTCATTGTCACGAATCAAGGTGTTAACTACGGTGCCCATGTCTTGCTTTCATGTCACAATTGGTCCAATTCTCATCATTAGTCGTATCTTTACCTTTGCTTAACTCCTTGGCTCACATGGAAACCTCAAAATCATGTATGACTACTCCCAAATCAACTTCCGTTGTGGCATCCATCTCTTTAAATTGTTGGCCATCTTTTCCATGTTCATCATCCACAACCTCGTTTTTCCTATTAGTATTATATGGAAATTATCAAGTTGCTGTTAATTCATGATCAGTTGTACTCTATCAGGTTGTCCCGCTTTGTGATGAATTTTTGAGTTGACACCCTAATTCAGTTGCTCACTTCTTGTACCAAGAGGTTGAGGAATTGAATCTTTAGTCACTGCTTTATGTTACACCTTATCATTGTCTTTTATAAGCTACTACCTAGCATTCAAATAATCTCTTGCATCACCTTGAATTTTTTCAACCGAGACTCCATCAACTGCTTTTGGATCGTCTTGAATCCTATTCACTTTCTTTCCTGTCAAAATTTACACTAACAACGTACATACATCATCTCATAGCTGAAATAGAACAGATGAAGGAAGAGAAGGAAGCATAAAGAAAGCACAGGAGTTCATTGATATGAACCGAGAAAAAAATAGTTACAACTACTATCTTTTAAATAACTTAGGAGCTATTTATAGAATTGTACAAAGTCTCTAATATCATCTAGAAGCTTCCTAACTATCACTCTCTTAGCTACCAAGTTGTTACAAACCAACTAACTAACCAGATGTACAAGTAAGCAATGCAACAGTAACTAAGGCAATGAAACAGTAAACACTATTAACTACTATTAACTACTTTCACTTGTTCTAATAATCTCAACGCTCCCCTCAAGCTGAAGGATGCAAGATGTTAACCACACCAAGCTTGCTAAGGAGATGAGAATGCTGCTCATGACTCAAGCTTTTGGTCAATATTTCTTTCACCTGATGTTGTGTGGGAACATACATAGTCTTGACTAACTCAATCTTGATCTTATCTCTAATGAAGTGACAATCAATCTCTATATGTTTTGTTCTTTCATGAAATATAGGAATGGCTGCCCGTTGAATAACTGATTTTCTATCACTCAATACTGTGATAGGTTTGTGAATAGAAACACCTTAATTTGAGATTAAACCCTCCAACTAGGTTAAATCAGCCAATGTTGAAGCCATGTTTGTATATCCAACTTCAACTGAGGTCCTATAAAGTATATGTTACTCTTAGATTTTCATGACACCAATGATCCACCAAATTGTATCACATAACCAGTGACAGACCTTCTAGTATTAGGACAGGCTACCCAATCAAAGTCACGCCAGCAAGTTATATTTGTAGTGCCTTGAGTCTTCATCCAAATGCCTTGTCCTACTGACCCTTTCAAATATTTAACCACATTATGTGCAGCCTGAAAATGTGATCTTTTAGGCATCTTCATAAACTGGCTTAAAGTCTGAACTGTTGGGTTCGAAATCGAGAGGGCGTCATGCGGAAGCTATTAGTTGCAAACCATCGTGGTGATAATTTAGATGACAAAAAAAAAATACTAAAAACATATTATAGATAGGATTTGGTCAAGCGAACTACATATTGAAAACTAATATCAAAAAACATATAAAAAAAAAATACTATTTGGAGAAAATCTCCTCCTAAACAAGACTCATAACGACTACATTGTGGATGTTATTGTGTTATGTTATGAGAAGAGAGGTCTTCTATTTATAGAGTTCCAAAACTTTTCTTCTAAGAAAGAGGTTTGCCAAATATGGAAAAGTTTTATATTTTCCTTTCAAGAAAAGTAAAAGTGAATATGGTATTATTTTTATTTTTCTTTTAAGAAAAATAAAACTTAAATTTGGTAAGAAAATTTGGACAAAAACCTCTTTTGGCTTGATTTTCTTGACATAATTTGATACACCTTCTTCGCATGCATGATTTTGTTCTTCGCATAATCTTCATCACTGTTACTTGTCATGGTTAAAAATAAGATTTAAAATATTATGGTTAAAAATGGGTTAAAAATAAATATTTTATTTTTATTTTTAAAGATGCAGCAACAGTACTGTTGAAATATGCTTAAAACTTCTTCTCCACATGTAGCTAAACAAAATCGTCATTATTACCAAACTAGTTGTAGCTTGATTTTGAAATTGCTTTGAACTAGTTTAATCTTGTCTCACCACACTACTGGATCTTTGAACCGTATGCTCTGATACCACTTGTTGGGTTCGAAATTGAGATGGCGTCCTGCAGAAGCTATTAGTTACAAATCATTGTGGTGATAATTCAGACGACAAAAAAAATATACTAAAAAACATATTATAGATAGGATTTGGTCAAGTGACCTACCTATTGAAAACTAATATCAAAAAACATAAAAAAAATACTATTTGGAGAAAATCTCCTCCTAAACAGGACTCATAACAAATACATTGTGGATGTTATTGTGTTATAGTATGAGAAGAGGGATCTTCTATTTATAGAGTTTCAAAACCTTTCTTCCAAAAAATAGGTTTGTCAAATATGGAAAAGTTTTATATTTTTTTTCAAAAAAAGGTAAAGTATTTATGGTATTACTTTGATTTTACTTCTAAGAAAAATAAAACTTAAATTTGGTAAGAAAATTAGGACAAAAACCCTAATATGTATTGCATAGCTAATATCAGGTCTAGTAATTGTGACATACATAAGTTTTTCCAACTAAGTATTTGATAAAGAGAGGCATCCTTCAAAACCACATCATTGGTTATACATGTAGCTTCATCAAACTCTACAGAGGCCAGTTTAATATTGGACTCCACAGGTGTAAGTGCAAGCTTTACACCAGTAAGACCAGTCTCTGAGATCAATTCAAGCAAGCACTTTCTCTGATTTAAAATGATCCCTTGTTTTGATCTTAATATCTCAATACTTAGAAAGTATTTAAGCTCACCCAAGTCCTTGATCTTGAATTGTTAATGCAGTGCTTTCTTAGCTTTTATAATCATAGACTCATTGTCTCTAGTAATGAGAAAGTCATTTGCATATACCAATATAATCATCATTCCTCCTGTCTTCTTCAATGTGAGCAGAGAGTAGTCATATGTACTCAGAGTAAAATCAACCTTCAACAAAGATTAAGTGAGTTTAATATTCCATTGTCTTGAGGGATTTTTAAGCTCCTTTAGTAACATGCAGACGTTATGTTGACCCTTTTGCTGAAAACCTTCAGGCATTTGCATATATATATTTCGTCATCTAGATCACCTTGAAAAAAAGTATTATACACATCCATCTGGTACAAACTTTATTCTCTTGAAACTGCTAGAGCAATGACACACCTGACAGTTACCATCATAGCAACAGGTGAAAAAGTGTCATGATAGTCTAAACCTTCTTGCTGACTATAGCTCTTTGTTACTTGTCTTGCTTTGAACCTTTCAATATCACCATTTTCTTTGTAATTGATTTTATATACCTATTTTGATTCTATGACATTCTTTTCTGTCCATAAGTCAACCGCCTCCCAGGTATTATTTTCCTCAAGAGCTTGAACCTCCAACTTCATGACTTGAAACCATTTCTCATCTGCAATAGCTTCACTAATTTTTATGGCTACACTAAAGTAGAAAATTTGTTCACATAGCATTGATATGTTAGTGAAGTATTACCATAATATAGATAATTAGCAATGGGATCTGGTGCCTTTCTTCCTTCCTTCTGTAGTGTAATATTTCAACTAGATAGGTTCCTTATTTATTCTTGGAGTTCTTCTAGGTGAAGGCTGAGCACCACCAGTTTTTGTGATGGCTGGCATGAAAATGTCTGACTGCACTTATGGTAATACTTTAGCCAAATGTTTAGGTTTTGAATTATCTTGAGTCAACTCCTCTATACCTTGATCTTCAGGCATATCTGAGCCTGTCTCACTGGTGCCATCTTCATATAGTTGCACTAAATTTGATGCATTGTCATCACTTTGCTTGGTAGCAAATGGAAATACAAGTTCTTTGAAATACAACATCTCTGGCAAAACTTACACTAACAACATACATACACCATCTCATAACTAAAATAGAATAGATAAAGGAAGAGAATGAAGTGGAAAGAAAGTAGAGGATTTCATTGATATGAACTGAGAAGAAACAATTACAATTACTAACTTCTAAATGACTTAGGGACTATTTATAGAATTGTATCAAATCTCTAGAATCATCTAGAAGCTTCCTAACTATCACTCTCTTAACTGAAAAGTTGTTACAAACTAACTAACTAACCGGTTGTACAAGTAAGCAATGTAACAGTAACTAAGGCAATGAAACAATAAAAAACTATTAACTGCTACTATTAACTAGTTTCACTTGTTCAAACTTGTTCTAATAATCTCAACATTTTCTTGTAGCAAGCGACACTTACTATCATTGTGTCCTTGATGTTTGCAATGGCTACAATATGATGGTAAGTTATCATAGATAAACTCTTGAAATTCTCTAAACTTTACTAGTCTTTTTGTCCATAAATTGAAGCCTCAACCTACTCGGCAATATGTCCATTAAATCAAGAATCACCCTCACCTTTGTTGTACTCGGTCTTGAGTTAGTTTGCGTGATTTTATCGATGACAGTGAATTTTCCAACTGTCGAAGCCATGAATAATAGTGGTCTCTTCGCAAACAGCTCTGGAAACAAGTTTGGAAGAGAAATAGAAGTGTGTGTATTTGTATGTCAATCTACCATCTGTATTTGTGTATAAACAAGTATCATTTATATGTGTATTATTCAAGTTGTATAAACATGTACCATTTGATACAAATGTAACATTTGTAGTTGCATAATTTAGCATTTGTATTTGTTTAATTTATCATTCTATTATACAATTTGTATCAATAAAATATAATTTATATAAATGAATATAAGAACAAGTGTTCATAGAAAGAAAAGTAATAATTATTTTTTGATTTTTTAAAAATACAAATAATACAGTCAGTTATAAATTCAGATACAAAAATGAAACAAATGAAATTATAGATACAAATAAATATGCGATCAACTTAGAAATACAAATACAAACTAATTATTTAAAAATACAAGTGCATCAATAAAAATAGAATACAAATACAAACAAAATAAAATCACAAAATAAAAAATACAATATGTAGTCAACTATAAAATACAAATACAAAATAATTCTTAAAAATACAAGTGTGAATTGTATTAAATATAAATGATGGTGCGAACTATAAAATACAAATATAAGTGTGAACTATAAAATACAAATACAAATACAATTATATCAACAAATATAAAAATATAAATCACTAAATCAATACAAATATATTGCGAGCAATAAAATATAAATAAAATTGCATTAACGCATACACAAATATAAATGATGATGCACATACAAATACAATAACAAATTATGATACTTTCATTATCATCCGACGTAGCCATATTTTCTTAAAGTGCACAAAATAATAAAATAGAACAAAAACAATAAGAAAAAGATACAAAAAAAAAAAAAGCTAGAGATAAAAGAGAGAGAAAAAAACAGAAAAAAATAAAAAATGAAAAAAGGGGTGGTGTAGGGTTTGGATGGGGGGAGAAAAGGACAAAAAGACTAGAAGGAAAAAAAAAAGAGAAATAGAAGTTAGAGATAGAAGAGAAAAAAAATGAAAAGAAAAAAATAAAATAGAAAAAAAAGTAAGAAAAATGAAAAAGAAAAAAAGAGAGAAAAAAAGGTCGATTCATGTAATTACTCATTGTATATTTGTATTTATATTTTTTATCGAATACAGTCAATTGCATACTGTTGATGCATTGGTTACAAATTATAATCTTAAAAGTTAGGCTATCTGCTCCCAATTTGCTGAAAGTTAAGCTATTTCTGAAAGTTTCTCCAATATTAATACATATACATATAATTATATATAGAAAAAAATAACAAATGCAAAATTAAATAAATATAAAATAAGGTAAAATAATAAATTTTTTTGTCGAAGTTGATATTTTTATTTAAAAATAAAATTTACTGAATTTGCTTAATGCAATGTTAGAAAAATAAAGGAAATGAAGAAATGTGTAATTTAAATTTTCAATGCCCTCACCGTTATCTTTTAGAGAACCGATAGCTTATCTATATCTATAATCTATAATCTATAAAATATGATATATTAAAAGTGTGAAGACCCTAAAAAAAGTGATCTGAACTTTTTACCCTTCATTAAAAAATTTTGTAGTAGATAAAATTATCTTTTCACTTATTTTTCTAATTATTGTATTATTATATTTAAATATTTAAAATGAATCCTACAATATGTGGTAAGAAAAATATGAAAAAAAAAAAAATTTCTTGTGTACTTGAAAAAGAAGTTCTAAAATATAGAAGGGGAAAACATGCATATAAAATGTATGATTGTACAGTAAAAAAAAAGTAAAAAAAAAATTCTAGATAAAAGGAAAAAAAAAAAAAACTAAATCTACTAAACTTGAAAGTTGGCCAAAGAAAAAAAACAAAAACAAAAAAAAGAAAAACCCCAAAAAAAAAAACAACTAAATCTACTAAAACTTGAAAGTTGGCCAAAAAACAAAAGAAAAAAAAAAAAGAAAAAATCCTTAAAATGCATAATTTTAAGGGAATTTTGTTTAGCTTTTGAATCACTTTAACATTAGGATTCCTTAATTAATTAATTAATTAATAATAGTTATCTTTCTTTATTTAGCTTTCGATATTTTTCTCCAAAGTTATCACATATAGAGAAAAAATGGGTTTAGATATAGATTTTTCTTATTAATGTATATAAATTTTAACGTGATTTGAGGTAAGTTTTTAAATTTTAGTATACTTTTGAAATTTATAATAAATAAATTATCTTGTATTCTTGATAAATAGTTGCTCATTGAAAGTTTTTTCGTGTGTGGAATCTCGATTTATCTTATGATCGAAGGGACAAATTCACTTGTGATGTGAGGTGAGTTTTCTAATGCTTTAACATGTTTTTATACTTATAATTTTGACAGTAAATTCGATTAAAGAGATAAATTTACTTGTGATTTGAGGAAAGTTTTCTAAAATTTAATATGTTCTTAAAATATGTAAAATAAATTATCATGTATTATTGATAGACAATTGCGCATTGAGAAGCATTTTTTGTTTGAATTTTTGATGTATCTTATAATTGAAGAGATAAATTACTTGTGATTTGAGGTAAATTTTCTAAAATTTTAATATGTTCTTGATGTTTAAAATCTTGATAGTATCTATGATTAAATAGATAAATTTGATGGTCATTAATTTGGAGTAAGTTTTCTAGAATTTTAATATGTTCTTGAAGTTTACAATAAATAAATTATAACGTATTCTTGATAGACAATTGCTAATTAAAAAACTTTTTGTGTGTTTATGAAATATTGATAGTATTGTCCATTGAAGAGATAAATTTGTTTGTTCTTTAAGGTACGTTTTTTTAGATTTTAATATGTTTTTTATATTTACAAGAATAAATTATCTTGTACTTTGATAAACAACTGGTAATTGAAAATTTTTCTTTTATGATTTTAGTATGTTCTGAATGTTGAAAATAATAAGTTATCATGTATTCTTGATAGATAATTGCTAATTGAGAAATTTTTTTGTTATGCTTTTTATTTATAATAATGACATAAATAATTAATGATTTAACATTGACTTATTTATAATTTTTATCAGATTCTTTAAATTGTTACATTCCATCACGAGAAAATGGTTAGTCATTCTATTTTTATATGAATTCTCTTCTAAAATTTAATTATATGTAATTGTTTCAATTGTGAATAAATGATGAGCTCTGGTATATCATTATTATTATTATAAACAATATGCTTTAATGATTTTCTTTTTTTGGTTTTGTTACACGTACGTTATATCATCTAAATGATATAAAATTTAATATATCATGGATTGCTGATTTCTAACAATTTTTCTGTTAATTTTATCCTTCAATAAAAGCTTCTAAAATCACAAAATAGTCATATACTATTTTTCTAAAATATTTATCATTTAATTATTATCTTTAGATTTATTACTCCTAAATTAATAAGAACTTTACCTTATGTAAAAGATTTCTATAACTGCACCACAAAAAAAGAAAAAATAAAGAATAAATGTGTTAATAAGAGTCAAACTATCATGGTAAAATATAAAACAATAGGACAACAAGTAGTCTTGATGTAGCTTAAATTGGTTCAGTTTTTTTTTTTTTTTTAAAAAAGGAGTCGTAGCTAAAAAAATAAAATA